>NC_048566.1:54441211-54758086 GCF_013265735.2 Oncorhynchus mykiss | reverse complement strand
ACTCTGAAGTTTCTGAAACGGTTTGAATGTCTGTGAGTATAACAGAACTGATTTGGCAGGCAAAGCCCCGAACACAATCCATCCAGGGATTTTTTTTTTTTTAGCTCAATGTGTTTTCCATTAGTTTTCTATGGTAATCCCTTTTAATAGAAATATGCTTGCAGTTCCTATGGCTTCCATTAGATGTCAACAGTCTTTAGAAATTGGTTGATGTTTTTCCCTTGAGAAATGAAGAAGTGTTCCTTTCCTTTCCATGTGTCACTCAGAGAGACTCAAGTCTTTTGGTGCACACGACCTGGAACGTGCTTCAATTTGTTTTCGTGCGGTATTGAAAACAGTTTATCCCGTCTTAAATTTGATCTATTATTTACGTTTTGGGGTACCTAAGGTTGGATTAGGAAAGTTGTTTGAAATGTTTGGACCAAGTTTACAGATAACTTATTAGATACTTTGAAGGCATGTTGGGCGAGTTGAAACCGGTGTATGTCCAAATAAATGGACATTTGGGGGATATAAAGAAGACATTTATTGAACAAAAGGACCATTGGTGATGTTTCTGGGACATTTTTGCGTGCCAACATAGGAAGATCTTCAAAGGTAAGGCATTAATTATATCGTTATTTCAGATTTTTGTGTCACACCTGGCTGGTTGAACTCGGATTTTCTTGTGTTTGTAGGCGGGGTGCTGTCCTCAGATAATCGCATGGTCTGCTTTCGCCGTAAAGCCTTTTTGAAATCTGACACTGTGGCTGGATTAACAAGAAGTTAAGCTGTATTTTGATGTGTAACAATTGTATGTTTAATTAATTCTTATTATGAGTATTTCTGGTTTTGAATTTGCCACGCTGCAATTTCACTGGATGTTGTCAAATCAATCCCGGTTAAGGGGTTCGAGTGGGAATGGGGGTGAAGGGATCCCTAAGAGGTTTTAAGCCATGACATCATTTTCTGGAATTTTCCAAGCTGTGTAAATGCACAGTCAATTTAGTGTATGTAAACTTCTGACCCACTGCAATTGTGATACAGTGAATTATAAGTGAAATAATCTGTCTGTAAACAATTGTTGTAAAAATTAATTGTGTCATGCACAAAGTAGATGACCTAACCGACTTGCCAAAACTATAGTTGTTAACAAGAAATTTGTGGAGTGGTTGAAAAACAAGTGGTTGAAAAACAAGTTTTAATGACTCCAACCTAAGTGTATGTAAACTTCAGATTTCAACTGTTTATGCATTTGTGCATCATAATAATACAACTCATTCTTCATCTTTTTGTCTTCTTAATTTTTGACTTGAAATTCATGAATGATGGTGACGACTTGTCCTTCAAATTTTCAAAATACCCCTCCATATTACACCTGAAAATATATTACACCTCTAACATTCGTCCCCCCCAATATTTACCCCACAAATTCGCACTTGAATGAAACAAAGCTATTACAGCAGGCGTTGTCATGGTAAATTAGCCCAGGTCACACCACTATAGGGCCAAAACGAGCCAAGCCTGGCTTTAGTGAGCTGGACTGGTTACACATCCACCATAATTGTGCTGGAAAGGACGTGAAATAAAAACAATCGTTTTTTTTCGACACTGTTTCTGGTCTGATAAAGCCTTCCTACTATACCATATTCATCTGTTCCAAAACCATCTGTCAGATGAGCTGCCACCTGCACTGCGACATCAGCTTCCCATCACTTGTGTCGCGGATCCCCCAAAAAAGTTTGGAAATGTTTTCTTTGACTTCACAGTTTGATGTTTTTAGACAGATTGGGCACAGCTTGTGCACAGAATGACAACAGGAAGGAATCCGACAGTGATGAATGAGGGGGAAATCTCTTCGTTGTCCTTTCTTCACTCCAAATAGGTGAAGGACTAAATCTAATTAAGAAACTTTTACCTATTCGGTAGCGATTTACTTTGACTACATATCCATAACACATTTCTTACACATCTATAAGCATTTCATGAATGAATGAGGTCATGAATAACAGGTCCCAACCACATTATTAAGGGTTAATGAAATATATTGGGGTGGCAGGTAGCCTAGTGGTTAGTGTGTTGGGCCAGTAACTGAAAGGTTGCTAGATGAAATCCCTGACCTGACAAGATAAAAATCTGACGTTCTGCCCCTGAACAAGACAGTTAACCCACTGTCCCTAGGCCGTCATTGTGAATAAGAATTTGTTCTTAACTGACTTACCTAGTTAAATAAAGGTTAAAAAAATAAAAAATAAATATCCATAGTATATCTACAGCGCATTCATGCTATGCAAGAGCTCAGATTTTGGTATCTTTTTTTATTTATTTTTTTAGAGGGTGGATCAGCTTAATATTGCGGAAAGAATGTTGCTTCCAATGTAATTGTCTGCATCATTTCCAATCCCCCATATTTTTGGGGTAAATATATATATATCCATACACGCATGCATATATATATACACATATATACATACACATACCTATATAGACATGCATACTTTTTTTAAGAATATACCTTTATTATTATTCCCCGCAAACCCTACCGCCGATCCCCCAATTGGAGTAAACTAATGAACACTTCTGCTTCTACCTTCAATCCATACATCTTATACATACTCTACAGACACAGTCTACTTTACAATAGTTATCTCTTGTGTGTTCTTAGTCCTTCCTCTATTTCTGATGTCCATCCAGTTTGATTTCTATTTGTAACTGTGCTATTTCACGAAAGTTCCGAACCTATATACATTTTACAGATCCCGTATGTTTTACATTGTTTATCTTGTTATTAGTCCCACCCTTCAGCTCCACTCAACCCCTCCCATCTGTCTCTCAACATCAACCATTTCAGATTTCTACTTGCCATACATTTTTCAACTGTGCTGTGATGCTTCACAAAATAATTGAACCTTCCTATTCTCATAGCTTCTACAGATTGTAAATTGAAAATAAACATTTTTGCTAAAATAATTATTATATTATTGATTGATTGACTATGGCTTTTCAAATCACCCAGTATTGCTATCTGTAGTGTTAGTTCCAGGCAAATGTTGCAATTCTTCAGCCATTCCTGGACCTGTGACCAAAAATGAGCTACATATGGACAATACCAAAATAAATGATCTAATGACTCTGCCTCCTCACAGCAGAATCTGCAGAGCTGGGAGGATGGTATCCCCCATATATATTACATTCTATTAGTTGCAAGAATTTTGTATAGTAATTTATATTGAAAAATTCGAAGTTTTGATTCCGGCGTTGTTTTGCGTATCAATTCATAAACCATGTGCCATGGAATGGGTACATCGAAAATCTCTTCCCAACTATTTTGCAATTTATATGGCACAGCTGTCAGATTTTGGGCCTTAAATGAAATTGGTATATGTTTTTATTTACCACACTTTTCTTTAACCACTTATGTTCTTTAATACAGGGCCGACATACAAGTTCCTTACTTTTTCCCCTTCTACTTGCCTCTTCCATTTTTGTGGTAATGCTGCAATTAATTGGTTGTAATTTTGGGTAGAGCAGACATTTCCATATGTCTGTGTTAGATGCATGTGCGACATAACTCCACCAGTCCTATTTATGATGTCATTCACTAAATGTATACCTTTTTTAAACATTTCTTCGATAAATACATTTTTTGTATTAATTAGTATATTTGAATTTAACCACAATATTTGTTGTATTATTTGTTCCGTCCTTTCAGGTGGATTAAACTGAAATTGCAACCAACTTTCTAAGGCTTGTTTAAAAAAATGAAGATATTTTGGAGATTATTTCCTTTTCAAACAACCGAAAGTGAGCAGGTGTAATCTGAATAAAGAGGAAAAGGCCCTTCCTGAATATAGGATGAGACATTCGTACCAATTGACTAGAGAACCAGTTTGGATTTAAACATAACTTTTGAATGACTGATGCCTTTAGTGAAAGGTCTAATGCTTTAATATTTAATAATTTCTGCCCACCGAATTCATATTCGTTATATAAATAGGCCCTTTTAATTTTATCTGGTTTGCCGTTCCAAATAAAATGGAATATTTTTTGTTCATATAATTTAAAAAGGAGGTCACTAGGTGTAGGCAAAACCATAAGCAAATAGGTAAACTGTGATATAACTAAGGAGTTAATCAGGGTGATTTTTCCACAAATAGACAGGTTTTTCCTTTCCATGGTAGCAAGATCTTATCTATTTTAGCTAACTTTCTATAAAAATGTACTGGAGTGAGATAATTTCTTTCCTTTGGGATTTGTATACCGAGTATGTCTACATCTCCGTCAGACCATTTAATTGGTTAACTACATGGTAATGTAAAATGTGAATTTTTTAGTGATCCAATACGTAATATGGTACATTTATCATAATTTGGTTTTAATCCAGAGAGGATAGCAAAAGTATCTAGATCTTCTAAGAGGCCGTGGAGAGACTCCAATTGTGGTTTTAAAAGAAAACATGAATCATCAGCGTACAAGTTAGTTTTTAGGCCACGGATTTATAATCCCTTAATATTATTGTTTGATCTAATCTTTGCAGCTAACATTTTGATGGCAATAATAAACAGATATGCCGATAGTGGACAACCTTGTTTTACTCCTCTAGATAGTTTAAAACTTTCTGAGATGTAGCCATTATTTATTATTTTACACCTAGGGTTACTACTATACATAACCTTAACCCATTTTACAAGAGATTCCCCAAAATTGAAATATTCTAGGCATTTATATATAAACTCCAGTCGTACTTTATCAAAAACCTTTTCAAAATCAGCTATGAAAACCAGGCCTTGTGTCCCCGATATTTCAGAGTGTTCTATTGTTTCCAGTACTTGTCTTATATTATCTCCAATGTATCGTCCATGTAAAAAACTTGTCTGATTAGGATGAATAATATCTGACAATACTTTTTAAATTCTGTGTGCCAAGCATTTTGCTAGGATTTTTAATCACAACACTGAAGTGTAAGAGGTCTCCAATTTTTTAAATGGACTGGATCTTTATATATACCACTTGGGTCCTGTTTCAGTAATAAT
Organism: Oncorhynchus mykiss; assembly: GCF_013265735.2. Classification (NCBI taxonomy): domain Eukaryota; kingdom Metazoa; phylum Chordata; class Actinopteri; order Salmoniformes; family Salmonidae; genus Oncorhynchus; species Oncorhynchus mykiss. The sequence continues at coordinate 54,753,074 of NC_048566.1, read as the reverse complement.
GATATCAGACCTTCTTGTTGCGTGTCTGATAATCTACCATTTATATAGGAGTGGTTAAAACAAGCCAACAATGGTCCTTTGAGTATACCAAAAAAAAGTTGTGTATACTTCCACTGGTATGCAGTCCAGCCCTGGAGTTTTCCCATCCTTAAAGGCCCCAATTGCCTCAAGCAGTTCCTCCTCTGTAATTTGTCCTTCACATGAGTCTTTCTATACAGATATTTTATTTTACATTATTATTAGGAAAAAAATCCATACAATTAGTTTCAGTTAGTGGAGATGGAGGAGTCTGAAATGAAAACATATTCCCAAAGTACTTTACTTCTTCCTTCAAAACATCATCTGGTGAATCATGCGTGACTCCATCATTTGTAACAAGTTTTAATACATTTTTTTTGGTAGCATTTCTATATTGAAGATTGAAAAATAATTTGGTGCATTTTTCCACATATTCCATCCAGTTCGCTTTATTTTTATAATATATTACACTGGATCTTTCTTGAATAAGTTCCTCCATTTCTTTTTGTTTTTCCTCTAACTTATTCTGTGCCTCTATAGTACCGTTTTTATTGCTATCTAACTGTACTGCTTGTCCTTCAATTTCCTTTGTTAATATGGACTCTTTTGATCTAAATTGCTTTTGTTTTATAGATGCGTACTGTATTGCATTGCCTCTAAAGGCACATTTAAAAGTGTCCCATACAGTAAGGGGATCTGCTGTACCTATGTTATGTCTGAAAAAGGGCAGTTATAAATTATTCTGTCCTAGTTCTAAACAATTTATCATCTAGTAGGCTTTGATTAAATTTCCAATATCCTCGCCCACGTGGAAATTCTGTAAGAGTAATATATATGCCAATTATGTGATGATCCGACCGCATTCTGTCCCCTATCAACACTTTTTAAACTTTTGGTGCCAGAGAGAATGGTATAAGAAAGTAGTCAAGGGGACTAGCTTGATTAAGCCTCCACCATGTATATCTCACTAGGTCAGGGTATTTAAGTCTCCATATATCCACTAATTCCAATATATCCATGACATTCATGATTTCCTTAAATGCCTGAGGGGGATAATTTGTAGTGTGATTTCCTTTCCGGTCCATAGAGGTATTTAAGACCGTATTAAAATCTCCCACCATAATAATAGTCTAGTGTTGCTTGTAGGGCTGATAGATTATTATATATATTTTCAAAGAAGCTTGGATCATCATTATTCGGACCGTATAGGTTAATAAGCCATATCTGTTTATTGTCCAATAACATATTTAAAATAATCCATCTACCTTGAGGATCTGTTTGGACAATTTGCACATTTGGATCAAAATTATTGTTAATTAAAACCATCACCCCTTTTGAATTTCTTTGCCCATGGGAGAAGTATATTTCGCCCCCCCCCAGTTCTTTTTCCAACAAAACTTCATCTAAAAATTTGATTGGGTTTCCTGTAAACAATAAATATTATATTCCTTCTCTTTTAGCCAGGTAAATACTGATTGTCTTTTCTTATTATCTGCTAGGCCATTACAATTGTAACTGGCTATACTTAATTCACCACTTACCATAATGAGACACAACTTTCAATTCTATTTATCAAAATATATGTTTCTAAACGTACCATTAAAAAGTAACATGATGATGGAGTGTCTATATAGCTGTTGGTATAGATTTTGGTATCTTAATAGATGCATAATTTCAATGACAGTGTAGCGTCATCTTTATGGCTATTCTCAAAAGTGTGCTTCTGTTATAACCTTGTCAGTGAATATGCCATAAGGTCAAACCACGTTATGAAAATGCTGCTGCTTTATAGCCTGTACCAGCCCCATTTCCCACCACCGGCCATTATAGACCCGTGACTTCTTCTTCTGATTCTTCTCCAACAGAGTTGAATCCTCAGGGTACATTTTTAACATTTTACAGGTCTTTTCCTAATGCTTTTATAACTCATTAAAAGCCCCCCTCCACATCACAATTAAGATGTTCATACTGGTCTATAAAGCACACATGAAGGGTCTTTGTATGAAAACTATGCAGTCAAGTTAAAGTAAAAATATATTTTCCCATTCATAAGCATTTATAGCTAAGCACTTCATGGTAATTAACTGTGGAGTTTTACACTGATCTATAACAACAACATTAAAGGTCTATGTATACATTTTATGCAGTCAATGGAATGTCATTTCTATTTTCCCATTCATATAGCATTTATAAAGCATTCATAAACATGCCTCACTTATCAAAAAGAATACGGACCCAACACAGAATGTTATAGGAAATATAACATTTTTATTAACAATTTCCAGGTGTAACATTAGCTAGTTAGCAAGCACAGAAAGCAATTGCTGAGGCATCTTCAAAGAATCCTATTGACATTTTTCAATTTGACTTTTCTTGTGGAGGTCTTGAATAGATTCATTTTCAAAGCGTTCAAATTCAATAACCTATTTCAGCTTCATATAGCTAGCAATAACTATTTTAGTGAATAAAACATACTAACAAAGGGTTGTAAAGCTAGCTATCATTTCCCCCTTATTCACTAATGTAGCGTTTGCTAACGAGCTAGCTAAGTTAGCTAAGCCCCTGGCATAAACGTTATAGAAAATGAAATACAGAAATATTTAATTTACATACAGTACCAGTCAAAAGTTTGGAGACACCTACTCATTCAAGGGTTTTTCTTTATTTTTACTATTTTCTACAATGTAGAATAATAGTGAAGACATCAAAACTATGAAATAACACATGGAATCATGTAGTAACCAAAAAAGTATGAAACAAATCAAAATATATATTTGAGATTCTTCAAAGTAGCCACACTTTGCCTTGATGACAGCTTTGCACACTCTTGGCATTCTCTCAACCAGCTTCATTCTCTCAACAGTCTTGAAGTAGTTCCCACATATGAAGTTGTTGGTTGCTTTTCCTTCACTCTGCAGTCCAACTCGTCCCAAACCATCTTAATTGGGTTGAGGTCGAATTATTATGGAGGCCAGGTCATCTGATGCAGCACTCCATCACTCTCTTTCTTTGTCAAATTGCCCTTACACAGCCTGGTGTATTGGGTCATTGTCCTGTTGAAAAACACATGATAGTCCCACTAAGAGCAAACCAGATGGGATGGCGTATTGCTGCAGAATGCTGTGGTAGCCATGCTAGTTAAGTGTGCCTTGAATTCGAAATAAATCACAGACAATGTCACCAGCAAAGAATCCCCACACCATCACACCTCCTCCTCTGTGCTTCACGGTGGGAACCACACATGCAGAGATAATCCGTTCACCTACTCTGCGTCTCACAAAGGCATGACAGTATTCACACCCCTGAGTCAATGCATGTTAGAATTGCCTTTGGCATCAATTAAAGCTGAGTCTTTCTGGGTCAGTCTCTAAGATCTTTGCACAATTTGTACAATATTCGCGCACATTATTATTAAAAAAAATCTTCAAGCTCTGTCAAGTTTTTTGGTGATCACTACTAGACAGACATTTTTAAGTCTTGCCATAGATTTTCAAGACAATTTTAGTAAAAAGTGTAATTTGGTCACTTAGGAACATTCAATGTTGTCTTGGTATGCAACTCCAGTGTATATTTGGCCTTGTGTTTTAGGCTATTGTCCTGCTGAAAGGTGAATTTGTCTTCCAGTGCACAGTATGTTGGAAGCAGAATGAACAAGGCTTTCTTCAAGAATATTGCCATGTTTTTGAGTTCTATTCCATTTAGTTTGATCCTAAAAAATTTGATGTAAATTGTCCGGTGGCGATTTTATTAATTGTTCAGCAATTAATTGTTCATTCTTATGGCTTGGGGGTAGAAGCTGTTGTGAGGAGCCTCTTAGTTCTAGACTTGGCGCTCCATCTCTAACTTGGGTGACTGGAGCCGCCTATTATATATTGTAGGTCCTGGATGGCAGGAAGCTTGGCCCCAGTGATGTTCTGGGCCGTTCGCACTACCCTCTATAGCACCTTACGGTCAGATGCCAAGCAGTTGCCATACCAGGTGGCAATGCAACTAGTCAGGATGCTCTCAATGGTGCAGATGGAGAACCTTTTGAGGATCTGGGGACCCATGCCAAATCTGTTCGGTCTCCTGAGATGGGAAAAGGTTTTGTTGTGCCCTCTTCATGACTGTCTTGGTATGTTTGGACCATGACAGTTTGTTGGTGATGTGGACACCAAGGACATTGAACCTATCGACCCGCTCCACTACAACCCCGTCGATGTTAATGGGGGCCTGTTCAGGCCGCCTTTTCCTGTAGTCCACGATCAGCTCCTTAGTCTTGCTCATATTGAGGGAGAGGTTGTTGTCCTGGCACCACACTGCCCGTTCTCTGACCTCAGCTTGGCAGATGTGTTGTTGCCTACTCTTACCACCTGGGGGGCGGCCTGTCAGGAAGTCCAGGATCCAGTTGCAGAGGGAGGTGTTTAGTCCCAGAGTACATAGCCTAGTAATGAGCTTTGTGGGCACTATGGTGTTGAACGCTGAGCTGTAGTTAGTGAACAGCATTCTCACATAGGTTTTCCTTTTGACCAGGTGAGAAAGGGCAGTGTGGAGTGCAATTGAGATTGCACCATCTGTGGATCTGTTGGGGCGGTATGCAAATTGGAGTGGGTCTAAGGTGTCCGGGAGGATGCTGTTGATGTGAGCCATGACCAGTCTTTCAAAGCACTTCATGGCTACTGACGTGAGAGCCATGGGGCGGTTATCATTTAGGCAGGTTACCTTCGCTTCTTTGGGTACAGGGATTATGGTGGTCTGCTTGAAACATGTAGGTATTACAGACTCGGTCAGGGAGAGGTTGAAAATGTCAGTGAAGACACTCGCCAGTTGGTCCGCACATGCTTTGAGTACACGTCCTGTTAATCTGTCTGGCCCAGCGGCTTTGTGAATGTTGACCTGTTTAAAGGTTTTGTTCACATCGGCTACCAATAGCGTTATCACACAGACATCCAGAACAGCTGGTGGTCTCGTGCATGCTTGGTTCGTTGCTTGCCTCGAAAGGCAATTAGCTCATCTAGTAGGCTCACATCACTGGGCAGCTCGCGTCTAGATTTCCCTTTGTAGTCCGTAATAGTTTTCAAGCCCTGCCACATCCGAGCTGTTGTAGTAGGATTCAATCTTAATCCTGTATTGATGCTTTGCTCATTTGATGGTTCGTCTGAGGGCAAAGCGGGATTTCTTATAAGTGTCCGGATTAGTCTCCCGCTCCTTGAAAGTGTCAGCTCTAGTCTTTAGCTCGATGTGGGTGTTGCCTGCAACCCATGGCTTCTGGTTGGGATATGTACATACAGTCACTGTGGGGACGACAATGTCGATGCCATATTGATGAAGCCAGTGACTGAGGTCGTGTGCTTCTTAATTAAAACCTGTTAAGGATATGGCAGACATATGCCCCCTTTGGAGAGATTGGGTACCCCTAGTAAACTGAAAAAAAAATCTGTCAAAAATTGCTAATATATGCAAATAAAAATTATTATTGGATAGAAAACACTCTAAAGATTCTAAAACCGTTGGAATTATGTCTGTAAGTATAGCAGAACTCACAGGGCAGGCATTCTTCCAAACTAGTTTTTGTGGCCATGAAAGTTGGAGCAACTTTGACGTCATGGCCCCCACCCTTCCCAACCAGTTATGATTCTGGGGACACTTTCTATCTCTTCCGCTAGATGTCCTCTTTCATTAGAGCTTCAAATCGTTCAAATCCCGCGAGAATTGACCCTATGGGAGTGAAATTAGTGCGTGCCACGAGAGAATAGGCTGTGCGTAGGGGCGCGAATTGGTCCCAGCCATTCCTTTGTTCCAGCACTCAAGAGAAGGGCAGACGATGGCCGATTGAATTGAAGTTTGTTTTGCGTGTCTAAAACATCATAAAGCTTGCTTCTGCACTTAGTTTGACCTGTTTAGTCGACATATAATATGTAATTTTGAAGTTTTGATGCGCAACTTTTCCGGACCAGAGGACGTTTTGGGTGCATTTCAGCTGATGTTATTAGCAGTAGCTAATACAAAGACGCAAGACTTGAAACCAAACTATGTATTGGGTAAGTATGAAGCCTTCCAGAACATTCTGAACGAAGACCATCGAAGGTAAGGGAATATTTATGCTTAAATCTGTGTTTCTGTTGACTCCAACATTACGTAGAAATGTAGCTTGGAACTGAGCGCTGTCTCAGCATATTGAATAGTGTGCGATTTCTGTAACGTTAAAAATAAATCTAACAAAGCGGTTGCATAAAGAAGCAGTGTATCTTTCTAACTATATGTAGAACATGTATATTTAGTCAAAGTTTATGATGTCTATTTACGTTATCTTGCCGCGCTACCTAGATTTCCTGCGGGCATTTTTGAGTAATTTCTGAACGTGAACTCACTGTAAATGGACATTTATGGATATAAATGGCATATTATTGAAAAAAAAAAATGTACTGTGTAACATGTCATATTACTGTCATCTGATGAAGATTTTCAAAAGGTTAGTGAGCGATTTATTTTTTAATCCTGCGTTTGTTGATTGCATGTTTTGGCTATTCAAATGAGCTGTGTCTGGTGGTGGTTTTACATATATATGTGCTATGTTTTCGCCGTAAAACATTTTAGAAATCTGACTTGCTGGCTAGATGAACAAGGTGTTTATCTTTCATTTGAGCTATTGGACTTGTTAATGTGTGGAGGTTAAATATTTTTAAGAATATTTTTGCGTTCCATGCGCCACCGTTTCAGCTGAACGTGGGAGGGTTGATTCCCAATTGGGAACCAATATCGTAGACAGGTTAATGCCATTGGATGAATCCCAGAACATATTACAGTCTGTGCTAGCGAAACAGTCCTGTAGTGTAGCATCCACGTCATCTGACCACTTCCGTATTGAGCGAGTCACTGGTACTTCCTGCTTTAGTTTTTGCTTGTTAGCAGGAATCAGGAGGATAGAATTATGGTCAGATTTGCCAAATGGAGGGCAGGGGAGAGATTTGTATGCATCTCTGTGTGTGGAGTAAAGGTGGTCTAGGATTTTTTTTCTCTGGTTACACGTGACATAATGATAAAAATTTGGTAAAACTGATTTAAGTTTGCCTGCATTAAAGTCCCGCCACTGTGAGCGTCGTTTCTGGGTGAGGATTTTCTTCTTTGCTTATGGCCTTATAGAGTTGGTTGAGAGTGGTCTTAGTGCCAGGTTCGTTCTGTGGTGGTAAATTGATAGCTAAGAATAATATAGATGAGAACTCTCTTGGTCGAAAGTGTGGTCTACAGCTTATCATAAGATACTCTACCTCAGGCGAGCAATACCTTGAGACTTCTTTAATATTAGACATCGCGCACCAGCTGTTATTTAACTAATAGACACACACCCCCACCCCTCATCTAACCAGAGGTAGCGTCTCTGTTCTGCCGGTGCATGGAAAATCCCGCTAGCTCTATATTGTCCGTATCTTCGTTCAGCCACGTCTCGGTGAAACATAAAATGTTACAATTTTTAATGTCCTGTTGGTGGGATAATCTTAAATCGAAGGTCATCAATTTTATTATCCAATGATTGCACGTTAGCAAGAGCAACAGATGGCATTGGGAATTTACTCGTTCGCCTATGGATCTTCAGAAGGATACCCGATCTGCGTCCCTTCTTCTTGCAAAAGTTGTGGATCTGGGCCTGTTCCAGTGAAAGCAGGATATCCTTCTCGTCGGACTCGTTAAAGGAAAAAGTTTATTCCAGTCCATGGTGAGTAATCGCTGTTCTGATGTCCAGATGTTCTTTTCGTTCATAAGAGACGGTAGCAGCAGCATTATGTACACAATACATTTTTTTTTTAAGTTACACAAAACGCAAAAAAACTAACAAAACAGCACAATTGGTTGGGAGAATGTAAAACGTCAGAAATGTTCTTCGGCACCATCTTGGTACTCAGTTATTTGTTGTGCTGTATTTGCCCCGAACATAACGCTTTATATTCAGGACATAAAGTTAATTTCTTTGCCACATTTTTTTGCAGTTTTAATTTAATAGATGCATCATTACAATGACAGCATAGTCACCATTACGGCTGTTCTCAAAAGTGTGCTTCTGCCATACCAGTGTTAATGAATATGCCCCCCAAAAAAAATGTACGGCGTGAATTTAAAATGGATTAAATTAGATTCTTTGTCGTTGGCCTTAACACAATATGCAATAATGTCAAAGTGGAATTATGTTTTCAGAATTTAAAAATAATAATTATAAATGAAAAGTGTCTTGAGTCAATATGAATTCAACCCCTTTCTTATGGCAAGCCTAAATAAATTCAGGACTAAAAATGTGCTTAACAAGTCACATAATAAATTGCATGGATGCACTATGTGTGCAATAATAGTGTTTAACAGGATTTTTGTACACACATCCAATTATCTGTAAGGTCCCTCAGTCGAGTAGGGAATTTCAAACACAGATTCAACCACAAAGACGAGGGAGGTTCTCCAATGCCTCGCAAAGAAGGGCACTTATTGTATAAAAAAACAAACAGACATTGAATATCCCTTTGAGAATGGTGAAGTTATTAATTACACTTTGGATGGTGTATCAATACATCCAGTCACTACAAAGACACTTCCTAACTCAAGTGCAGGATAGGAAGAAAACTGCCTAGGGATTTCAACATGAGGCCAATGATGACTTTAAAAGAGTTAGAGTTTAATGGCTGTGATAGGATAAAAATGAGGATGGACCAGCAACATTGTAGTTCACAATTCTAACCTAATTGACAGAGTGAAAAGAAGGAAGCCTGTACAGAATAAAAATATTCCAGAACATGTGTCCTGATTGCAATAAGGGATTAATAAATTCTTGTTGTACCCATCCCGTTAGCGGGATCATTTTCGTCAACCACCGCTCAATTGCAGAGCGCCAAATTAAAATTAAATCACTACAAATATTTAATTTTCATGAAATCACAAGTGCAATATAGCAAAACACAGCTTAGCTTGTTGTTAATCCACCTGGTGTGTCAGATTTCAATAAAGCTTTTCAGCGAAAGTTTACCAAGCGTTTATGTAAGCACATCGCTCTCAGTAGGCAAAATATTACAAACAGCTAGCAGCCAAGTAGATTGGTCACGAAAGTCAGAAAAGCAATAAATTATATCGCTTATTTTTGATGATCTTCGGATGTTTGCACTCACGGGACTCCCAGTCATACAATAAATGTTCCTTTTGTTCCATAAAGATTATTTTACGTTTTTTATAATCAATCCTCAGGTTGTTTTTACAATATATAATCGATAATATATCAACCGGAAATGTAGCTTCTTCAATAGGAGAGAGAGAGAAAATGGCTGCTCCAAGCTGTTGCGCATACAAAATGCTGCTGGCACCCAGCCATACAATGACGCGATGTGATCTTTCTTGCTCATTTTTCAAAATAAAAGCCTGAAACTATGTCTAAAGACTGTTCACACCATGGGGAAGCCATAGGAAAGGGAATCTGGTTGATATCCCTTTAAATGGAGCGAAGGCAGGCTATGGAACATGGAGCTTTCAAAATAGAGGCCACTTCCTGGTTTGATTTTCCTCAGGTTTTCGCCTGCAATATCAGTTCTGTTATACTCACAGACAATATTTTGACCGTTTTGGAAACTTTAGAGTGTTTTCTATCATAATCTGACAATTATATGCATATTCTAGATTCTGAGCCTGAAAAATAGGCCGTTTAATTTGGGTACGTTTTTCATCCAAACATCAAAATACTGCCCCCTACACTCAAGAGGATAATTATTAAGATGTCTAAATATGAGCTCTTGCATCGCATGACATGAATGTGCTATAGATATGCTAGAGATATTAACCTTTAATAATGCAGTTGGGTCTTGTTATAACACGTTCTTGCTTATAGATGTATAATAAATCTGTTATGGATATATAGTCAAATTAAATGGTTACCCCACCAATGAAAATGTCTAGGAATATTGAATTAAATAAGTATGAGTATTATGCAGCTACATAGAATTCCTTAATGAGTCTTTATCCTTCAAATCATCGCATTAGCATCTGCAAGCTTTTTGAGGATATACAGCTAAACACGTATTATTCATGAGACCCTGTGTTGGGATTTAGGGAGGTTTGCGTCTGATTAAAGATGAAAATGTAGTAATTTATTATTTAGAAATTCCACTCCCTCTGGGTTCAACAGGTCTATTTTTCAACTCAAACCGTGTCTCCTCCAAAAAAAAGTCCTATATAAATTAGGAGACATGAAGGGAAGATACAAAAAGGCTCTGAATATCCAAGAGAAAAGATCAAAGAATAAACACAGCACTGGGTATCACAGGGTAGCAAAAAAGATCTGGGGCAGACATTTCCATGGTTTTTGCCTTTCTATGTTTAGTTGAGGATTAGAATACTTATTTCATTATCTGTCTAGCCTCTGAGAAAGGCCGACTGTATATTTTAAAAAGATAATAATGGTAATTATGATGATAGTGGTGGTGATGATGATGAGGATGATTATAATGAAGATGATATTATAATACTATAATATTATAAGTACAGCCAACAGAAAAATATGTAATGTTCTTAGCATTTTTGACACCTTGTCTCATGTAGGTTGTAGAAGTGCCCATGGCCTTCATTTGGATTACATTTTCAATATTTCAACCTAGGACCGCATCTGCTTTGAGCACCACCTGTTTAGCAAAAATAAACATACAAATATACAGTGCCTTGCGAAAGTATCCGGCCCCCTTGAACTTTGCGACCTTTTGCCACATTTCAGGCTTCAAACATAAAGATATAAAACTGTATTTTTTTGTGAAGAATCAACAACAAGTGGGACACAATCATGAAGTGGAACGACATTTATTGGATATTTCAAACTTTTTTAACAAATCAAAAACTGAAAAATTGGGCGTGCAAAATTATTCAGCCCCTTTACTTTCAGTGCAGCAAACTCTCTCCAGAAGTTCAGTGAGGATCTCTGAATGATCCAATGTTGACCTAAATGACTAATGATGATAAATACAATCCACCTGTGTGTAATCAAGTCTCCGTATAAATGCACCTGCACTGTGATAGTCTCAGAGGTCCGTTAAAAGCGCAGAGAGCATCATGAAGAACAAGGAACACACCAGGCAGGTCCGAGATACTGTTGTGAAGAAGTTTAAAGCCGGAGACACACCAAACATGTGGAAGAAGGTGCTCTGGTCAGATGAAATCAAAATTGAACTTTTTGGCAACAATGCAAAACGTTATGTTTGGCGTAAAAGCAACACAGCTGAACACACCATCCCCATTGTCAAACATGGTGGTGGCAGCATCATGGTTTGGGCCTGCTTTTCTTCAGCAGGGACAGGGAAGATGGTTAAAATTGATGGGAAGATGGATGGAGCCAAATACAGGACCATTCTGGAAGAAAACCTGATGGAGTCTGCAAAAGACCTGAGACTGGGACGGAGATTTGTCTTCCAACAAGACAATGATCCAAAACATAAAGCAAAATCTACAATGGAATGTTTCAAAAATAAACATATCCAGGTGTTAGAATGGCCAAGTCAAAGTCCAGAACTGAATCCAATCGAGAATCTGTGGAAAGAACTGAAAACTGCTGTTCACAAATGCTCTCCATCCAACCTCACTGAGCTCGAGCTGTTTTGCAAGGAGGAATGGGAAAAAATTTCAGTCTCTCGATGTGCAAAACTGATAGAGACATACCCCAAGCGACTTACAGCTGTAATCGCACCAAAAGGTGGCTCTACAAAGTATTAACTTAAGGGGGCTGAATAATTTTGCACGCCCAATTTTTCAGTTTTTGATTTGTTAAAAAAGTTTTGAAATATCCAATAAATGTCGTTCCACTTCATGATTGTGTCCCACTTGTTGTTGATTCTTCACAAAAAAATACAGTTTTATATCTTTATGTTTGAAGCCTGAAATGTGGCAAAAGGTCGCAAAGTTCAAGGGGGCCGAATACTTTCGCAAGGCACTGTATTTACAGTATATATATGTATGTAGTACCAATCAAAAGTTTGGACACACCTACTCATTCAAGGGTGTGTCTTTATTTTTTACTATTTTCTACATTGTAGAATAACAGTGAAGACATCAAAACTAGAAAATAACTCATATGGAATCATGTAGTAAGCAAAAAAAGTGTTAAACAAAATTCTTCGAAGTAGCCACCCTTTGTGAGGTAGTCACCTGGAATGCATTTAAATGATTTAAGCCTTGTTAAAAGTCCATTTGTGGAATGTCTTTCCTTGACAAAATGTCATTTGGGTGGTGGATCATTCTTATGAGATACATACGGGAAACTGTTGAGCATGAAAAACCCAGCAGCATTGCAGTTCTTGACACACTCAAACTGGTGCACATGGCACCTACTACCATACTCCATTCAAAGGCACTTACATATTTTGTCTTTCCCATTTACCCTTTGAATGAAACACATACACAATCCATGTCTCAATTGTCTGAAGGCTTAAAATCCTTCTTTAATCTGTCTCCTCCCCTACACTGATTGAATCTTATTTAACAGGTGACATCAATAAGGCATCATAGCTTTCCCCTGGATTCACCTGGTCAGTCTATGTCATGGAAAGAGCAGGTGTTCCTAATGTTTTGTTCAGTCAGTGTATGGTTCAAAAGTTATAGAGGATTTACTCTAAGAATTTATCATGTTTAGAGTGAATAGAGTGTCATCACAGGCATGATTTAAAAGTGTTCAGTGCTCAATAGAACTCTGTGGCGCCACTCTGCAGCAGAATGGTGCTAACTTCGAACGTCAACTGCAGGTTCATGAGTGAAAACATGGGCTTTTTTTAAATGAAATCCGCTGAATACAAAATGAAATAGGGACTAAATACATATTTACTAAGCTAACAAACTGAATTTCAATATCCACCCCCTGCAATATCCACCCCCTTCAATATTCACCCCTTTTCCATACATTTAAAATACTTATTTTCCATGATGTTGAAAAGGCATCTTTTCCGGACGTTGAAAAATATGTATCTTCCAGACGTTGAGATCAGGTTCATTTTTGGTTTAAATGAAAGTTGAAAAGATGTCATTTATAGACGCCTATGCTTGGGCCTAATCAAGGCTGGTCCAGACCGGACAAAATCTGAACCAAACATTGACGTCTATAATTGGTTCAGAAAAGATACAGACCGGACCAAAAACCAAAGTCTGTGGATGTGGAAATCAAATCGGCCTGTGCTTACTGAGGTGTAGCCTACAGTGTCGCCTGAAATGACATTACATGAATGCCCATCTACAGCATGTGGTAAGCCTACCATTTGTAGGCTTTTGTAAATAAAAAGGGTATGGTCTAGACAGGACAAAAAAAAGACGTTGGCTCATGCTTACTTGGCTGTAGCTTACCATGTCGGCCCACAGTTCAATTTTTTAAATCCCCATCCATGTGGTAGGCCCATCATTTGTAAAGCAGGCAATTCTATTGGCTTTATTAGTCCTGATTCCTGTAACTAATCAATTTGGCTATTTAAGTTCTGAATTTCAGCTACCCAACTTTATGAGGAGTTATCGTTTTTTTGAGTCGAGTCTATTTGCAATGTGTTTACACAGCAAGAAATGCAGGAGTATTTTATTTTTTCGCTATGATCAGCTTTACAGCAAGTTACAGATACAAACCGGAAACCACTGATTATGACAATGAGATGAAACTCCTGGACAACAGTTGTGATTGTCCATTCCATATTGTCAATTTTACTTTGACCTGTCCTGTTTTTAGGATATGTTGTTTGTTTTATTTGATTGGGCACCATTTAAGTGAGTCTATTTGATCAGATAAACCGGCATGATTTAAAAAGTGTCCGTCTCATTACTGTAAAGTTCTGTATTTATTTTCTTAGTCAACCTTGTGTTCTTTTTCCTTATGTTCTTGAACGTAGCCCTGTTTCTTTGTGTTCTTGAACGTAGCCCTGTCTTTCATTTTTGTTCATTGATTTCACCTGTGTTAGTTACTCACCTGGTCTCGTCAGCTCCTTATTTAGTTCAGTTCATTCTGTTTGTGCCTTTGTGAGGTATTGCTCGTTTTGACTCTATTCAGTCTTTTCCTAGCTCGTTTGTGAGTATCAGTTATAACCTTCAGTCCTAGTTTTGATTCACCTGCCTGTTTGCCCACCTGTGTATGACCATTGCATGACTGTGAACACAATTCCTGGCTTCAGAGAAGTCGAAATAAACCCCTGCCATGCTCTGCGAGTGAATCTACACCTTTTCTCCCTGAGCATTCATTACAATTACATTGTCATACATTTCTTTTATTTTTTTTAAATTTCACCTTTATTTAACCAGGTGGGTCAGTTGAGAACAAGTTCTCATTTACAACTGCGACTTGGCCAAGATAAAGCAAAGCAGTGCGACAAAAACAACACAGATTTACACATTAACAAGTGTACAGTCAATAACACAATAGAAAATAAAAATTGAAAAATCATTGTACAGTGTGTGCAAATGTAGAAGAGTAGGGAGGTAGGCAATAAATAGTTGCACTTAGTTTTACTAGCATTTAAAAGTAGTTGGAGGCCACTGAAGGAGTGTTGTATGGTGTTGAAGGCTAAAATAACTGGTTGTCTAGTGCGTTCGGAACAGAGAGTAAAAGGAGCAGGTTTCTGGGCGCAGAAGAATAGATTCAAGGCATAATTTACAGACAAGGGTATGATAGAATGTGAGTACAGTGGAGGTAAGCCTAGACATTGAGTGACGCTGAGAGAGCTTTTGTCTCTAGAGGAACCATTTAAACTAGGTGCGGTCACCGCATGTGTGGGAGGTGGAACAAAAGGGCTAGCTAAGGCATTTTGAGCAGGGCTGGAGGCTCTACAGTGAAATAAGACAAAAGTCACTAACCAAAATAGCAATAGACAAGGCATATTGACATTAGGGAGAGGCATGTGTAGCCGAGTGATCATAGGGTCCAGTGAGTAGCTAGGCAAGCTGGAGGCAGGAGTAGCCACTCGGATAGCTGCGATGATCGGGAGTAAAGGTTCAGAGCTTGCGGTAGGAATCCGGAGATATGGTAGAGAAAAGCAGTCCGATATGTCCTGGGTTGATATTGAGCTGTGCAGACTGGCAGGAATTGACCGGGCTGAGGCTGGCAGATGTCCGAGTTAACGGTGATGACCGCTAGCAGTGGCTAACTGACTACTAGCTAGTAGCTTGTTAGGTGACTAGCTGCTGAAGGGGGTTCCGGTTCTAAGTATTAAAAATAGCAGATCCATACCTTATTGGGCGAGACGGGTTGCAGGAGTGTATGCTCAGTCCGTAGATGGAAATAAAAAATATAAAAAATATATTTGAAATATATACGAAGAAAAAAACGATATATACAAGGGACGGGACAAGACAATCAAAATGGACATCCCACTGCTGCGCCATCTTGGATTGAAGTCAGCCTGTAGGCTACAGAAAAAGCCACATACTCTTTCTACCATATCCTATATCTGTTAGATAATTTCTTAGACGGAACATTGGTGGCGCGCCGCAGCGATGCGTCTCTCCAACAGCACCATAGATGAGCATCAACGCTCATCTAAAAAGACCTTATGTCACCGGTTGAGAGAAATTGTCATTGTTATGGGTCAGAATTATGTGAGGTTTTAGGTGTTGTTGCAGGAACATTTTGGTCAGTTTAGCTCATAAAATGTGATCGACCTGCTCAAATCGGTCTTATGTCACTAAATTTGAAATTGTGTTTTTTTGCATTGGATAAAAGTAGAGACTCAGAGCTACAAAAAGGTATAAGATACACTGTATTTGAGTAAAAATGGGAAAGTAATTCTGCTTTGAAAGTTGATCAATTTGTAATCTCACTTTTGAGAAAATGTCTACACAAAACTGAACCCTCTCATTTAACCATGGAAAGAGGTCTGGGAATATTGCTGAACATAAACAGTGTAGTTAGTCCCTCCGCAAGGCAATCAAACAAGCAAAATGTCGTTATAGGGACAAAGTGAAGTCACAATTCAACGGCCCAGACATGAGATGTATGTGGCAGGGTCTAAAGACAATCACGGACCCCAAAAAGAAAAGCAGCCACGTCACGGACACCGACTTCACGCTTCCAGACAAACTAAACACCTTTTTTTCCCGCTTTGATGATAATACAATGCCACGGTCGCGGCCCGCTAACATGGACTGCCCCCAGGTGACGAAGTCAGGAAACAACATCTCCAATTCGCTGACCCTCAACACTGGGGCCCCACAACGGTTTGTGCTCAGCCCACTCTTGTACTCCCTGTTCACCCACGACTGCGTGTCCAAATCTCACTCAACGTTAACAAAACAAAGGAGATGATCGTGGACTTCAGGAATCAGCAGAGGGAGCACCCCTCTATCCACATAGAAGGGACAGTAGTGGAGAAGGTGGAAAGTTTTAAGTTCCTCTGTGTACACATCACAGACAAACTGAAATGGTCTACCCACACAGACAGTGTGGTAAAGAAGGTGCAACAGCGCCTCTTCATCCTCAGTATGCTGAGAAAATGTGGCTTGTCACCCTGAAAAACTTTTACAGATGCACAATCGAGAGCATCCTGTCGGGCTGTATCACAGCCTGGCAGGATAACTGCTCCACCCTTAACCACAAGGCTCTCCAGAGGGTGGTGAGGTCTGCACAACGCATCAATGGGGGCAAACTACTTGCCCTCCAAGACACCTACAGAAGCCGATGTCACAGGAAGGCCAAAAAATAATTAAAGAGGCCCATCTCTTTAAGGATTCACGTGTTAGGTCATGTGCTAAACAGTGAGTAGTGTAGTCAAGATTAAGACTAAAAGTGGTAAAAGTAGTAGCCTACAATAAGGAAAAATTCCAGAATAACAGGAAGTGTCTAGATATAAATATTTCATAAATATATTTATACAAATATTTATAATAAATACCCAGACACACTTGTCTAAATCATGTGAAAGAAACGCTACAGTATAACCCCCAGACACATATTGCAAAGTGGATGCTTCTCTACAGAAGATGTAAACAGTACAACCAAATTGTTAAAAATATAAACGTTATAGTGTCAATAGTGTCAATATAAATACAATAATATACAATAGGTACAAGAACAATATCAACAACAATACCATTGATAGATGAGTTAGTTATATGCATACAATCAGGGATAAGTAGCTGAGCAGCAGGATACCTTTTTTTATAGTACAGCAGCAACGTATGGCGTGTGTGTTAAGAGAGAGTCATTTGAATAGAGGCACTGCAGATAGTGCTGATGACTGGTCCTTCCGAACCACACATGAACAAGGGAATCTATATTCGGAGAGCTTGTTTCTGTCCTGCCCTTGACTTTGGTGCAGGGCATGTGATGTCCATAGCCTCTTTGTCGCAAAACTCCCTGATCTTCTCAAAAATATCTGTTTGTCTTGCTGTGTCCTGTCCAGGTGGCGCTTGTACAGGCAGATCATCTATGGGAGGAAACCTGAGTCCGAACGCTCCTTGGCGACAACAATATAGTACTCATAATATACAGGAGAACGATCGCCTTACAGCGAGGCCAGCTGTGCTGCAAGCCCTGCTTCAGACGCAATCGCTAGGCAAGGGTAATTTAAGTGTAGGAATGGATGAAACAGCGTCTGTGCCACCAGTAAGTACAGATAGTAGTATAAATCCCCTAGCACAGTCCCTGCAGCCGGACAATTTTCTCATGGCTTCTGGAAGGAAATGCTGTAGAAATGCTCAACCGGTGTCGTTCATTCAGCCGACAAACTTTCAACCGGTTCTCCCCATTAAGCATCAAGTTGGAGTCAGAGGCCTGAGCCTTCTTTGGTCACCGAAGCCTCCCAACATTAGCTCTGAAAAATTGAAAACCCTAGTCATTGGCCACTCCATTACCCGCAGTATTAGACTTAAAACGAATCATCCAGCGATCATACACTGTTTACCAGGGGGCAGGGCTACCGACGATAAGTTTAATCTTAAGATGTTGCTGGCTAAATCTAAAACTGGCGAGTGTAGAGAGTATAGGGATATTGTTATTCACGTCGGCACCAACGATGTTAGGATGAAACAGTCAGAGGTCACCAAGCGCAACATAGCTTCAGCGTGTAAATCAGCTAGAAAGATGGGTCTGCATCGAGTAATTGTCTCTGGCCCCCTCCCAGTTAGGGGGAGTGATGAGCTCTACAGCAGAGTCTCACAACTCAATCGCTGGTTGAAAACTGTTTTCTGCCCCTCCCAAAAGATAGAATGTAGATAATTGGCCCGCTTTCTGGGACTCACCCACAAACAGGACCAAGCCTGGCCTGTTGAGGAGTGACGGACTCCATCCTAGCTGGAGGGGTGCTCTCATCTTATCTACGAACTTAGACAGGGCTCTAACTCTCCCCGCTCCACAATGAGATAGGGTGCAGTGCAGGCCAGGCAGCAGGGTGCAGGCCAGGCAGCAGGGTGCAGGCCATCCTGCCAGCTTAATGGAGTCTGCAACTAGCACAGTCAGTGTAGTCAGCTCAACCATCCCTATGTGCCTCGACCTAGGTTGGGCAAAACTAAACATGGCTGTGTTCGCCTTAGCATTCTCACTGGAATAAAGACCTCCATTCCTGCCATTATTGAAAGAGATACCTCACATCTCAAAATAGTGTTACTTAAAGTTAGATCCCTCACTTCTAAGGCAGTTATAGTCAATGAACTAATCACTGATCATAATCTTGATGTGATTGGCCTGACTGAAACATGGTTAAGCCTGATGAATTTACTGTGTTTTAATGAGGCCTCACCTCCTGGTTACACTAGTGACCACTAGTGACCAATTACGGACTCCTCTTTAAATCTGCGTATTCCTCCAAAGCTCAGTTGTCCTGAGTCTGCACAACTCTGCCAGGACCACTCAAGTTTTTTAGTACAAAATCTCTTGACACATTGATGAAAATAATCATGGCCTCTAAACCTTAAAGCTGCATACTACATACTACTGCTCTACTTTCCGGCTACCCGGATAAAGCACTAAATAAACTTCAGTTAGTGCTAAACACAGCTGCTAGAATCTTGACTAGAACCAAAGAATTTGATCATATTACTCCAGTGCTAGCCTCTCTACAATGGCTTTCTGTTAAGGCAAGGTCTGATTTCAAGGTTTTACTGCTAACCTACAAAGCATTACATGGGCTTGCTCCTACGTATATTTCCGATTTGGTCCTGCCATACATACCTACACGTACGCTACGGTCATAAGACACAGGCCTCCTTACTGTCGCTAGAATTTGTAAGCAAACAGCTGTAGGCAGGGCTTTCTCCTATAGAGCTCCATTTTTATGGAATGGTCTGCCTTCCCATGTGAGAGACGCAGACCCGGTCTCAACCTTTAAGTCTTTATTGAAGACTCATCTCTTCAGTAGGTCCTATGATTGAGTGTAGTCTGGCCCAGGAGTGTGAAGGTGAACGGAAAGGCACTGTCTCTGTCTCTGCCTGGCCGGTTCCCTTCTCTCCACTGGGATTCTCTGCCTCTAACCCCATTACAGGGGCTGAGTCACTGGCTTACTGGTGCTCTTCCATGCCGTCCCTAGGAGGGGTGCTTCACTTGAGTGGGTTGAGTCACTGACGTGATCTTCCTGTCCGGGTTGGCGCCCCCCTTGGGTTGTGCCGTGGCGGAGATCTTTGTGGGCTATACTCGGCCTTGTCTCAGGATGGTAAGTTGGTGGTTGAAGATATCCCTCTAGTGGTGTGGGGGCTGTGCTTTGGTAAGTGGGTGGGGTTATATCCTGCCTCTTTGGCCCTGTCCGGGGGTATCATCGGATGGGGCCACAGTGTCTCCTGACCCCTCCTGTCTCAGCCTCCAGTATTTATGCTGCAGTAGTTTGTGTCGGGGGGCTAGGGTCAGTCTGTTATATCTGGACTATTTCTCCTGTCTTATCCGGTGTCCTGTGTGAATTTAAGTATGCTCTCTCTAATTCTCTCTCTCTTTCTTTCTTTCTCTCTCTCTGAGGACCTGAGCATTAGGACCATGCCTCAGGACTACCTGGCCTGATGACTCCTTGCTGTCCACAGTCCACTTGGCCGTGCTGCTGCTCCTGTTTCAACTGTTCTGCCTGCGGCTCTGGAACACTGACCTTTTCACCGGACGCGCTACCTGTCCCAGACCTGCTGTTTTCAACTCTCTAGAGACAGCAGGAGCGGTTGAGATACTCTGAATGATCGGCTATGAAAAGCCAACTGACATTAACTTCTGAGGTGCTGACCTGTTGCACCCTCGACAACCACTGTGATTATTATTATTTAACCCTGCTGGTCATCTATGAACATTTGAACATCTTGGCCATGTTCTGTTATAATCTCCAACAGGCACATCCAGAAGAGGACTGGCCACCCCTCATAGCCTGGTTCCTCTCTAGGTTTCTTTTTAGGTTTAGGCCTTTCTAGGGAGTTTTTCCTAGCCACCATGCTTCTACACCTGCATTGCTTGCTGTTTGGAGTTTTACTATGCTTTACATATTAAGTGTTGTCATTGATTCCTTGTAGAGACGCCACACTGCTGCATTTGTCACATGGCAGCAGCTTTCCACCAAGGTGTTTGTGTCCTGGGTGGCATCCTGGTAATACTATTGCATTATCCTCTGCGTAGTTGTTGATGAAGTTCACCACTCGCTGCAAGTCCTCTTCAGGTGTAACCTGTGCTCACTCGGCCTAGCTCTCTTTCTGATGGGAGGCATTAGACTATTCTCCTCGTATGACTGGCGGAGGAGAGTCAGGCGTGTTCTACTGATGCTGAAAGACAAATTCCAGATACAAATATTTTGCAATTATAATACAATAGATAGCCGTAATCACCGTCAGACACACCTGGCTAACTTGATGGATCGTGTAATCATCTGGCGAAGTGGGGTCTTTTGTTTAGACATGCTAGCTAAACAATGAACCATGAACCTAATCGATAGAGAACTAGCAATACAAACCGATTGTCATAGCTAGCTAAAATTAACCAAATAGGTTCAATGTTAGCTAGCTAACATTAGGCTATAACTAGCAATGTGAAATGGCACTCTGAGAAAATATTACTACACACAGATCATAAATGTAATGTTAGCTAGCCAGTCAGCCATCTCACGTCAGCTAGCTAGCTAACAGTAAGCTTTAACTTGCAATGAAAAAATCAGAAACGCATAATATCTGAAACTGTTAGACTCTTACCCGTATACATGGATGAATGCTTCAAGACAGACTGCAACCCCTTTCATTAAATAAGACGTCCTGTGTTGTTTCCATTTTGTTTGTACAGCTTGCTTGGCTCGTTGTTGTGTCAAGTCACTCTGGTTCACACTGACTGTTTGCAATGCCATAAGAATCATCTTAAGTTTAAACCCCCACCCAAACTCTGACCATTTTACTCACCCTAGCAGAGCTGGTTGGGCTGTTTGTATGTTATCCAGAGTGTTGGTGACTGTAACTGTGCTTCTGGCAACAATTGAATAATGCTTTTTTGCTGACATTTACTGACACCGGCCATATTCAACCAGTGTTGAGCGTTCGTAAATGTATCAGTTATTCTGCACTCTGGCACACCCATAAGAGAGTGCTCAGAAACAGTTGTTGCAGTGACATTCTATTGAAATTGATTCTTGCATAGTGGAGTCTTTTGTAAAGTTTTACTACACAATATATAAAAAAAGAGCTGTATTAGACAGGATTACCTACACAAACTGACCAGCTCAAATAGACAGAAGCGCGCTATATAGCAGACCAATCCAATCTCATCTCTCGTCATGTACAGCCCAGTCATTATCTCAGCCAATCATGGGTAGCGGGAAGGTTGCTGACTTTTTCTGTGGCTTAACCAACTAGGCTCATAATTGAACAATTGTATTCGTATTTACAGATGGCATACAATGTTGTAACTTTAATGTGTTTGAGTTAATGTTTAAGTTTATTCTTTGAACTGTATCTAAAGATATTTCTTTAGATTTATTTGCATATGTAATTGTATTGGGTTGTGTTGAATTACGCTTTTTGACTGCAAGTCCCAGAATGTCTTGCGAGAGGAATGAGTGATAACGCGCCAATTATGTGCAGGTGCAAGGGATTGTGGCTGACTTTCCGACAGCATCTTACCTGCATTGCTCTGTACCAAAATTGTTGTTAAATGTAACGTAAACAAGTATTCTTACTAAAAGAAGCTTTCGTATCAAACCCGACGTCCCGAGTCATTACTTTGAAGTTAGTTAATCTAAAATTTGGTGCCGAAACCTGGGATATGAGCTGCGACGAAGAAGTGGCTGAAATGGCTGAGGAGGAACGTCGGCATGAAGCAGAAAGAATGAGACGAAAGCGGGGTACCATTCGAGGCGCAACAACATGGATTTTGAATCAGATTGACGTGGGAATATCTCAGTCAAATCCGGATACCGATCACTTGAGTACATTGTTGGAATTGCTATCAGCTAAGGTGGACAGTTTATTTTAACTCGATCGTGGAATTGAACAGTTAACTCCATTGGACGGATTGGAGGCAGAGATTGCATGCACGGAGGATTACAAAGAACGCATTATCATGCTGAACAGCCGTGCACAAAGAGTGATAACGAAGAAACAGGACGTCAATCCACTACCAGCCCGGGTGAGTGACGCTAACTCAAACATATCACAGAGACAATCAGTAAGGCTACCGAAGTTGATTATTGAGAAATTCTATGGAGATGTCAGTATGTGGCAGGAGTTTTGGAGCCAGTATGAGACTGCTATTCACAACAATGATTCACTGTGTAAAAAAGAGAAGTTTATCTATCTGAAAACATATATCACTGGACCAGCTGCAAAGGCAGTAGCAGGACTGATGTTAACAGACAGTAACTATGATAATGCAATCGCTCTACTCAAGAGCAGATTTGGAAGGAAAGATCTTGTGATTAGTGCTCATATGTCAAAGCTGCTGAATGTCACACCTGTGAAGAAATCCTCCGATCTAAATGCATTGAGGCAGCTATATGATGAATGTGAAATTCAGATTAGGAGCTTGGAATCACTGGGTGTAGTGTCAGAAACCTATGGAAGCCTACTATTCCCAATCTTACTGCAGATGATTCCAGAGGACATAGCTCTTGACTATAGTCGTCAGAGGGGAGTAGATGATGAATGGAAAGTGTCTGAGATTATCAGTTTCCTACAGAAAGAGGTTCAGAGCAGGGAGAGAGCGCTACAAATGACAAGATCATACAACCAACAGAAAGAGAGCAAACCATGGAACAAGTCATGCTTCTCCAATGAAATGAAACCAAAAAGACCCAACATGCCCTCTGCTGCAGCACTGCATACAGCCAGCCAGAAGGAACAACAAACGTGTCTATTTTGTGACAGTGCAGACCACAAATCAGAAAACTGCCCTGACTACAATATTGCTACACGCAAAGAGAAACTAAAGAACATGGGAAGATGCTTTGTATGTTTAGGACAGAGACACATAGCAAAATTCTGTAGAGTCAAAGATGTGTCATGTGCAACATGTGGAAGCAGACATCACATTGCGGTGTGTACCAGTAAGAGGAGTGAGGTGCAACCCCCTACTGTTTCTGTAGATGCTGTTGTTTCCTCAGTTATTCCCCATTCAGTGAAGATGAAACCAGATGGACAGAACACTGTGTTGCTACAAACGGCAAAGGCATGGGTAGAAGGCCCATCGGGCAGGAAGATAGCTCGTTGCTTACTAGATGGAGGCAGTCAGAGAAGCTTCATACATGAAAACCTTGTGAAGGGCTTGAAGCTACCAGTAATCAGACAAGAGGCACTCACTCTTCACACGTTTGGCTCCTCTGCCCCAGCAACATCCCAACGCAACACAGTGAAAGTCATCTTGGAGAATGTCTGGGACAAACAGCAGAGAATAGAGATGGAGGCGATTGAAACCCCACAAGTGTGCACAGCTGTGATGAAGGTTCCTGGTGAATGGATTCAGCATGAGCTCAGTAAAAGGGGACTGCAGCTCGCAGACTTTCCAGGAGATGACAATGATACTGAACTCTCTGTCCTGATAGGAGCAGACTACTACTGGCAGATAGTATCAGGCAGAGTGGAGCGACTGACGGAGACGCTAGTTGCTTTAGAGAGCACCTTTGGATGGTCGGTGCAGGGACCCGTGTCCATGTCAAGTGTCGCCGAGGCAACCTGCATGTTCATCCCACTTGATGAAGACACATTAGTCTCTGCTAGGGATATCTGCAGGAAAGCAATTCTCCTGAATTGAAAACAAAATGGGAGGAGAGTACGACAACTGACCACCCGTTGACGTTACAAACACAAGGATTAGTGCTGAAGGTTTTAGGTTTAGTATGGAGGCCGGAAACGGATGACTTTGTGTTTGACCTCAGGCCGCTACTGAGCATTCTAAGGCAAAAGGAAAACACAAAGAGAAGTGTTCTGCAGTCGTCTGCACGTATCTTCGACCCTCTTGGTTTCTTAACTCCCTTCACCATCAGGATCAAGTGCATGTTCCAGGAAATGTGGGAGAGGGGACTCAGCTGGGACGAAGAATTACCACCTGATCTGACACGAGAATGGCAACAGTGGTGTTCAGAACTACCCCAGTTACACCAGCTCACCATACCAAGGTGGTACAGAACAGACATGCGGCCACAGAATAACCACACCCTGAAACTACACGTGTTCTGTGATGCAAGTGAAAGGGCTTACAGTGCAGTAGCTTACTTGCAAGGTGAGTCACAAGACAGGGAAACAACAAGTCTAGTCGCATCCAAGTCCAGGGTAGCCCCACTTAAGAAAATGACGCTGCCACGCCTGGAGCTCATGGGAGCTGTGATTGGAGCGAGACTAGCAAACAACTTGATGACCACACTGAAAATGGAAGAAAAACAGATCAAAATGTGGACAGACTTGATGTTCGTGCTGCATTGGATTTGCAGCTCAGCTCAGAAATGGAAACAGTTTGTTGCGAACAGAGTGACGGAGATCCAGTCCTTGACCAATCCAGAGTCATGGTCACATATTGAAGGGAAAACTAATCCAGCTGACCTCCCTACAAGAGGACAAACTGTTCGAAACTTGACACAGAGCGAGCTATGGTGGAATGGACCCAGAATTCTGACATCACCCAATCAGTCCGAAGAGACTGATGATAACAAGGTTCCGGAAGAGGTGAATATAGAACTCAAGTCCAGTTTCCAGGTTACTGTACAACTCGCAGCAAACAGCACAGACAGCACTGAACCTGTGTTGGAGCTTGAAAGGTACAGCAAACTGAAAAGAGTGTTCAGAGTCACCGCCTGGATAAAGATTTTCATAGCCAATGCTCGTACAACCATAAAGATGCAAGGTGAACTGACTGCTGACGAACTGTTCGATGCAGAAAAGTACTGGATTAAGGTAACACAACAACAGAGTTTTGGACAGGAGATCAAACTACTGAAGGCAGGAAAAAGCCTAAACAATGACTGTAAAATCAGAGAACTGAAACCTTTCCTGGACGAACATGAACTACTCAGTGTAGGAGGAAGACTGCAACAGTCCAACTTCACATTCAGAGAGCAGCACCCATGGGTACTGCCCAATAAATCCAGATACTCAGAAATGCTGATACAGTACCATAATGAGAAGGTGATGCATTCTGGAGCAAGAGACACTCTAGTACAAATCAGAGAGCGATACTGGATCTTGAGTGCTAGGCAGCTAGTCAAGAGCACAGTGGCAAGATGTATAGTGTGCAAGAGATTCAAGGCAAGGGCCGGACAGCAGGTCACTGCGCCTTTACCAAAAGACAGAATAACTGAATCCCCACCATTCGAAGTCACAGGTGTGGATTTTGCAGGACCGCTCTATGTGAAAGAAAATGGTTCTGTGAAGAACTGTTCACTGTTCACTGGTCTCAGATCAGTCAACAGAGACATTCCTGTTAGCTCTAAAAAGATTCATCTCAAGGAGAGGATTATGCAAGGTAATCTACTCAGACAATGCAAAAACGTTCAAGAGAGCTGATCAGGACTTGAAAGAGCTGTGGAAGGCAATCGAAGAGCCCCACCTCTTGGCGTTCTTCTCAGAAAGGGGCATCACCTGGAGGTTCATCACAGAGCGAGCAGCCTGGTGGGGCGGATTCTGGGAAAGACTCGTCAGGTCAGTAAAAACATGCCTGCGAAAGGTTCTTGGGAGAGCTTCACTTAATTTTGAAGAGATGTGCACAGTCCTGACAGAGGTTGAAGCTATCCTAAATTCTAGGCCTCTGACCTTCATGCACAATGAGGTGGATGAACCACAACCCCTGACCCCTGCACACTTCCTGGTGGGTAAAAGACTAACCTCTTTGCCTCCAAAGCCATTTCCAGCTGACACTCAGCACCCAACGTTAAACAAGGGCACGCAGATGGAAGTACAGGCAGAGACTTGTGACCAGTTTCTGGAACAGTTGGCGAAGAGACTACTTGCTGGATCTAAAGTCAGCACACCGCTGTGACACACCACAGCCCACCCTACTGAAAGCGGGTGACGTTGTACTCATTGGAGAAGATAACCTGATGTTTAAAGCTTGGGAAATCTTTTTGTATCCAAATCCAGCTTTAAACTTCTTCACAACAGTATCTCGGACCTGCCTGGTGTGTTCCTTGTTCTTCATGATGCTCTCGGCGCTTTTAACGGACCTCTGAGACTATCACAGTGCAGGTGCATTCATACGGAGACTTGATTTACACACAGGTGGATTGTATTTATCATCATTAGTCATTTAGGTCAACATTGGATCATTCAGAGATCCTCACTGATCTTCTGGAGAGAGTTTCCTGCACTGAAAGTAAAGGGGCTGAATAATTTTGCACGCCCAATTTTTCAGTTTTTGATTTGTTAAAAAAGTTTGAAATATCCAATAAATGTCGTTCCACTTCATGATTGTGTCCCACTTGTTGTTGATTCTTCACAAAAAAATACAGTTTAATATCTTTATGTTTGAAGCCTGAAATGTGGCAAAAGGTCGCAAAGTTCAAGGGGGCCGAATACTTTCGCAAGGCACTGTAAATTACACCTAGGATCCTATCTTAATGTATGGACCTTCTACAGTAATTTCACATTTCCAAGAAAGAAGAAAATGCATATCCTTGCTTCAGGTCCTGAGCCACAGGCAGTTAGATTTGGTATGTCATTTTTGGCAAACATTGTAAAAAAGGGTCCGATCCTTATAAAGTAGTTTTTTGGGGGTATCTATACTTTACTTTATTATTTACATTCCCGAAGGAAAAAAATGTACTTTTTACTCCATACATTTTCCCTGACACCCAAAAGTATTTGTTACATTTTTCAATGCTTAGCAGGACAAAAAATGGTCTTGGTTGTTCTTTTGATTAGTGTGAATTAGACAATTTTTTGTCCAAATGTACCATTTGAAAATAAACACTTTGAAGTTCTAATATCTAATACTTAGATATATCCAAACTCCCTACGGCCTCTGATCTGGTGGACTCGGTAAACACAAATCATTCATTTGGAAATTATGTTTGAGTGTTGGCGTGTGGCCCTGGCTATTAGTAAATAAATAAAACAAGAATGTTGTGCCATCTGGATTGCTTAATATAAGGAATTTAAAATTATTCATAGTTTCACTTTTGATACTTTTGATATATTTTTGCAATTACATTTACTTTTGAGACTTGAGTTTATTTAAAAACAAATACTTTTAGACTTTTACTCAAGTAGTATTTCACTGGGTGACTTTCACTTTAAATTTAGTAATTTTCTATTAAGGTATCTTTACTTTACTCAAGTGTGACAATTTGGTATTGTTTTACACCACTGATTGCAGCACACATCCACAAGTAATTACTTCCCAGCCAAGTACTACTTATAAAACACTCTTAACATCCTTGTGTGACTCATTCATGTTCCCTATATATAGGTCTTGTGCTGAGGTTTCTTGCTGGCCCAAAGCTTGTAGACGCTAGTATTGTTATTGTGTTCTGTCCCTGACCACTTATACTACAATACTTTTAAGTTAGTGTTATCAATGAGACATGAACAGGGAACATACATCTAAATTTTGTCTTATGTGCAGCCTCAAATAGGACCTAAGCCTTTGAGATATGAGTCAGTGGGAAAGACTGCTTCTTATAAACCAGAGAACAGCATGTTATCCTTTGTGGGAAACATGAAGGATGTAACATAAAGAGCGTAGAGAAAAGGTAGTTCTTAGGATGCAATGGACACTCGATGCTCAAGATTAACATGCTATGAATTGTGCTTTATCCCTGTAGCCTGTGATTGCTTAGGTGTGGCATTAGAAGCAGTAAGCGGTTGAGCAATAGTACCAGGATGGTGGGGAATGAGAGCAACTCCCCTGAACGCTTTCAGGTCCTGAATAAGCAATGGCTAGACTCACACCTCCTTTCACTCTAATTTCCAAATGTTAAGCTCAGGAAACTCTGTGCCTGCCTGAAACCTCTGGAGCTGATGATGTGTGCCAGCCTACAGGAATCAACTTGAGCCAGCTCTGGCGGCGACATCATCAAGACCATGAGAGTGGGATGACCTGTTGTCCTGTGAAACTCAGCGAGCTGTGGGCAAGGTTGTGCCAGGCTTAACTCTTACAATGAGCTTGGGCATGACACCAAGGGAGAAAGAGATGGCTAGCTGGAGGGCAGAGGAGAGGCCTAGCCTGGCCTCAAAGAGTAGACGTGGCATAGTAAATGTAAATATGTGACACTCAAATTAGTATGATATGTCACGTTTGGTATGGTTACATAAGACAGAAGGTCACATGAGGCAAAAACGAAAGGAAGGAGGTATGTTGTGGAGGATGGTTGGGCGTATAACACGAATGTCTAGCAACCTAAAGGTTAACTTTGGCATTTTAGCTAATTATCAACTTTGCAACTACTTAGCATGTTAGCTAACCCTTCCCCTAACTTTAACCTTTAACTATAACCTTAACCCCTAATCTTTATCCTAGCCTTAAATCCTAACTCTAACCTCAACACTAGAACAACCATAGGCAAATGTACACCTGATGTTTGATTTTGTAATTAAAATAAATCTACCATTTTTCGAAGCAAAGTCCTCCTCCTTCCCTGGCTTTTCCCTAAAATAGTTGTATTTTACATTACCCAGTCATAATTTTTAAATCATAAACGGAATAGTATTTAGAGACTGTTTTTTTCACACCCAACTTAAGTGGCTGCTGGGCGTTGGTACACAGGCGCTAATGTGTCTCTCTCCTCACTGAATGAATGAATGCCGTCAATAGATGAGTGGGCGAGTTTGCCCATCTGTAAAGAGAAGAGTGGGCTGAATGTTGATTCTGCGGTCTCTGTTCACTCGCTTCACATTTCACCCAAAGCTAAATCCATTCACTCGCTTCACATTTCACCCGATCACTTTTTATTGCATGTTTCAGTCTGATCACTTAGAATGCTGCTGCCTCCTACTATGATAAATCAATAGGCCAGGACGTTTGCTAGCAAGCTATCAATGTGCATAATATCTAACAAGCGAAGTGAGAGTAGGGAAAGAAGAAATGCTTGTGCGCCTTCTGACAGAAAACTTGTTACTCTGCTGCAACTTTTGAGGACAGGACACACAGACACAGTCACACACACCTCTGCACACTGCTCCTAAACTTAAGCTTTTTTGGTGTATAATCCTGCAAGGAGATAGGTATTTTTCCAACATATACTTAGGCATAATAAAACACTTCTGTTTTTATACAAGTACAGCCGGGTTGTCACACCAATAATAACAACACAGATGAATCTGATGTACATAGGCTAAAGGGGACACCGACAGCACGTTGTCTAGTCTAGTGGATACTTGCAAGCTGAGAAGCCCATCAATTTTAGTATTAACACTAACCTTAACCCCTAACCCTGAGTATAGATAATGTTAGCCACCTACTTAACATTAGCCACTATTTTTTATATTTTTTGGAAATCGTAATTCATACATACTGCAATTTGTAACATACCATATTAATTGTAATTCATAACATATCATACGACTTTGATTATGGACATCCACAAAATAATGCATACCATATCATAATGGAGGGAGACAGATTTACTTTTACTTTGCTATGTCGACCCCTGAGTCCAGGTTGAGAGGACAGGAGTGAAGGGAGGGAGAGGATCACTGAAAGTTTGCTTTAGCATGACAAGGGAGAAAGAGGTGGTGAGCTGAAAAAAAAGAGAGGACGGGGGCAGGGGATAGCCCAGTGGTTAAGAGCGTTGGGCCAGTATCTGAAAGGTCGCTGATTCGAATCCCTGAGCAAGGCACTTAACTGTAATGTCGCTCTGAATAAGAGTGTCTGCTATAAATGACTTAAATGTAAAAAATGGGAGCGGAGATGAGGGACAGCCAGCTGGTAGGCTGAGGAGTGAGTCAGTTTCAGGCATCCCACAAAAGATTAAGCTGATGGGTTGTTCTGGCTGCACTCACTGCTAAGGCAGCTGCCCTGATTGAGCTGTCAATTTTAAGAGATGCCCACACTTAGATTCTGTAAATTAGTGTAATGTGCGCATAAAAGGCTGTAGGATTCAAATGGAACCTCGACCAAATTGCACAAATCCCTCCTGCTTAATCTCTGGCAGTTTGAGCAAACCTGTTGTTATTTTCTCATAATGTTTGCGCCGATGCAGGGGCGTCATGCACAAATTATTTTAGAGGGGGCACAAAATACGTGAGGATAGAGGATGAAGGGGGTAGTTGGAGAATTTTACATTTTTCAAACACCTGAAAGAGTTTTTTCCTGTAATCTAGAGCTATAATCATTATGCCTAATTCTATGTAAAAAAAAAAGTATGCATTAGTTATCTAAGCATACCCTTTTACCTGTTCAATTGTCATTTTAGTTAATGAGGCACATAGATTTTTTAAGAACATTTATGCAACTGCCACACTGATAGATAGTATCATGACCCAAGAATTAAAGCAATTTTAGGGCTGGATTCAGAGTTGCCATGTCCGCGGTTTTCCCTGAAAATTGGGCTACTTTGAAAATTGTGTCGTGGGTGGAAATGTATTGGTCACGGGTTGCTGGTTTACTTCTAAGTTGCAGTTCTGTCTCCATTGCATTTCTCTTAAAACAATGTTGGGATTAATTTCACTGTGACCTTCTGCTGTTGACTATCAGGCCATGAAGCAGGCTGTTGCTGAGTGAGTGAGTGAGTGAGTGAGTGAGTGAGTGAGTGAGTGAGTGAGTGAGTGAGTGAGTGAGTGAGTGAGTGAGTGAGTGAGTGGTGGGGAAGGAGGGGGATGGCTATTTTAGCTAGACCGGGCAAACTTGACTGAATTCAATCTGTAACCGAAGTATCGCGAAGATAAAGTGTATCTTCAGCGCTACGGATTGAATAGAGCCTTTAGTATTTTCTAAAGGCTAACAACCTTGCCATCATGCATGCCAGCTAAGATAGTTAGACAAGCTACTCTAACTTGATTGATAGCATGAAATGGCTTGGTAGCTTGTTATAAGGTTGGGATATTAGGAAACGATCTAGTTGACTAGCTAAAGCCAACTTCATAAAATTGCTAGGTGGCTCGTATTACAGAGAAACAACATAACATGTATGTTTTATGTATTCATTAAGAAGGAATCTATAGTAGTGATGTGCAGTTCGCAAACGATTAGTTCTTTTTAAATGTTTTTCTGAGTGACTCGTTCATTTTAGTCGTTTGTTTTACCTTCTGGCTGGCCACAATGAATTCTACAGCAGGATTAATACGCACTCCTCCGGCTCAGCGGCTCCAGAGACCTGCTCTGACCAACAGCTGTCTATCATTATGCGCACAGAAAAATAGATCATGCTGTAGGCAGCATAGAGAAGAAAAATACATGTTTAGAACTGATAGTTGATTGCGTGGTGCAATAATGAATGCAATGAATTGATTATTGAAGGTTATAATGAACACAACTTTGTAGAACCAAAACATACACGCAGCTTTTGCTCAACGAACTCGAGAATTAATCATTTGGGAGGTTGCAGTTAGCAAACACTACTGAGTCAAGCAATGCAATCCGCCAACAGCCGTTTACAATCTTGTCAGGTTGTGGCCACAGCTTCACCTCGTTTGAAATGTATTAATAAATAATCTTATTTGTATGTCTAGTAATCAACACATTTACATTGTTTAAAGCACACTTTAACAAGTCTCAGCCACAAGTAACAGTTCAAATAATCCCCTTATGGCAGAGATTTGTATATAATAAAAGATGCTCATGTCTCTGCCTTCACAAAGCTAAGGTACAAATTAAGCATTGGGCTTATTTTAGACAGATTTTGGCTAGAGTGAAATCTTACGCTTCCTCTCTTTCTCTTTGTGAACAACATGTGAACAAGAGGCTTGTAGAATCATGCTCTTTAGAGTTTTCAGTTCATCGTTCGCCGCTAGGGGGTCCTGCGTGCTCTGGGCATGACCAACTCAAATGAACAAAATAGTTATTTTGATCAGAGTCAGTAAAAAGATCCAAACTTCCCATCACCGATCTATAGACTACATAGCTTGATCAAATTATTTGACAAACATACCTCCTGCAAGTCCTGCCCACCACCGGCAGCTAAATTCAAATCAAACGCTGTGTGTGTCACTCAACACTTTTTGTCCTCCTCCACGCATATCTTTGCTCTGTGGTGCACCTTAGAAGGAACCACTAACTAAGGAGAATAGGAGGTAAGTGTTTGCCTAGTCCAGTTAGTGTGCCCACTCTGCAAAATACAGCTGACAAGTCTTTTTATAAATAATTAATTGAATTAATTAATATAACATGGGAACATTTTTAAAACAGGACAAATCTGAGGGGGCACGTGCACTTGTGCCCCCTCTATGGGCATGACGCTTCTGCACCCATGTCGTAATGAGGGTGTCTGTGATTAATGGGATTTATATAGATGAAGGTTAGAAGGGGCCATAATCTGAACTAATACCTTTCTATCCTCTTTCAGGCACTCTGTCTCATAATGACTGTACCTTCCTGCTATGAATCACCACTATCTGGGATCTGGGCTGTGCTTTGTAATCTATTTTCTCCATTATCTGGTATCTAAAGGATAAACGGTCTCAATAGTGAGCATACAAAATAGCTGCCTGGTTAGCATATTATCTACGGAAAAACGTTAGAAGTGAAGAATGCTTTCGACTTGACGACATGCTGGCTTTTAGAGAGAATGCTCAGGGATGTCTGCACTTTACATGTGATGAACAATTGAGTTACCTCGATCAGAAGAAAAAAATGAGTGAATTTCTGGTGAATAAAAATCCCTTAGGGTATGAGATTTACATAGTGCCCTATCTTCTCTCCAGCATCATGGCATTTCCATTGAATTACAACATTCTTAATAAGAAGAGAGGAAAAAGAGAAGAGTAATGTTTTTATCTTGTCGACTTCTTTCACTGTTTTTCCACCGTTAGTTTCTGCACAGCTTGCAGCTCAACCAAAAGGAGTGCAATTAATTGAATTTCAAATGTTTTCCTCATTTGTAGCTGAACAAATTAACACTCATACCATAACTTGCATGAAATGCACTGACTACACTCTTAGAAGTAAAGCTGCCTGGAATGACCTTTAGGGCTTCTACAGATTGCCACACCTGTGGAACCTTTTCAGTTCAAAATGCATCATACGGGGATGATTTCTGTATTTTGAAAGTTAAATATCTTGAAAACTTGATTGCTGACCTGCAAATCATTTTGGGACTATAGCAACAATGGACTAATGAAACAAATACCAAAATATCGTTTTTGGTTGGAGTTTTCCTTAATAGGCAGTTTGGCCACCACAAACCAGAACAACTTCAATGCACCATGGCATAGATTCTACGAGTTTCTGGAACTCTATTGGAAGGATGCAACACCATTCTCCCTCGAGCAATTCCATCATTTGGTGTTTTTTTGATGGTGGTGGAAAACGCTGTCTCATGTGCCGCTCCAGAATCTCCCATTAGTGTTCAATTGGGTTGAGATCTGCTATCTGAGAAGGACATGGCATATGGCTTACATCGTTTTCATGCTCATTAAACCATTCTGTGACCACTCATGCCCTGTGGATGGGGGCATTGTCATCCTATGTGGGCATAGACAGGGTAGCCAAAATAATGGCCTGTCCAGCATTTATAAACATGACCGTTAGCATGATGGGATGTTAATTGCTTAATTAACTCAAGCACCACGCCTGTGTGGAAGCCCCTGCTTTCAATTGACTTTGGATCCCTCCTTTAGTCAGGTGTTTCCATTACATTGAAACAGTAAATGTTCCTCCAAGTACCCATCAAATAACCGAAGGTGCAAATATGAACCATTGACTAGCAATGGTTCCTTGACAAACTCCAGGGGTTCCTTGAGGATCTCCAGGGTTCCTTGAGTCACCAATAATTCTAAGAGTGTAGGATAGCAGCTACGTCATTATCTATATAGAGCCCTATTTCCCCGAAAGTGTGTAATTACAGAGACATGCTGGAAACGTATAACGCTGTTGCAGATATCTCTTTTAGTGAAAACATGTGGAAGCTTAACTGTAATGCAAATTCTGTTCCTGCTGTGTGCCAGTAGCAGATACACAAATTACAATTCACAGCATGAACATCATGTGATTTGTGAGGGTGTATGATGCACTCTAGAAGAGAGAGCAATCTTACTCAAGGCTGAACACCAGCCCTGGTACGTGAGAATGAGGGATTCTGAGTATGTATACTGTACATTTTACAAAGCACTTCTTTCAGACTTACTGTGCATGGGAGAGATATACACTACCGTTCAAAAGTTTGGGGTTACTTAGAAATGTCCTTGTTTTTGAAAGAAAAGCACATTTGCAGAGTTGCAAAGAAAAATCCATATCTCAGACTGGCCAATGAAAATAAAAGATTTAGATGGGCAAAGAACACAGACACTGGACAGAGGAACTCTGCCAAGAAGGCCAGCATCCTGGAGTCGCCTCTTCACTGTTGACGTTGAGACTGGTGTTTTGCGGGTACTATTTAATGAAGTTGCCATTTGAGGACTTGTGAGGCATCTGTTTCTCAAACTAGACTCTCTAATGTACTTGTCCTCTTGCTCAGTTGTGCACTGGGGCCTCCCACTCCTCTTTATATTCTGATTAGAGCCCGTATGTGCTGTTCTGTGAAGGGAGTAGTACACAGCATTGTACGAGATCTTTAGTTTCTTGGCAATTTCTCGCATGGAATAGCCTTCATTTCTCAGAACAAGAATAGACTGACGAGTTTCAGAAGAAAGTTCTTTGTTTCTGGCCATTTCGAGCCTGTAATCGAACCGACAAATGCTGATGCTCCAGATACTCAACTAGTCAAAAGAAGGCCAGTTTCATTGCGTCTTTAAATCAGCACAACAATTTTCAGCTGTGCTAACAAATTGCAAAAGGGTTTTCTAATGATCAATTAGCCTTTTAAAATGATAAACTTGCATTAACTAACACAACGTGCCATTGGAAAACAGGAGTGATGGTTGCTGATAATGGACATCCGAATGCCTATGTAGATATTCCATTAAAAATCAGCCGTTTCCAGCTACAACAGCCATTTACATTAACAATGTCTACACTGTATTTCTGATCAATTTGATGTTATTTTAATAGACAGAAAATTTGCTTTTCTTTTAAAAACAATGGCATTTCTAAGTTACTCAACTTTTGAACGTTAGTGTAAATTTTCAAATGCTATTATAATCAATGTATTCAACAGCTATGTGAAGAAGCTATCATTTCATGCACCTCGTGCTGAGTAAGGACATTTCTAATTGACCCCAAACTTTTGAACGGCAGTGTAGAGTTGAAGTCTGAAGTTCACATACACCTTAGCCAAATACTACATTTAAACTCAGTTTTTCACAATTCCTGACATTTAATCCTAGTAAAAATTCCCTGTTTTAGGTCAGTTAGGATCACCACTTTATTTTAAGAATGTGAAATGTCAGAATAATAGTAGAGAGAATGATTTATTTCAGCTTTATTTCTTTCATCACATTCCCATTCTCCTCATCACTCGTAAAACGCCTTCATGACATCAAAATCTGGATGTGTTCCACTTCTTTAAACTTAACAGTGCAAATGCTATTTGGTGGCCCCTAGATCTCTCACGAGGAAGGTGGAGGATTTAGAGATAACATTTGGTTTTAAGGAATCTGGGGGCCATTTTTTATGCACACATCTAGAATTTAAACCAAATCAGAATTTTTTCCAACAGCATTTCCAGACTCAGAACCTCCCTATACAACACAGTTGCACATCACACCCACAGTTTAACACCTTTCACTAGCTACCGATGTAATTTTACAGTCATATTCAAAATCCTTTTTCCAACTTACAAATCCCTTAAGTTGAAAACCCCACAACTCTCCAGTTTCCACGACTCACACTCAAGTCCATAGCCGACAAATATTTAAATCCAGACTCCCACCACAACCTCAATCACCATTAAACCTGTAACATTTACCTAGAGCATTAAACTTATGGTCGTACATATGACTTTGTAAACTCCCTTACAAAATTGCTTTATGAGAAAAGAGAGAGATAATAAGTAGGAGAGGGTAAATGAAGAGATAATGCCTTAAAGCATGGCTGCAATGCAACTTTCCGACGGTTGGAAAGAGCTGTGGGTAAAGGAGGAGGACTTTGAAAAATATGCAGCAAAAAATGATCCTCAGGGTCGGAGAAACTGCAGTATCTGAGCTACCTTCACAGCAGGACTTGCTGTTAGATTTGCCCATTCAGCATTCTATATGGCTGAAACTCATTTCTAGCATTTCCAAGTCTCTGATCTTACTTCAACAGCCTAAATCAACTAATAACACTATTTGGAGCAGATGTTAACAGACTCGAAGGGACAATCTGGAATTAGGGGACCAAATAAGGTGAAGTACCGTGAGATGGATACAACCGGCCCTGGGGAGAATCCCTGTAGAGATAATTAAACCTTCCCTGGAGCAGGGTGCGAATTTCGAGGGAGCCAGTGGGGCATCAGTTCCCCTGAATGAGACATTAGCTCCCCTAAATGGAAAAAAGTCCAACTTTGGGGTGGGGGGTCTCTAATTAATGCTAATTTAACCATTCTAATATTTCATAAATATTATGTGGTAATATGTTTTCTAGAGTGGCAAATATGAAAACAAAAGCTTCCAAATTAAACGAACTCCCCCACCTCTTTCTCATTTATTTATGTGTGGCTGCACAAACCATCTCCCTGTCCATAAATGGTATATAAACTATTGAGCGGAACTGTCCACTCAATAGTGCTGAATTTCAGTCTCAGCTGAGCTCTCAAACGTATACATTTTCCTTTGTACTTCCTAACTTTTGCCATTTCTTTGCCATACGTCCTTGATAAAAATAACCTTTGCCTTTTTTCCAATGCATTCAATTTATCAGTTGAGTTATCATTGTTTGCTTTTGTCAGTCAGCTGTTTTGAACACTCATTGCTCAGTTTTTCAGGGGAGCGCGGGTATTGGTGTTCTCCATGTTGTCCATGGCCACAAGAAGTACACCATTTACTTAGCTTTATTGTTGTTTATCATTATATGTTTGCTTTCCTGGATCAGCTGAAGATGGTCGGCAATATCACTGGACTACTAGCCTACAGCTAGACACCAATGCACATCCAATCCATCCAACAAGTAGGCTATCAGTTAACTTCTCTAGAGTAGGGGGCAGCATTCAGAAATTTGGATGAAAAGCATGCCCAAATTAAATGGCCTGCTACTCGGGCCCAGAAGATAAAATATGCATATAACTGGTAGATTTTGATAGAAAACACTCTAAAGTTTCCAGAACTGTTAAAATAGTGTCTGTGAGTATAACATAACTGATTTAGCAGGCGAAAACCTGAGAAAAATCCATTCAGGAAGATTTTTTTGGGGGGGGTTTGTAGTTTTCTATTCAATGCCATTACAGTATCCATTGACTTAGGACTCCATTTGCAGTTCCTATGCTTTCCAGATGTCAACAGTCTTTAGAAATCGTTTCAGGCTTGTATTCTTATAAATGAGGGAGTAAGACCAGTCTGAATGAGTGGACCCTACCGTGTCGCAGAGCTTTTTCATGCGCAAATGCATTTCTTGTTTACCTTTCATATTGACAACGTTATTGTCCAGTTTAAATATTATAGACCATTTAGGCTAAAAAGCAACCTGAGGAATGAATATGAACATCGTTTGACATGTTTCTATGAACTTTACGGATACAATTTGGATTTGTCTGATTGTTTTGACTGCGTTTGAACCTGTGGATTACTGAAGAAAGCACGCTAACAAAACGGGTTTTTGGATATAAAGAGACTTCATCGAACAAAAGGAACATTTATTGAGTAAATTAATGTCTTCTGATTGCCACCATATGAAGATCATCAAAGGTAAGGGATTAATTGTATCTCTATTTCTGAGTTTTGTAACACTTCTGCTTGGCTGGTTACTGTTTGTCAACTGGGCTATGTTCTGGGCTAGGTATGTTCTGGGCTAGGTATGCTTTCGCCGAAAAGCATTTTTGTAAATATGACACTGTGGTTGGTTTAACAAGAAGTTCATCTTTAAACCTATGTAAAATTGTCAGGGCCCGGTTACGAACCCGGGTCTCCGGAGTGAGAAACAGTCACTTAACCTACTGAGCCACGAATAGTCGGCAGAACCCAGAAGATGAGGCAGACACAGCAGTACTTGAGACGGTGTATTTAATGAAGTAAAAAGAGAAGTCCTTCAGGAAAACATGTAACTCCACAACCTCAAAAGGAATTCCACAAGAACAAAGGTAATCCTCCAAGACAAAAAAGGTAAATCCACAAGGTGGTGGGAATAGCATAAAAAGCCTCAAAAGATACTCAAAAATAAATAAACAAGAACAAAAACAGAATTCCACAAGAGAGTCCACCGGGATCAACAAGAGTTCACAGAATACTAGGGCTGGGTGCTAACATACAAACACAGAGCAAAGAACTGAGGAAAACTAAGGGTTTAAATACAATCAGGGGAAACGAGGCACAGGTGCAAATAATAATGGGGATCAAGGGAAAACAAAAGGTCAAAAAGCACAATGGGGGCATCTAGTGACCAAAAACCGGAACAACCCTGGCCAAATCCTGACAAAAATATGTTTTGTTTTCTGAATTTTTATAATGGGCATTTCTGTATTTGAATTTGGCACTATGCAATCTCACTGGATGTTGGCCAGGTGGAACGCTAGACGTACTCTAGAGAGGTTAAGATATCCACATGACAGTAGGCCACAGGAGGTTGGTGGCAACGTAATTGGGGAGAACGGGTTCGTGGTAATGACTGGAGCGGAGTATGCGAGATTGCAACAAATACATTAAACACATGGTTTCCAGGTGATTGATGCAACTCCATTTGCTCTGTTCTGGACATTGTTATGAGCCGTTCTCCACTCAGCAACCTCCTGTGTAGTAGGCCTGTATACAGTGCCTTCGGAAAGCATTCAGACCCATTGACTTTTTCCATATTTTGTTACATTACAGCCTTATTCTAAAATGTATTAATATAAAATAAAACCCCTCATTATCTACACACAATACACCATAATGACAAAGCAAAAAACAGATTTTTTTAAATGTTTGCAAATTTATTTAAAAAAATATATTTTAAAAATGAAGCTCCGCTGCATCCTGTTTCCATTGATCATCCTTGAGATGTTTCTACAACTGTATTTGGAGTCCACCTGTGATCAATTCAATTGATTGGATATGATTTTGAAAGGCTCACACCTGTCTATATAAGGTCCAACAGTTGAAAGTGGCATGTCAGAGAAAAAAACCAAGCCATGAGGTCGAAGGAAGTGTCCGAGGAGCTCCAAGACAGGATTGTGTGGAGGCACAGCATTGAAGGTCCCCAAGAACACAGTGGCCTCCATCATTCTTAAATGGAAGAAGTTTGGAGCAACCAAGACTCTTCCTAGAGCTGTCCGCCCGGCCAAACTGAGCAATCGGGGGATAAGGGAGGTGACAAAGAACCTGATGGTCACTCTGACAGAGCTCTAGAGTTCCTCTGTGGAGATGGGAGAACCTTCGAGAAGGACAACAGTCTCTGCAGCATTCCGCAAAATCAGGCCTTCATGGTGGAATGGTCAGAAGCCACTCCTCAGTAAACGGCAAATGGCAGAGTTTACCAAAAGGCACCTAAAGACTCTCAGACCATGAGAAACAAGATTCTCTGGTCTAATGAAACCAAGATTGAACTATTTGGCCTGAATGCCAAGCATCATGCCTGGAGGAAACTTGGCACCATCCCTACGGTGAAGCATTGTGGTGGCAGCATCATGCTGTGGGGATGTTTATCAGCGGCAGGAACTGGGAGTCTAGTCAGGATCGAGCCAAAGATGAACGGAGCAAAGTACAGAGCGATCCTTAGTGAAAACCTGCTCCAGAGTGCCCAGGACCTCAGACTGGGGTGAAGTTTCACCTCTTAATGTCGTGCAAATATTCAGTCAATAATATTTCTCAAATACCGGAGCCTGTAAGTTCAATTAGACTTTATTACAAAGTTAATATAAAGGTTCATGAAGTAACTGCCTATCCAGCCTTGGCACACACTTTTTATACAGGTTTCGTCCTTACGTCACACACATAGTAACTCCTCTTTATGTTAATGATTCATCTCCTCTGGCATTTAGCCACCGTTATCTTTTTGCCTTGCACTAATTTTAGTTTGGTTTCACATTAGGGCATAGAAACACTAGAGCCATAGCAATGGTACAAAAATAAACCGACATATCCACTTCCAAGACAGGCACATGTCTAATGGTGCCTAATGACCTAATGGTGCCTAATGACCTAGACACACATATAGAGTGCACTCATCCTGCTGACTACTCTGAAATGTATAATTATGTGTTCTGGAAAATGTTTAATATGTCCCTCGTCTGGGGCTTAATAAGTACCAAACCTTAAAGTTTGATCCAGTACAAGTGAAAAGGAAAGCACCTTCTATGTTGCTAAGGAGACAATCTGCATCCCTTAAACCTTATCAACCTTTGCTTCACTTTCTCATTCATATTGGGGAGTCAGGACCAAACATCCCCTTTCACAAATAGCTATAAGGAAGTACAAGATCCCTCCTCAAGGCAATTGTATTTTACATGTACATGTGCATGCATTTCTTAGCCTTGCTCGAGGTTCTCAGTTATGTGAAATATAAGAAAACAATAAAAACACAAAAAGTAATAAACAAAAAACAATAAACTAAATTCTTATAACGTCATGCTCAATATGACACATAAACATATGGCCCTCCCTCACAGACACCTCACTAACAACTGTTTGGTCATAAGTGAAAAAACCTGTTAGAGGATTAAAACTTGTTAAGACTAGGGTCCTTTTTTCTTAATTTCCATCTGACTGACATGCCCAAAGTAAACTGCCTGTTGCTCAGGCCCTGAAGCCTATGCATGTAATTGCATGTAATTGGTACCATTGGAAAGAAGACACTTTGAAGTTTGTAGAAATGTTAAAATAATGTAGGAGACTATAACACAGTAGATATGGTAGTAGAAAATCCAAAGAAAAAACAATAGAACGCATAGGGAAAAAATGTAATCTAGCTCCCAAAATGCAATTGTTATGGCTTCCACTGGATGTCAGTAGTCTTTGATCAAGGTTTCAGGCTTGCTTCTTCCAAAACGAGGAAGAAATATGAGTTTTTTTCCACAGGGACACGCACCTGCTAATATTGTTTTCCTATTGAACATACTTCTTTCTGTGTTAAACATTATGGTTTAATTACATTTTAGGGTATCTAATGATTACACAGAAACATATTTTGACTTGTTGAAACAAAGTTTAGGGGTAGAATTTTTGTGTGTCGAACGAGTGGATTACTCAAATCGATGGCACCAACTAAACTGACTTTTTAGGATGTAAAG
The DNA here is from genome assembly GCF_013265735.2 of Oncorhynchus mykiss. NCBI lineage: Eukaryota > Metazoa > Chordata > Actinopteri > Salmoniformes > Salmonidae > Oncorhynchus > Oncorhynchus mykiss. Next base: position 54,711,318 of record NC_048566.1, on the reverse strand, counting down.
AAAGATTTTATCTAACAAAACGACACTACATGTTATAGCTGGGACCCTTTGGACGACAAATCAGAGGAAGATTTTCAAAAAGTAAGTTAATTTTCTAATCGCTATTTGTGAATTTGTGAAACCTGCGCCGATGGAAAAATATTTTGATGTGGGGCGCCATCCTCAAACAATCGCATGGCATGCTTTCGCTGTAAAGCCTACTGTAAATCAGACAGTGCAGTTATATTAACAAGAATGTAAGCTTTCAACCGATATAAGACACTTGTATGTACATAAATGTTTAATATGCATCATTTTTATGATTTATTTATTTGAATTGCTTGCCCTCCAGTTTCACCGGAAGATGTCCCGCTAGTGGAATGCCTAGCCTTATTAACGGCATGGTCCATGGACTCTTGTAACCGGAAAACCCTATGTCACTTCCACATCATTCAGCAACTATTACATTGAGTACATGGTTATATTCTGTTATGCTATGTGTATACATTAAACATATTCCTTATTCCACCATAAGGGGCAGTCCCCCATTTTGTCACATGGCACAGAAATTGGGTCAGCATGATGAAAATGTCCAAATTTCACATCATCTCGTTTGCACAATTTGCACAAACCTCAAATGTCACAGGTTCGGGTACTATTAATAGATCTGTCATGGGGGATTTGCTACACAGTATACAATTGCCCATTCTGTTTTTGGGCTGGCCCACTGAGCCCACTTATACCAGCCATTTTGTTGCTTTTCTCAATTTTGGGTCAATGTTTGATTCTGTGGTAGTTTATTCATTGTGGCTACCCCAGTTGGTAACAGATGTCCAGATTTTCTGTAGCAACCCACTTTCTTGTGTTTCTGCCACTGTCTTAGTTGGTTTTAGTTTGTATCATTTCGTCTAGGTTTGCCACTGTTGCTGTCTAGGCCATTCTATCGTTCTTCATCTGTCCTGGTTTCCACTGTCTTTTAGGAAGAGCATGTGAGGACAGAGAAGTCGATGGTAGGGAAGTCTCCTTCCCATTCTCCTGTCGCTGTTTCTCCGTCCCCTTGGACAGCGCCTCCGCCAAGGGCATCTGCCAAAGTAGGTATGTCATTAAGAGCAACAGGAATGTCACTCCTCCCCATCCATGGACTCTCTGGATCTTCAGGAGAGTGTATCTGTTGACTCTTTGGAGGTGCGCCGTGATCCTTTCTCCTTCCATTCCCTCCGGACTCCTGCTTGGAGTATCAGCATCCTCTCCTTCCGTTCACTCCGGGCTCTATGGTCGTTTGATCGACCGTGGAGCTTTGGTGCAGTGGTTTAAACGGCACCACGTGGTGCTTCCTTCCACCTGGACTGCTGTTCGTGTTGCTAGGGCCACCTTGTTGGGATCCTCTCTCAGTCTGTTATTCGAACTCAATCAGCATGACAGAGTGATCTCCAGCCTTGTCCTCATCAACACTCACACCTGTGTTAACGAGAGAATCACTGACATGATGTCAGCTGGTCCTTTTGTGGCAGGGCTGAAATGTTTTTGGGCGATTCATGTAAATGAACAATTTTGCCCTAGAACACAGCCATGAATAAAGAATGGTACCAACACATCCTCCGAGAGCAACTTCTCCCAACCATCGAACAATGCCTTTTCCAGCATGATGGAGCACCTTGCCATAAGGCAAAAGTGATAACTAAGAGGCTCGGGGAACGAAACATCAATATTTTGGGTCCATGGCAAGGAAACTCCCCAGATCTTGATCCCATTGAGAACTTGTGATCAACCTTCAAGAGGCGGGTGGACAAACAAAAACTCACAAATTCTGACAAACTCCAAAAATTGATTATGTAATAATGAGCTGCCATCAGTCAGGATGTGGCCCAGAAGTTAATTGACAGCATGCTAGGGCAGATTGCAGAGGTCTTAAAAAAGAAGGATCAACACTGCAAATATTGACTAAGCATCAACTTCATGTAATTGTCAATAAAAGCCTTTGACACTTATGAAATGCATGTAATTATACTTCAGTATTCCATAGTAACATCTGACAAAAATATCTAGACACTGAAGCAGCAAACTTTGTGGAAATTAATATTTGTGTCATTCTCAAAACTTTTTTGCCACGACTGTAGACCTGGTCCCCTGGGATCACCGGACGGAGAACCTATGGTCCTGGTTCAGGTTTTCGCCTTCTTTACGTGAGCTTTTCAAACTCAGAGACTTATGGCCTCTGTTTTATGATCACAACCATACACAATCTTAGTTCTGTCTCTCATCACACAACATAATGACATTCCAGCTGAAGATGGTGACTTCCTTCACTTTTAATTTCTCCACTTTCTCCTTATGGTTCCTAAGAGAGTGGTAGCATAAGACTTGCAAAGCAACATGAAACACAAAACATAACAGTATTAACAATGTGATAAGCTATGCATAAATAAATATGCATGAAAACCTAAGTTTGAGACCATGACAATTCCCACTCTCCCTTCACCTAACTGTATGCCCCCTTTCCGACCCCAGGTTCCGAGAGGTGTTCCCAAGCCATGACATTTTCACTTTGTTCCTTCATTGCCACTTGATAGGCACGTCATCTGATAGGCAAGTGTGTATCCCTAATCACCTCTACATCCTCTTGAGGTAAATCAACTATTTAGAGTACAATTACCCCAACATCTATCCTCTTTCATGTGATGCAATAACCAATAAAGCAGCTAACCCAACCCAACTATGATGTTAAAGTAGCTCCCCGACCCAACCCATCTGCATGTTTACAGTGGAATCTAGTCTCTCTTTTTAGCTCCGCTTCCTCTGTCATGGCGTCTTCAAGCTCACCCATTATGCAGCTGCACCCACTATGCACCCACCGAGGAGAGACATGACGATCTTTACCGCTGCAGGTGCTGTAAGGAGTAGTGTGTGTGGACCAGACCAACGCTGCCTTAACACCCCCCCTTCTGGTGTATCTTGATGTACACTCAATCTCCACCATTCGGCCCGTGCCCTTGGTTATCTCTGTTTTCACCTGAGGATATACACACATCAACATATGGGTCATTTCCTGACAACATTGGTTATCTCTGTTTTCACCTGAGGATATACACACATCGACATATGGGTCATTTCCTGACAACATAGACTCTCCTCTTATGGCAAGATCACTAATTTGTGACATTTGAATAACAGGCCTATGTAAACATTCTGTCTCAAACACCTCGCCTCCTGATACAGATACATTTGCACATATTTCATTGCATCTAACCCATAACACACTAGTCACTACACCTCCTAATTCACTTCTTTAGTTATAAACATACTACAACATTCTCAAATTAATTAGTCTATACACACCAATCCCTCCTCTGGAACATTGCTCACTCTGATTTTCCACGAAACCTAATAAACATATTGACTTAAAAAGGAAAGAGAAAAAAAATTATTACAAATAAAACATTTTTTTTAAACAAAACTAAATATAGAAAAATATACCTGTTTAATAACTTCACACCACCCATTGATGCGACAAACTATAATTCTGATTACATGGTAAAACAAAAGAGAACAAAAAACTTCATGGTTAACCCATGCTATTGTGAGCTGTAGTGAGTTCTCTAACATCCTCCCTGTCAGAGGACACTTAGAAATAAGGTTTCTGGAGCCTCCCTCGGCCAAATAAATTTGAGCAGTGCCCTCACCCCTCACCGTTCGAAAGCAAATCTCTCTCGCTGAATCCGAATCATAACTACAACAGTTTATAAATTATCCAACCCAAATTCAGAATGACAGTCCTTAGTGCTTACTTTGAGTCTATGACTTGAAATCCAGCTTCTTAACTTAGCACACATCATCCCAGTTAGAATGTATATTTGTAAACTGAACCTTTTATTGCCGTTAATAACTCTTCTCATTACAGGCCCCTTCTGTCCCTGTTTTCCTGTCACAGATTAGAACGACAGTTTAGTTCAATTCATTTTTGTTTCAGGAAATCCAGACAAGCATTGACTATATGACAAATTATTTCATTAACTTTTTCTTAATAACATTATCTTTGCGACAAATGTGAAATAGCATAACAACATACTGTTACTACTAAAACTGCTGTATCGTATATTCTTCTACCTTCTGCTTTCCCCTTTTCAAAATTAGATCATACTATCTAATTTTACTGCCGATCTCTCAGAAGAGTTACCAGATCAGATCACCCTAACCCCTCAGAGAAATCCCACACTCCATAAATCCCAATCTGGTGAAATTTGTATCGAAACAAAAACAAACTAAATCAGCAATTTACATATCACACTCCATTTGGAGTAACTGTCATCCCTTCTTAACATATATATTTCCTTCTATATGCTTCCACACCTGCATTGCTTGCTGTTTGGGGTTTTAGGCTGGGTTCTGTACAGCACTTTGTCACATCAGCTGACGTAAGAAGGGCTTTATAAATATATTTGATTGATTAAAATATTTTCTCTCTCTTTTCTTTCTCTGACCTACCGAAACCATTTAAACACCTTTCAAAGCGTTTCCACCCATTTGCATACCCAATTTAAAACTGAATTGAAAAAAAAAAACATCCAAAATAAATCCCACAGTATCAACACCACTAACACATGTTCATAAGGTAAATTGCTGGTGTGTGTGTGTGTGGTAAACCATATGGCAAAAACAAACAAAAATGGCCAGGCCTTATTTAATTTGGTAACTTCTCTTCATCACCTAATCCGGACACATTTACACCTGTAAAACTGCTGAATTTCACCAACTCCTCTACCAAGACCATAGCCTCAGGAAACATTTCAAAGAGAGATAATGAAACCCCCTATGTTTCATTAGTATTCACAATGCTACGTAATCAGCAATCCCCAAGTATTATTTATAAAGCACACATGACAATGATAAACCACTGTCCTTCCTCCAATCATTAAATCTTTGTTTTAATCCACCCCATTCTTTATTTAGCATATACTACCCTTAGACACAATTCACTCCCTTATGGTATTATATGATTGGTCTCTCTCTTCCATAACCATGTACAATTATCCTGGTATCGTTAAAAGACCAATGTCCAATCAACATATGTAATGGCTGTTTCACCTTGGATTGTTTCTGTTACCCTTCCTAAATGTAATACTTTTTCCTGTCGCAAATGTAGTCAATTTCTCAGTTTAAGGAATCGTGTTTTATCCCAGGCATCTATTCAAAAGTTTTTCAGACATGGTCTCCTATGTCTCCCTTAATTAACATACATACTGTATTGGACTTCCAGCAGTCCTGGAAGAAAGAATCCTAGTCAAGGCACATCAGATAATACAGTGTTCCATTAAGTGGAATCGACCCCATCTAAAATAAACAATCCCAGAGCCCCTTTCCGATAATCCTATCAGTTTAACACAAAACGGTTGTTTAACAAATGTAGAACCTTCAAAAAGTTGGAGCTATCTTATCAGCTGAATAGTCAATACTTATTTCATTCTATTTTTATGACTGGTTCACTGTTCCACGTAATGGAAACAGAAGATAATTTTAGAATACATTACCTTCCTGCTCAAGTTCACTGGTGTTACCTAACTATAAAACCAAGCAACAATAATCAGAAACTGTCAAAGAATGTTTCTCATACCTCTACGTAAAATATCCCATTACCTGCTTGTTTTCAACCGCAGCTAATCTTTTTTTTACAATCTCAAGGCCGAATCCCTCTACTCATCCTTTAACCTTGTATTGAAACCTCAGCTTTTCAAATGACTAAAATGTCGCATCGTTAGAGTCTTCTAAAAAAGACACTAATAGCATATTACCGTTCACATACTGTCAACACTCATTACGTTTACATCAATCCTCCTTATCATTATGACTATATTGTTATCACTAAACACTGCTTCACACTCATTAAATATATTTTATTTTAAGATTAACTTGTAATAACCAAATGTAGAAAATACATCAGCCAATTCTTAATCAATCCAAACAATTCAAATTCAAAAGTCCTACTTTCCAATGGACTAACTTTCCTTTGTTACCTGTACTAGTCTACATCTCTTCCCTTAACCTCAGAAAGCTCTCTACAACCTCAACCTTATTACTAACCACTGACGTTTCCTTTGTTACCTGTCCTAGTCTGCATCTCTTCCCTTAACCTCAGAAAGCTCTCTACAATCTCAACCTTATTACTAACCACTGCTTACCACTGACGTTACCTTTGTTACCTGTACTAGTCTACATCTCTTCCCTTAACCTCAGAAAGCTCTCTACAATCTCAACCTTATTACTAACCACTGACGTTACCTTTGTTACCTGTACTAGTCTACATCTCTTCCCTTAACCTCAGAAAGCTCTCTACAATCTCAACCTTATTACTAACCACTGCTTACCACTGACGTTTCCTTTGTTACCTGTACTAGTCTACATCTCTTCCCTTAACCTCAGAAAGCTCTCTACAATCTCAACCTTATTACTAACCACTGCTTACCACTGACGTTACCTTTGTTACCTGTACTAGTCTACATCTCTTCCCTTAACCTCAGAAAGCTCTCTACAATCTCAACCTTATTACTAACCACTGACGTTACCTTTGTTACCTGTACTAGTCTACATCTCTTCCCTTAACCTCAGAAAGCTCTCTACAACCTCAACCTTATTACTAACCACTGACGTTACCTTTGTTACCTATACTAGTCTACATCTCTTCCCTTAACCTCAGAAAGCTCTCTACAATCTCAACCTTATTACTAACCACTGCTTACCACTGACGTTACCTTTGTTACCTGTACTAGTCTACATCTCTTCCCTTAACCTCAGAAAGCTCTCTACAATCTCAACCTTATTACTAACCACTGCTTACCACTGACGTTACTTTACTAAGTGAACAATGTTTCTTTAGTTATAGTCAAACCAACATAACTTCTGTTCACAGAGAGGCCACTTTAAACACAATCAATCTCTTCCTCCCTTTCGTCAATTCAATAAATCTATTTTAGAATCAAACGAAATATAGACTCACGAGTTTCAAACTACTAGGGTTTTCTTCTTGAGTCGCATGGTTCTCGAAACCCCCATATATGTTCTCCGGTTTCGCCTGTAGTACTCTACCACAGCGATAATTCCTTGTGTCCCTGCTCTGCCACATAGTTAACAAATACACCACCTTATATATTGTATCAACACAGAACCCCCAAATCTACACCTTTTAGCGATTGTTTGAATGCGGCGTGATACAAAGTTAGGCTATTTTTAAACATCCTCCGTGCTCTCGCCCATATATTCTGCCAATTGTAATAATGTTACCTAATATCCACTGTCCTTGATTCTCACAAGGATTATCTGATAGAACGCTGACTTCTATACACACCTTCTACTAACTATTTTCCAAGGTACCGCCACACCCTTCCCCGGATAATAATTCATTTGTCACGGCATTTAGTACCTTCTGTTAGAACCTATACTTTAGTGTCAGTAAATGCATTACTGGAGAACACAGATGACTTAATGTCTTATTCCAGTATTGCGCCTCAAATATCACTATTATTGATAACCCACGTTACCAAATGATTCACACTTGTCTTCCTATTTCCACATAATCTTTCCTAACAGTTACACTTTTCTGGGTTCCTTCCTGCACCTTGCTCAGTCTTTCCTGCCCTTCTTTTGTTCTTTTCTTTTACCTGAGAGGGCACAGAGGGAGTCTTCCTCTCCTCTCCCACCTCTATTTCTCCCTTTATTTCCACCACTCCCGACACCAGGGGGTATCGCCCACTGCTGTTCGGTGTAGGTTTTGTAAACCATTCCACCTTCTTCCTGTCTGACTTTTCGTTGTCTTTCTTCAACATTCCTCCAGCTGTCTAACAATCCCTCCCCTTCTGCTTTGAACATTTTTAGCACATTTCTTCTCTTTCTCTTTTGTTTTTTATTTTCTTTCCTGTGTCCCTTGTTTTATGTTTTTTGTTTTTTTGTAGAGTTTCCATTTCCTCACATACTTTTATTGTACTATTCACTTTATTAAAACCACTCTCTTTCTATTGCTCTTAGATATCTCCCTATAGGTCCAGGGCTAAATCTTTCTAATCCCTGAATGACTTGACCACACCCTATTGCCCCCTATTTAAACCCACGTTATTTTTCTTTCTCTGATTATTGTACTTGGTCTATTGTTTATTAGCCGTCTCTAGTTTTTTTTATAATTGCGCTTTCTTTTTGAGTATATTCTTACTTCAAATGTTCCAATTTCTACATTTCTCTGTATCGTATATTCTTATACCTTGCAGCACAGTATGCAATTCTTAATGGCCTTACAGGGCAATCGCTGATATTGTCATGACACTTATTACTATCTTATTTTATAATGCTCATATATTTTTTTTATTCATCCTGACTGTTCAAACTTATTTCGGGAGAGGTGCACAATCCCTTCCCCACCAACAGCAGAGTACTTTCACACTTTCCTAAGCGACCTGATTATACAAGGTTTTGCCTGTATCAATACATTAATCTAGAGCAGTATCCACAGATTTCTTTTCCTGTCTGAGCAGTCCTCTAGCAATCAATTTACAGAGCGGTAACTACAGATTTCTTTTCCTGTCTGAGCTGTCCTCTATCAATCAATTTACAGAGCGGTAACTACAGATTTCTTTTCCTGTCTGAGCAGTCCTCTATCAATCAATTTACAGAGCGGTAACTACAGATTTCTTTTCCTGTCTGAGCAGTCCTCTAGCAATCAATTTACAGAGCGGTAACTACAGATTTCTTTTCCTGTCTGAGCAGTCCTCTATCAATCAATTTACAGAGCGGTAACTACAGATTTCTTTTCCTGTCTGAGCAGTCCTCTATCAATCAATTTACAGAGCGGTAACTACAGATTTCTTTTCCTGTCTGAGCAGTCCTCTATCAATCAATTTACAGAGCGGTAACTACAGATTTCTTTTCCTGTCTGAGCAGTCCTCTATCAATCAATTTACAGAGCGGTAACTACAGATTTCTTTTCCTGTCTGAGCAGTCCTCTATCAATCAATTTACAGAGCGGTAACTACAGATTTATTTTCCTGTCTGAGCTGTCCTCTATCAATCAATTTACAGAGCGGTAACTACAGATTTATTTTCCTGTCTGAGCAGTCCTCTATCAATCAATTTACAGAGCGGTAACTACAGATTTATTTTCCTGTCTGAGCAGTCCTCTATCAATCAATTTACAGAGCGGTAACTACAGATTTATTTTCCTGTCTGAGCAGTCCTCTATCAATCAATTTACAGAGCGGTAACTACAGATTTATTTTCCTGTCTGAGCAGTCCTCTATCAATCAATTTACAGAGCGGTATTACAGGATTTCTATTTCATTTGATCATGCAAATAGACAGTTGCCACTCCAAACTGGATCAAACAGAATAGTCAACAGGGCAGACAGACAACCTGAACGAGACTGAATACACCCACCCCAGATGAGCAACTGAGCGAGCTGGATGAATTGAATGACCCCCCTGACTCACACTAACTGAAAAAGATGAATGGGCTGCGTTTTGTGCGCAAACTCAAACATGTCTAAACAAATAAGTCCAGCCAAACTGAATCAGACAACACAGTCACAACTCAAACAGACTGAACAAACTGGTCAGATTAACTGCTGGAACAAATTAGTGAGTAACCCCGCTCAACTGACCCTGTCAAGACAGATGAAGCACATAAATCTCCTTCTGCAGTGGTCACACACCAATTACTATACTCTATTTTCACTGTTGCAACCCTCAAAGTTTTTTATCCCCTCATTATTTTGCATGCATTCCATTGAACCCAAAAGCTCCCAATATTTCTTTGGTTCGTCAAATTTGGAGAGTCCCACTTGGTGAGTTACCGCTGAGGCAGGTTCGTGGAGTGAACCACACGAACCCAATACTATAGACAAGAACTAGGCTTACCTTGGTTTTCAAGTGACCACTTATTTGTGCAGTTCATCCAAGAAGCCCCATCCACAGCTGCAGATTTTCACCATCTCTGGTCCCATTTCACCATTCCTGGCAAGCTCGCCATTCATGTCTTGGAAATATTCAGTCAATACTATTTCTCAAATACCGGAGCCTGTGAGTTCAATTAGACTTTATTACAAAGTTAATATAAAGGTTCATGAAGTAACTGCCTTTCCAGCTTTGGCACACACTTTTTATACAGGTTTCGTCCTTACGTCACACACATAGTAACTCCTCTTTATGTTAATGATTCATCTTCTCTGGCATTCCCACTCCCAAGACAGGCGCATGTCTAATGGTGCCTAATGACATAGACACACATATAGAGTGCACTTATCCTGCTGACTACTCTGAAATGTATAATGGCCAGGCCACACATGTTCTGGAAAATGTCCAATACCAACAGGACAACGACCCTAAGCACACATCCAAGACAATGCAGGAGTGGCTTTAGGAGAAGTCTCTGAATGTCCTTGAGTGGCCCAACCAGAGCCCGGACTTGAACCTGATTGAACATCTCTGGAGAGACCTGAAAATAGCTGTGCAGTGACTCTCCCCATCCAACCTGAGAGCTTGAGTGGATCCGCAGAGAAGAATTGGGAGAAACTCCGCAAATACAGGTGTGCCAAGCTTGTAGCGTCATACCCAAAAACGCTTCTCATCTTCACGCCTGTGCCTGTAATTTTTTCTTTTGATTTATAAGGGCAGGTTCAACTTTACCGTTGAAGCTGCTTCACTCAACTCTGTATTAGCCCGAGGTTGAACCAGATAATCTTCCATGATGGATATCAGAAATTGGCTTCGCCAATGTACCCAAACTACGGAGAAGGAAAGTGATGAGCAGCAGCATCATCAAACCACGAGGTCGCAGCAAAGCCCAGCAGTGATGATGCTGCTGAGATCAGTTAGCTCCGTGTGCAGAGTCTACTCACCCTTTCACAAGCACCGCCAGGATAATGGCTCCATAGCTGCCTCCACCTCCAACTGTTCCTGATGATCTTGGAATTGAGGAGCCAGCCCAGCTTAGTCTAGGATCCTACACTGTCCAAAAATGTTAATTCAATAGCAACTGCTGCATAGGAAGAGAGTTTCTGGAATACTCGGTTACGGCAGATGCAGCATTTTGTTTCCCATGTCGGAAGTTCTGTGTTGGGTTTAATGCTAGCGCAGATGAGGCCTTCACCCAAGCTGGCTATTCTAAATGGAAGAACACTATTGATAGTACCAAAGGATTTGACAAACAACCACCAGACCCAAGCAAATGGCGACATTATGTAAGTACACATCTTCAGCAATACGTGGTGGACAGTACCGTAGGCAGGACAGAGGAGCAGGACAGGACAGAGGAGAAGAGACTGAATACACTAACCCTAAAGCTACAGCATGTTGGATGCTGTCATTGGTGAAATGTCAGAACGATTCAGCCAACTGGTGGAGGCCCTGTATGCCCTTGACTCAGACAGCCATGACTTTCTAGCTGTGAAAAAGGTGAGTCCACAGCTGATCTAAGCAAAATAGATTTGGCAAAATAGAGTTTAGTGTCACTCACCAGTTTTTGCACTCACCAGTTTTTGTATCCTGCAAAGATTCTCTGGGCCTCTCTCCACTATGCTGACTGTGCATACTGCACTGAAGCATGGACTGACTTTTGAGGCCTCTTCAGCTACATGCTAGACCAAATTTTTCACTTTGACAAAAGTGTTCAGTCAGCACAGAAAAAACATGCTGTTCCCAATGAAACCTCAACTAATCCAACTGGCATTTGAAGGGGATCGTACAAGAAGATTTTGGGGAGAATTGAATGATCAATTACTCAGGATGATCGACAGAGCATCAAGGAGCCTGCAACTCTTTTAAAAAGGTAGGATTGAAACAATCTAGCTGGTTGTTTTTCGTCAAATCTTGCTTTAGTGTGTAGGGCGCTGTCCGTGGTGCTGATGGCGCCTACAGAGGTTTCGTGCCATTGAACCATTCACTTCTTGGTCAAAAGCATTTCAACTTATTTATTGTAGTATAGCGTGATATAAGCAGAATTCAATATAATTACAATGCAAAATGACACCCCTGGGTACAACTACATATCAGTATGTTTAATCATAGATACATTCTATTATGGTTTTCTTTGTAGCCTATTGGTTTTTGTTGTAAATGGATCTGTACGTTTTGGAAACGTGTTTATGGTAGGCTGGCATTGCTTAATTCATTATGTGGATTGAATTTGATTGACAGAAATGTATTGTGACATACCGGACATTTAAGAAATTTACCGTGCCTAACCTGATTAGAGCATCCATCCACTGTGCTCAGAATGACAGACATCACATTTATGTTATTTCACCTTAACAGAACATGCAACTCAAGGATGCAACAGTGTGCGTCCTTACCGAATTCCGATGCGCAATTTGAAGATGTTATAATAACTGTCCACATTTACTTTTCCTCAGCAAACAAGACGAGTAATGAACAGCCGAAGCACTAGCCTACTGTATGTCAATCTACAAGTTTACATATTGTATTGATCAGCTTGTTGTTCTGTTCGAGAAAGAAATAGCCTGATCCAAACAGAATCTGGGACATTTTGTGGGATGATTGATCACAAATTCATACAACCAGTAGGCCTAGACTACATCCAAAAAACGTTAAAAAGCAATGAGGCTCATGAAACAGATCAGAACGTTTAGATTTAAAAAAAATAATAATAATAAAAAGTAGGCTATACATGAATGTTCATTCCATAATGCAATTAGTGGGAAAACACTGAGCGGTTTCATGAGACAACGACGAAAATACCCATTCAAAATTTAGAAAGAGGGGAGATCTAAAGATGCAACAACTAACATGGTTTGCTAATATGACTAGGATTGTACCTTTCACTACTGGACAATGAAAGAAAGTTGATTTGAAAACTAATAGAACATGAGATAAATAGGCTAAGACATGCTTGTAAAACCTTCTGGTTCAAAACAATTAAGTAAGTGCTTTAAAAATGCATACTGCCTCCAGCGCATTGCAAAGTGGAGTGTGATGCACTGAAGCCTGCCTAGTTGCCTATGCACTTGAATGGCGAATAGAATTCGCGCTTCAATTACTGGTTGAGAAATACAAATAGTAGCTCTTTTTAATCGTGGCCATTGTTTTTAACACGCGATTGCGTTTAGAATTTTGCTGCTACAGCTCATCATTTTTTTTTGTTGCTGCTGATGTGAAATGTGCTTTTATAAACTGTATCATTGGATTGAGATTCTAAAAACACATTTTACATCAGCAGCAACATCTATTTGGGGGGGCAAAAGCTGGCTATTCCCGGCTAACAGGAACTCTGGTCTGGTTCTAGATATGCCATTAGGGTATTGAAGCCGACATACTCAACACATTGGCAATGGCTGCAAATCAACTGCAATCATTTCTGTAATCAGAGCTTGATTATCTCACTCCATCCCTTATCGCACTGCTGCCAGCAACGGGTTGGGTCTCATGTTGCCTCCCTTTCAGCATTGCCACAGTGGCTCAATTCCACCTTGCAAAGTTTGATAGTTAATTGTATGTGTGTGGTACATGAGGTAGTCATTCAAAAATAATGTAAAACACTATTATTGCACACAGAGTGCAGCCATGCAACTTATTATGTGACTTGTTAAGCACATTTGTACTCCTAGTGTTATTTAGGCTTAGCATAAAAAAGGGGTTGAACATTTATTGACTCAGGACATTTCAGCTTGACATTTTTTATTCATTTGTAAAAAAATAAATAAAAAAAAAACATAATTCCACATTGACATTATGAGTATTGTGTCTAGGCCAGTGACAAAAAATCTCTGAATTCAGGCTGTAACACAACAACATGTGGAAAAAGTCAAGGGATGTGAATACTTTCTGAAGGCACTGTGTAAAAATATGTTTTTGACAGATTGCTCCTCGCTATGCCATGTAGACGCTATTGACAGAGATAGCTACAATGGTATGCAGATACACTGCTGCTCTTGATGTGTGGAGAGAGATGGGTAGCTGTTGTAAAGCTGTAGAAGAAGCATGGAGCCCGGGGAGAGTTCTCCCGCAGCTGGGCTGTGCTGTCATGTGTCAATGAGTAGGCTGACACTATCAGGGAAGCTGGAGGGAGAGGTAGGTGGATGAAACATTGTGTTGGTGAGACTGAGTTGAGTCACCAGCACTAAGAGCTAAGAACTGACCCATAGTTATTTATCTTGTTTCCACTGTACTCTCATACATTTCTGATGGAGTCACTTGTTGTGGATTTTTCAGTTGGACACATCTATGACATATGTGAAGGGTTTATTCTTTTATTGGTTAATTTCATGTTGTAGGCTACACACACGCAGCTAAAAGCTGAATTGCAGTATAGGCCTACAGATAAAGAGAAACAATATAATTAGACATAACAATTAGGTAGAAACAACAAAGAAGCAAAGACATTTATGTTGATTGTTATGAAGCCAGCTTCGGAGAGTTCCTTCACAACGGAGTGTACGTGCTCATGGCAGAGACTGGTGCTTCTGAGTTAAGTGTAAAATTCACCAAAGCTGTGCGAGGCGTGTGATTTATTTTAGAATGCATTGTTTTGAGTGATAATGACCCAACCAAATCCAGGTGAGCGAGCAGTGAATGCCTTGTCTGCTTCGATGCTCTGCTAAATTAGGAGTGCTTCTATTTTTGTGTTTTATCGCTAGTGTTGTAGTTACACAAAATGTTCAAAATATGGCCCATATACATTTTTTTCTATCTCTTTTGTAAAATAATAAGTACTTAAGGGTTGAGGCTTTACTATACTTGCAAAACTAGACCAACATGCCCACTTGTGTAAACACGACATCGATATTATCGATATTGAGGGAGATGGACTGTCACGCCCTGACCTTAGAGAGCCTTTTTATTTCTCTATTTGGTTAGGTCAGGGTGTGATTTGGTTGGGCATTCTAGTTTGTCTGTTTCTTTGTTGGCTGGGTACGGTTCCCAATCAGAGGCAGCTGTCTATTGTTGTCTCTGATTGGGAATCATACTTAGGCAGCCTTTTTCCCACCTGTGTTTGTGGGTAATTATTTATTGTCTGTGTGTGTTTGTGTGCGCCACGGTTGCGTCACGTTCGGTTTCTGTTTACCTGTTTTTTGTGAAGGTTTCACTTTATTAAAGATGTGGAATTACATGCATGCTGCGCCTTGGCTCAATTATGACAGGGAGTTTGAAGACAGTGAACGTGACAGAATTACCCACCACAAAAAGACCAAGCAGCGTGCGCCAACTTGGAGGACAAGTTAGACCGGAGAGGAGATTATGGCAGGGGACAAGACTCGGTCACGAAAGCCCGAGAGGCAGCTCCAAATATTTAGTTGGGGAGGGGCACATGGGGAGATTGGCGGAGTCAGGATTTAGACCTGAGCCAACTCCCTGTGCTTTCCGTGGGGAGCATGTGACCGATCAGGCACCGTGTTATGCGGTGATGCGCACTGTGTCATTCATATATCCTTATGTACATATTCTTTATCCCCTTACACTGTGTACAAGACAGTAGTTTTGGAATTGTTAGTTAGATTACTTGTTATTACTGCATTGTCGGAACTAGAAGCACAAGCATTTCGCTACACTCGCATTAACATCTGCTAACCATGTGTATGTGACAAATCAAATTTGATTTGATTTGATTTGTCTCCAGTGAGCATTCAAAGGCCGGTGCGCTCTGTGCCAGTGCCCCGCATTTCCCGGGCGGAAGTAAGCATTCAGCCAGGACAGGATGTGCCAGCTCTATGCTCGAGACCTCCAGTGCGCCTCCGTGGCCCAGTGTATCCGGTGCCTGCCCCACGCACCAGGCTTCCAGAGCATCTCCCAGGTCCAGTGAGACCTGTTCTGGTTCCACGTACCAGGCCTCTAGGGATGATCCATGGCACGAAGCCTCCAGTGATGATCCATGGCCCGGAGCCTGTAGTGATGATCCATGGCACGAAGCCTCCAGTGATGATCCATGGCACGAAGCCTCCAGTGATAATCCATGGCTCGGAGCCTCCAGTGATAATCCATGGCACGAAGTCTCAATCCAGAGCCTCCGGCAATGATCCACGGTCCGGTTCCTCCGGCAACGATCAATGCTCCGGAGTCTCTGACGACGATCCACGGTCCGGTTCCAGGGAAGCGGAGGGATCAGCGTGCGAAGCGGGGGCTACGTCCCCAACCGGAGCCGCCACCGAGGATAGATGCCCACCCGGACCCTCCCCTATAGAGTCAGTTTTTGCGGCCGCAGTCCGCACCTTTGGGGGGAGGGGTACTGTCACTCCCTGACCTTAGAGAGCCTTTTTATTTCTCTATTTGGTTAGGTCAGGGTGTGATTTGGATGGGCATTCTAGTTTGTCTGTTTCTTTGTTGGCCGGGTATGGTTCCCAATCAGAGGCAGCTGTCTATTGTTGTCTCTGATTGGGAATCATACTTAGGCAGCCTTTTTTCCCTCCTGTGTTTGTGGGTAATTATTTATTTTCTCTGTGTGTTTGTGTGCGCCACGGTTGCGTCACGTTCGGTTTCTGTTTACCTGTTTTTTGTGAAGGTTTCACTTTATTAAAGATGTGGAATTACATGCACGTTGCGCCTTGGCTCATTTATGACAGGGAGTTTGAAGACAGTGAACGTGACATGGACTTGTATTGGGCAAAACTCACCTGCAAGCAAATGTGAGAACTGTCATCGGAGGTGTAGCTGATTTTGAAAAGCGAGGTGGTCAAAATGAACACTTTTCAGATTTTTTAAGAGCTTATATAAAAGAAGTGCTAAAAATAAAAGCCAATTCACTAGACCAATCCACTATGTAGGCTTAAACACATTGCACAAAATTGCTAACAGCAAAGACGATAGAGGACTTTACCCCCTAATCACGTCCTACAAAAAAACAAATCTGCTGGACTTGAGAGGGCAGAGTTGTTCAACAAACTTTTCATTAATCTCCAATGCCAATTACTAGCATTACATGTAAACAGAAGAGGGAATAGAAGCAATATAGCAATTATAGTTGCTCAATGTTTGAGCTTATTAAACACTGAACAAAAATATAAGCGCATCTCCTTCGCAAAGAGATGATCAGACTCTTGATTGTGGCCTGTGGAATGTTGTCCCTCTCCTCCTCTGTGCAAAGTTGCTGGATATTGGCGGGAACACCAGCAGCAACGAACAGCTGTTTGATTTGCTGTAGCAGCAACTCTTGAAAAAATGCTTTATTTCGCAATAGTATTTTTTTCTTCTCCCGGACAATACACAGTACTTTTATGTATCTAATACAATTATTGTGAAATGATTATATTTTGAAAAGTACCTGAAATGTGGTATGGCTTGGTCATCCACTGAAATTGAAGAACAAAGACCAATGTTGAAACTAACTGTTTCCTCCCAAGCAGGTTGGACCATACTGTCACACCCTATGTTTTGGTTGGTCAGGGTGTGATCTGAGTGGGCATTCTATGTTACATGTCTAGTTTGTCCAGTTCTATGTTCGGCCTGATATGGTTCTCAATCAGAGGCAGGTGTTCGTCATTGTCTCTGATTGGGAACCATATTTAGGTAGCCTTGTTTTCACTGTGTGTTTGTGGGTGATTGTTCCTGTCTATGTGTTTTCACAAGATAGGGTTGTTTAGGTTTTCGTTACGTTCATTACGTCCTTTATTTTGTAGTGTTTGTATTGATTCGTGTTTTACGTTTGTTTATTAAAACATGGATCGAAATCTACACGCTGCATTTTGGTCCGACTCTCCTTCTCACCAAGAATACCGTTACACATACAGCACTGAATGAGAGAGAATTTGACTTGGATAGTTGTCTATTGCACAAAAAAGAGAAGTTAACATTCATCATCAATATTCATAGTTGACATTTACGCCTATTGTATCTGTGTTTACAGGTCTTTATTTCCAAAATGCTGTAAGATGTCCTAACATTGTTTGTTTCTGTATGTAGCCAGAGAATTGACGACTCGTATTCCACATTCTTGCAATATCAGAACTTGAAATATTGGGTTACATGAGCATATGTCACTGTCTTTATAAGCACTTCAGCAGATTTTTTTTTTCTCTTTGTAACACGAAGACATCCATTGATTTTTTTTTTGTTGATGTATCTCCACTCAAGCTGGGCAATGTTTGTGCATTGTCAACATGTAACCTACACCTGTAGGAATATTAGTTCTGGCATTTGTCCGGGAATGGTCTAACAGCCGTCATAAGGAGAGACGAGACAAAACTAGCCAGTTATAGAATAATGTGTTGTATGACAGCAGAGCTGACTGAAGACCCGTGGTCATTCAACTCGCAGTGGTTGATATAGTTTCTATGGTAACGTGTATTTACACAACGTGATGAAACTTTGAAACTAAGTTGCAAGCTACTTTCATAGCAAAGTCTTGTAGAACGTCTTGTAAAGTCTTATGAAACACATTCCAGACATTGCTATCTTTAACAAAGAAATATCAGCTAAATATTATAGCCAGCTGCAGCTATCACCAAGCTATGCTAGCAGCTGCTGTCAGCTTGGCTAAACACAAAGTCAGCGCAGGTTTTAGCCTACACATAGAACTGAATTAGCTGACCACCTTGAGATGGCGAGTCAGTCAGGAGTAGGGAAGTCCTCAACTTCGTTCTCTCCATAGCAAATCTAGCTTAGTTTACGTCGCTGTACTCACTACTGCACTTGTTTGTTTAGATTGAATGGCAAAGACACACACAAGAAATACCCACATCAAACCACAACCCCAAAACATCTCTTGTTTGCCTACAGTCATGTCTGCTAGAATTTCTTAATGAGCATTGATGAAAAATGAGGCCAAATCAGGAAGTGCAGTCGTCCTTTAATAAACACTTCCTTGTACTCATGGCACAGTTTCTCTACAGAATATTCTATTTTATTCACTTTTGACCAGTCTAGGTTTATCACTTAGAACCTGTTACGAGCTCTCAGTGTTGGTCCTTTTCCTCTTGACACTAACAAGGATACTTGTAGCTGTTGCTTACCACATTCAACATTTACTTACATTTTCCCCGACAACTCTAGAGGCTGATTTGTGTATGTTTTCAGTATAATGTTACCAGGCTGAAGTTTTTCATCACTAAAATTGGCCAAATATAACCTCTCGGAAAGTACCAACATAGCAGTACCTGTGTCAACCTGCATGCGGATATTTACTCCATTACACTTAACCATTACATGATATGGTTTCACATACTCACAATCTGCTTTCACATTGAAGAGCCCTAAATCAGTATTGTATTATGCTGCTGCCCACAGCGAAGACACAGCTCCTAGGCACTCTTCTTCTCCTTCTTCTCCTTGCCACCATAACTGCACATGGCTGCTTGTCCTTTCAAGCCAGCAATGTAATCATAAAGCATTTCACAAGTTGCTTACAGTTGTGAATTTTTTTTTTTTTAATGTCGGTGTATAAAAATCCCTTAACACTTGTAGCAATTCCTTCAGATCAGTCTTGCCGGATTTAGCTGCTGCAAGTCTTTCAATAAAGAGAATGGCTCTTCTTTCTAATTTGATATTGTTCGCTATCAGAAACTACCGAAATCTATACTCACTAAAACTTTCCACTGTTTCTATGTTAGGCCTGTCCCACTGCTGGACAGCGCCATGTTCAACTGTCCTCTTGATGACTTGCACTTTTTGCTAACAAAGGGAGCTACCCACTGTTGCTAAAATAAACTGGAAACATCCCATCCTCGTTGCCACTTGTTATGTATTCTTATAAATGAACGTTTGCCTGATGACAGTACTTAGCAACTCTGAACAGAGTGTCAGCACTTAATCTCTTATGTTTCACACAGCAAAGACCTTGGAAGTCGTCAGCCACTCAGCCAGAAGGTGGCAGTAGCGTTGTTTGGCCGTGTCACGCCCTGGCCATAGAGAGCCCTCGAGGTAGGTCAGAGCGTGACTAGGGGGGTTTCTAGATAGTATATTTCTATGTTGGTGTATGTGTATGGTTCCCAATTGGGTATCATACTTAGTGTGTCCCTTTTCCCACCTGCGTTGTGGGATATTGTTTTGTTTAGTGCCTGTATGGCACGTTCATTAATTCTTTGTTGTTTTGAAGTTCCACTGTAATAAATATGTGGAACTCTACTCACGCTGCGCCTTGGTCCACTTATTTAAACAACGGATGTGACAGGCAATGCATATCCGTGTGTATTACTTATGGTCTAGATTCCAAGCTATTTGCAGTAATGCAGTTGTGGAAAAGTCTTGTTGATACTAGCCAGATGACGAATAAACCATTTAATTCACTCCTCTTAATCCCATACTCCCAGTGCCAGCCCATAGCCAAATGTTTAGCTAGCCAGCTAACATTAGCAAGCTTGCACAACATTTTTTTATTTTACCTTTATTTAACTAGGCAAGTCAGTTAAGATCAAATTCTTACTTTCAATGACGGCCTAGGAACAGTGGGTTAACTGCCTGTCAGCTCGGGGGTTTGAACTTGCAACCTTCCGGTTACTAGTCCAACACTCTAATCACTAGGCTACCCTGCCGCCCCAACATAGCTAAGCTAAGGACACTGCACTAACTCGGCAGCTAAAACAGGCAGCTGTTTCATGGAAACTAGCTAATCCATTGGGATTTAGCTAGCTTGGAGGAAGTATTTAATGTCGTGTGCAATGCGTCTGTGCACTTAGCTAGCTACCATCCCATAGCCTACATTGCATATGAAGTGTGATTGGCTCATCCATAGATGTATGGAGAAAATGCATTCTCTATCCCTTTTTTTCTGTTGACTCTCCTACGTGGGTGTTCGTGCTCTCTGATAGGCTCAAAGTCAAGCTGTTGGCCATTGATGAGCATTGCAATTCTACAAGTAGAATCGGTAGCTTCGTCACGACTGGGATGGCACACAGCAGGTACCGCTTTTGTTCTAGCAAGAGAAGGAACAGCCTCCCACTGTGATAAGTACCTATTGGCAGTCTATTGTCAGTGAGATTCTCTGTGTGTTTCATGCTTGAGAGACGGCAAATACAGTTCGAATCCAGGTTTATTTAGTCCACAACTTAGCAAAAATCATTTTTGTGGTGCAGAGTGGTGCAGCTTCTCCTGGCTCGTGGCCTATATTCTGAACAGTGGACAACGCGTGCCATTCCCTTTTATACTTCCTCAGTAGCCAATGAAAATCCAACTCATTAGCATACACACACATTATTTGTCAAATGGAAGGTATACAGATCAAGTACAGTTATTGCATGGCTTATCATGTAAATGTGTATACACAACACCCACCACCACCAGAAAAACGTGTCCTTCCAAGGCAGAAGCAATAGATGAGTTAACTAAGATTTTAAAGGTACCAGCTGCATCATCACCCCTCCCCCACCCCTGTAGAATGTGTACCACTCTTTGCATCACTTGGCACCCTCCATTAGGGCCCTCGTTCAAAGGGGTCAGACAAGGTCTATGATGGTGATAGACGACCTACGTGCCCAGGAGGAGCTGCACTGGCAGCAAACACAACAGAACTCTCCAACTACCATCGATTACACTAATTAGTTATAATGTTGTACACATTATAAACAAATTAAATGACATACGGCATTGCTTTGCTTATTCACATACTGGTTATTTGAGGTGGGAAAGAGTGTAGTGACGGTCAGCCTTGGCTTTGGCTCAATCGGATCCCTGTTGTTGGCTTTCATTTTGGTTATGTCATGTCAAACCAGGGACAGGAGGGTCTCCATTTGGAGACTGCTCATTCTGAAGTGCTCCCGGTATTGGGCAATGTCCAGCTCCAGCTCCCGGACAAGGTGACAGAAATCTCCTTGCTCCTGTCTCTGCCTGTTGATATGATTCACCAACTATTTTGAGTCCAGGAGTAAGATCAGGAATGTAATTGTCACATTGCTTAAAATTGTCTAAGGGCCCTGGGCTGGGTTTCTACTAAGCTTATTTATGGAATTGTTGGGGCTAATCGTCCCACTAGAGGGACAACTTCCGATGAAGCACAATTCAAATCAATAATCATACAAATTATGGATATTAAAAATGTAGGTACATACAAGTGTCTTATATCGGTTGAAAGCTTAAATTCTTGTTAATCTAACTGCACTGTCTGATTTACAGTAGCTATTACAGTGAAAACATGCCATGCGATTGTTTGAGGACGTTGCCCCACATCAAAATATTTTTCCATCTGCACAGGTTTCATACATTCACAAATAATGATTAAATATTCACTTACTTTGTCACGACACCCACCTGGTCCCGCGTGACATACTTTTTGAAAATCATCCTCTGATTTGTCATCCAAAGGGTCCCAGCTATGACATGTAGTGTAATTTTGTTAGATAAAATCCTTCTTTATATCCCAAAAAGTCTGTTTAGTTGGCGCCATCGATTTGAGAAATCCACTCGTTCAACTTGCAGAGAAAGGAATCCAAAAATCTACCCCTAAAATTTGTTTCAACAAGTCAAAATATGTTTATATTTACTCCTCAGATACCCTAAAATGTAATCAAACTATAATATTTCCACTCTCATCTTTTTAAGTGGGAGAACTTGCACAATTGGTGGCTGACTAAATACTTTTTTGCCCCAATGTATCCTGGCTTCAGGGCCTGAGCAACAGGGAGTTAACTTTAGGAATGTCATTCAGGCGGAAATTGAGAAAAAAAGGGGCTTAGCCCTAAGAAGTCATAAAAGGATAATTTAGCTATATGATTTAGATTTTTAGGACCTCTGCACTGCAAAGAAATACAATTATAGCAAGTGAAAAATGTTCCAAAATGTTCCCAATAAGTTAAATAATCTTACCAAGCACTGTATGTGTAAGATTATTCAGCTTGTTTTAAGAAAATTGGTCTTGAGTTGTCTACCTTAGATATTAGATCTAATTCTAGGTATTTTGTGATATGAAACTAGCACAACTAGACAGTCAACAAGTTATCATGTAATGCCATCAATGTTGATGATATTAAATCAGGATTGTTTCTCTTGTTTTAATAACCAGTCATCTTACATGGTCTTATTTCAAGAATTTTGGGAGGAGACAAAAAAAAAAAAAAACATTCTGCAGTTCATTCTCATTTAATTACATTTGCTTGCACCATACACTACACCAGGGCTCTCTAACTGGTGTTCCGTGGGCCAAAGATTTTATATTTTGTGTATATATTCTTTGTTGTAATTGGTGGACTCCACTTCAAGTGATTTTAATTTTGGAAATCTGTTCCAAATTATTCCTATGCATAATAGAGAGAGATCTGCGATTGTATTCAAATGTTAGCAAGGTTTGAAATTATTTTGTTTAGTCAAATATTGTATCTGTTTGGACTTCTTGCGGTCAATATGTAGTCTACAAATTACTTGAAATAATGTTCCGGCCCCATGACCATCCGCTCAAGAAAAAAATTGTCCCCCAGCTGAATCTAGTTGATGATCCCTGCAGTACACACACATACAGTGCCTTGCGAAAGTATTCGGCCCCCTTGAACTTTGCGACCTTTTGCCACATTTCAGGCTTCAAACATAAAGATATAAAACTGTATTTTTTTGTGAAGAATCAACAACAAGTGGGACACAATCATGAAGTGGAACGACATTTATTGGATATTTCAAACTTTTTTAACAAATCAAAAACTGAAAAATTGGGCGTGCAAAATTATTCAGCCCCCTTAAGTTAATACTTTGTAGCGCCACCTTTTGCTGCGATTACAGCTGTAAGTCGCTTGGGGTATGTCTCTATCAGTTTTGCACATCGAGAGACTGAAATTTTTTCCCATTCCTCCTCGCAAAACAGCTCGAGCTCAGTGAGGTTGGATGGAGAGCATTTGTGAACAGCAGTTTTCAGTTCTTTCCACAGATTCTCGATTGGATTCAGGTCTGGACTTTGACTTGGCCATTCTAACACCTGGATATGTTTATTTTTGAACCATTCCATTGTAGATTTTGCTTTATGTTTTGGATCATTGTCTTGTTGGAAGACAAATCTCCGTCCCAGTCTCAGGTCTTTTGCAGACTCCATCAGGTTTTCTTCCAGAATGGTCCTGTATTTGGCTCCATCCATCTTCCCATCAATTTTAACCATCTTCCCTGTCCCTGCTGAAGAAAAGCAGGCCCAAACCATGATGCTGCCACCACCATGTTTGACAGTGGGGATGGTGTGTTCAGGGTGATGAGCTGTGTTGCTTTTACGCCAAACATAACGTTTTGCATTGTTGCCAAAAAGTTCAATTTTGGTTTCATCTGACCAGAGCACCTTCTTCCACATGTTTGGTGTGTCTCCCAGGTGGCTTGTGGCAAACTTTAAACAACACTTTTTATGGATATCTTTAAGAAATGGCTTTCTTCTTGCCACTCTTCCATAAAGGCCAGATTTGTGCAATATACGACTGATTGTTGTCCTATGGACAGAGTCTCCCACCTCAGCTGTAGATCTCTGCAGTTCATCCAGAGTGATCATGGGCCTCTTGGCTGCATCTCTGATCAGTCTTCTCCTTGTATGAGCTGAACGTTTAGAGGGACGGCCAGGTCTTTGTAACGACGTTCGTCTGTAGAAGGAGAAGCGGACCAAAAAGCAGCGTGGTGGTTACTCATGTTCTTTAATGGAAAATGAACGATACATGAAATAACTTAAATCTATAAAACAACAAACGGAACTTGAAAAACCTATACAGCCTATCCTGTGACAACAAACACAGTGACAGGAACAATCACCCACAAACACACAGTGAAACCCAGGCTACCTAAGTATGATTCTCAATCAGAGACAACTAATGACACCTGCCTCTGATTGAGAACCATACTAGGCCGAAAACATAGAAATGCCCCAAAACATAGAAAAACAAACAGACTGCCCACCCAACTCACGCCCTGACCATACTAAATAAATACAAAACAACGGAAAATCAAGGTCAGAACGTGACAGTACCCCCCCCCCCCCCCAAAGGTGCGGACTCCGGCCGCAAAACCTTGGCCTATAGGGGAGGGTCTGGGTGGGCGTCTGTCTGCGGTGGCGGCTCTGGCGCGGGACGCGGACTCCACTTCATCATTGTCTTAGTCCGCCTTATTGTCCGCCTCCGTGGCTTTCCCACCATGGCCACCCCTCTCAATGACCCCACTGGACAGAGGGGCTGCTTGGGACAGAGAGGCAGCTCGGGACAGAGGTGAAGCAGCTGCTCGGGACAGAGGGGCGGCAGCAGCTTGGGACAGAGGGGCGGCAGCTGCTCGGGACAGAGGGGCGGCAGCTGCTCGGGACAGAGGGGCGGCAGCTGCTCGTGACAGAGGGGCGGCAGCTGCTCGGGACAGAGGGGCGGCAGCAGCTTGGGACAGAGGGGCGATAGCAGCTCGGGACAGAGGGGCGGCAGCTGCTCTGGACAGAGGGGCAGCTGCTCAGGCGGCCCCTGGCTGACTGGCGGCACTGGCGGCCCTTGGCTTACTGGCGGCCCCTGGCTGACTGGTGGCACTGGCGGCCCCTGGCTGACTGGCGGCCCTGGCGGCCCCTGGCTGACTGGCGGCACTGGCGGCCCCTGGCTGACTGGCGGCACTGGCGGCCCCTGGCTGACTGGCGGCACTGGCGGCCCCTGGCTGACTGGCGGCACTGGCGGCTCCTGGCAGACGGGCGGCACTGGCGGCTCCTGGCAGACGGGCGGCACTGGCGGCGCTGGGCAGACGGGCGGCACTGGCGGCGCTGGGCAGACGGGCGGCGCTGGGCAGACGGGCGGCGCTGGGCAGACGGGCGGCACTGGCGGCGCTGGGCAGACGGGCGGCACTGGCGGCTCCTGGCAGACGGGCGGCACTGGCGGCTCCTGGCAGACGGGCGGCACTGGCGGCGCTGGGCAGACGGGCGGCACTGGCGGCGCTGGGCAGACGGGCGGCGCTGGGCAGACGGGCGGCACTGGCGGCGCTGGGCAGGCGGGCGGCACTGGCGGCTCCTGGCAGACGGGCGGCACTGGCGGCTCCTGGCAGACGGGCGGCACTGGCGGCGCTGGGCAGACGGGCGGCACTGGCGGCGCAGGGCAGACGGGCGGCACTGGCGGCGCTGGAGAGGAGGAAGGCTCTGGAAGCGCCGGACTGAGTAGCTCTCGTAGCGCCGAACAGGCGGGAGACTCCGGCAGCGCTGGAGAGGAGGAAGCCCCTGTAAGGATGGGCCGGAGAGACAGCCTGGTACGGGGGGCTGCCACCGGAGGGCTGGTGCGTGGAGGTGGTGACGGATAGACCGGGCCGTGCAGGCGCACTGGAGCTCTTGAGCACCGAGCCTGCCCAACCTTACCCGGTTGAATGGTCCCGGTCGCCCTGCCAGTGCGGCGAGGTGGAATAGCCCGCACTGGGCTATGCAGGCGAACCGGGGACACCGTGCGCAAGGCTGGTGCCATGTAAGCCGGCCCAAGGAGACGCACTGGAGACCAGATGCGTAGAGCCGGCTTCATGGCACTTGGCTCGATGCCCACTCTAGCCCGGCCGATACGCGGAGCTGGAATGTACCGCACCGGGCTGTGCACCCGCAATGGGGACACCGTGCGCTCCACAGCATAACACGGTGCCTGCCCGGTCTCTCTAGCCCCCCGGTAACCACAGGAAGTTGGCTCAGGTCTCCTACCTGGCGTAGCCATACTCCCTGTTAGCCCCCCCCCCAATACATTTTTGGGGCTGACTCCCGGGCTTCCTTGCGCGCTGCCGTGTTTGCTTCGCCAACCTCATTCTCCGATAACCTTCCGTGCACTGCTCCATCGAATCCCAGGCGGGCTCCGGCACTCTCCCTGGGTCGACCGCCCACCTGTCTATCTCCTCCCAAGAAGTATAGTCCATACTGTACTCCTCTTTGGGCTGCTCCTGTTGCCTCCTCTCCTGCTGCACCTTGGGGCGGCTACACTCCCCTGGTTTAGCCCAAGGTCCTCTCCCATCGAGGATTTCCTCCCATGTCCAGAATTCCTTATTACGTATCTCCTGCTGCCGCTGTTGCTTCTCCTGCTGCTCCTTTTGCTGTTGCCCGTTACCACGCCGCTTGGTCCTGTCCTGGTGGGTGATTCTGTAATGACGTTCGTCTGTAGAAGGAGAAGCGGACCAAAAAGCAGCGTGGTGGTTACTCATGTTCTTTAATGGAAAATGAACGATACATGAAATTACTTAAATCTATAAAACAACAAACGGAACGTGAAAAACCTATACAGCCTATCCTGTGACAACAAACACAGTGACAGGAACAATCACCCACAAACACACAGTGAAACCCAGGCTACCTAAGTATGATTCTCAATCAGAGACAACTAATGACACCTGCCTCTGATTGAGAACCATACTAGGCCAAAAACATAGAAATGCCCCAAAACATAGAAAAACAAACATAGACTGCCCACCCAACTCACGCCCTGACCATACTAAATAAATACAAAACAACGGAAAATCAAGGTCAGAACGTGACAGTCTTGGTAGATTTGCAGTGGTCTGATACTCCTTTCATTTCAATATTATCGCTTGCACAGTGCTCCTTGGGATGTTTAAAGCTTGGGAAATCTTTTTGTATCCAAATCAGGCTTTAAACTTCTTCACAACAGTATATCGGACCTGCCTGGTGTGTTCCTTGTTCTTCATGATGCTCTCTGCGCTTTTAACGGACCTCTGAGACTATCACAGTGCAGGTGCATTCATACGGAGACTTGATTACACACAGGTGGATTGTATTTATCATCATTAGTCATTTAGGTCAACATTGGATCATTCAGAGATCCTCACTGAACTTCTGGAGAGAGTTTGCTGCACTGAAAGTAAAGGGGCTGAATAATTTTGCACGCCCAATTTTTCAGTTTTTTTATTTGTTAAAAAACGTTTGAAATATCCAATAAATGTCGTTCCACTTCATGATTGTGTCCAACTTGTTGTTGATTCTTCACAAAAAAAAACAGTTTTATATCTTTATGTTTGAAGCCTGAAATGTGGCAAAAGGTCGCAAAGTTCAAGGGGGCCGAATACTTTCGCAAGGCACTGTATAACTAGGAGTCATTAGATACTTTGTGTAGCCCAATCCTATCACCAAGCTTTTACTTCATAGGAACATAAAGTACTGTATGTGCTGATTCTGTTACAGAAAGTGTAGTACGGGGGGAAATCAAAACAATTTTCCACAATCAGCAGCTCAGTGGCCTGAACAAGATTAGGGACCTCAACTATATAGGACAAACAATATTTATCAAATCACACAGTGTTATATGCCTGAATCTCAAAGCAATACAGTGTTGAGATTATGACAAATATGTCTCTTATCAGTCCAAATTCAGACATCACCAGGGTAACAATCAAGGACTTCTGATCATACATACAGTACTTGTTAACATTTTACAACAAGCCATTTGACAGATACTGTACTCCATCTATACCAAGGAAATTCCTCACTTTTCCTCACGCTTGCAGATATTGCATATTCTTCACCTCTGACACTGGTCCCAACTCCCACTCATCGGACAAAATAGGGTGTGGTGAACCATCAGCATTCTGACATCATTCAAACATTTGATTATGTTTGATCAAAGACTTACAGACGTTTCTGAAATCCAGTTTTAAGGGACCATTGTTTAAAAAAAACAATGCTTGGACTCAAACCTCATACACATGATCATTGGACCCAACAATTTAATCTGAGATGGAACACGAATCAAATAATGTTGCTTTTGTGTAATATCATTTTCATGCTTCAAATGCTGCTCAATAAGACATGTCAAGTTTGATACAGTTTGAAGAGTTATAATTGGTGCAAAGATAATCTGAACCATCCCTATCAGTGTCTAATAAAAAAATTAGATTTTAAGGAGAACAAGCATTTGTCCTGAAGACTGCTTGATTTTATTATAATTTGAAGGTTATAGGGTGTGGTTTATCTCTTACAACTAGTGGAGAGTAAGGGAAACCAAGGATAGCAGTATGTCCAATTCCAATTGTCCTGAAAGAACTTGGTGCTTCAACACACACCAGTGGCGTGTTTTCATGGATGCCAAGGGAAGCCAGGCTTCCCCTGAAAAATGATAAAGAAAAAAATATTGTATCTTTCGTCTCTGTGTTTCATAATTTTCCTTCAATTTGCATGGGAGCTGAATCTATCTCAACGGAGGAAGCATCCGAGCGAGTGAAACAGTGCCACTCTGTCTGTGTATGTGTAGGCTATCTATCTGATGTTGTCTGGTCCAAAAGAGTATGATATTGTTGCCACCTGAAGCATTGAATGCAAGGGAAGCCAGCGATCATTTGGCCTCCCTTAAATGAAAAAATTAATAAACATAGAGTTAAACTAAGTAAGCTCAACTGTGAATGGTCCTGGCACACCAAAAAAAGTGCCAAGGTAAGCCAGTTTGGATTTGGCATCACGCCTATCAAATCGCATCGAGAGCATACGTCATTGACAGAAACAACATGAATTGTTGCATCTCGTTGTGTTGTTCTCCAGTAGCTAGCTAGATATCTAAAATTGTCCCTTTCCTAAATTAGTCATGAATGGAGATAGGGATTTGGACTTGTGGTTTTACTGAATTCTCTGTATCTGCCAATGATTATAACAGCGATTTTGATCCAACCATTTTTTCAAACATTGTGAGAGCATGGATGTTCAATATGTACAGTGCATTCGGAAAGTAATCAGACCCCTTGACTTTTTCCACATTTTGTTATGTTACAGCCTTATTCTAAAATGAGCTAAATCATGATTTCACCTCAAAATGACGAAGCAAAAACATTTTTTTGAAAAAACAGAAATATCATATTTACGTAAGTTGGCAGCGATTACAGCATAGAGTCTTGGCACACCTGTATTTGGGGAGTTTCTCCTATTCTTCTCAGCAGATTCTCTCAAGCTCTGTCAGGTTGGATGGGGAGCATTGCTGCACAGCTATTTTCACGTCTCTCCAGAGATGTTAGATCGAATTCAAGTCCGGGCTCTGACTTGGCCACTCAAGGTTATTGAGACTTGTACCAAAGCCACTCCTGTGTTGTCTTGGCTGTGTGCTTACGGTCGTTGTGTTGTTGGAAGGTGAACCTTCACACCAGTCTGAGGTCCTGAGCGCTCTGGAGCAGGTTTTCATCAAGGATCTCAATTTACTTTGCTCCATTCATCTTTGCCTTGATCCTGACTAGTCTCCCAGTCCCTGCCTCTGAAGAACATCCCCACAGCATGATGCTGCCACCACTATGCTTCACCGTAGGGATAGTACCAGGTTTCCTCCAGACGTGACGCTTGGCATTCAGGCCAAATAGTTCACTCTCGGTTTCATCAGACCAGAGAATCTTGTTTCTCATGGTCTGAGAGTCTTTAGGTGTCTTTAGGCAAACTCCAAGTGGGCTGTCATGTGCCTTTTACGGAGGAGTGGCTACTGTTTGGCCACTCTACCATAAAGGCCTGATTGTTGGAGTGCTGCAGAGATGGTTGTCCTTCTGGAAGGTTCTCCCATCTCCACAAAGGAACTCTGGAGCTCTGTCAGAGTGACCATCGGGTTCTTGGTTACCTCCCTGACCAAGGCCCTTCTCCTCCGATTACTCAGTTTGGCGGCCAGCTCTAGGAAGAGTCTTGGTGGTTCCAATCTTCTTCCATTTAACCTCTTAGTGATCCCTTCCTGCGATTTGACAACACCCAGTGAAATAGTAGTGAGCCAAATTCAAACACAGAAATACTCATAATTATAATTCATAAATCATACAAGTGGTAAACATGGGTTTAAAGATTAACTTCTTGTTAATCCAGCCACAGTGTCAGATTTCAAAAATGCTTTACGGCGAAAGCAAACTATGCTATTATCTGAGGATAGCACCCCATCAAACATACACATGAAAATCATAATTCAACCCGCCAGGCACAACTCAAAAGTCAGAAATAACATATAATATTAACTTTGAAGATCTTCTTCTGTTGGCACTCCTATATGTCCATTAAACATCACAAATAGTAATTTTGTTTCATACATTCTGTCGTTATATATCCAAAATGTCCATTTATTTGGCGCGTATGATTCAGAAAATACACCGGTTCCAACTCCCGCAACATGACTACATTATCTAATTAGTTACCTGTAAACTTGATCCAAACATTTCAAACATTTCCTAATCCAACTTTAGGTGTTTTTAAATGTAAATAATCCATAAAATTTAAGACGGAATAAACTGTGTTCAATACCGGAGGAAAACAAAGTGGAGGGTGTTTTCAGGTCACGCGCCTCAACCACAACAGTACACTTCACTCGGCCCCCGTTCTGAACAGGGCTACTTCTTCATTTCTCAAAGGAAAAACATCAACCAATTCCTAAAGACTGTTGACATCTAGTGGAAGCGATAGGAACTGCAAGCAACTGCCTTAGAATTCTAGATTTCCATTGAAATTTATTGAAAAGAGATGGTTTGTCCTCTGGGTGTTGCCTGCAAAATAAGTTCTGTCATACTCACATACATTATTCAAACAGTTTTAGAAACTTCAGAGTGTTTTCTATCCAAATATAGTAATATCATGCATATCCTAGCTTCTGGGCCTGAGTAGCAGGCAGTTTACTTTGGCCACACTTTTCATCCGGATGTAAAAATAGTGCCCCCTAGCCTTAAGAAGTTTTAAGAAGGCCACTGGCCACTGTGATCTTGGGGACCTTGAATGCTGCAGACATTTTTTGGTACGCTTCCTCAGATCTGTGCCTCGACACAATCCTGTCTCGGAGCTCTACGGACAATTCCTTCGACCTCATGGCTTGGTTTTTGCTCTGACATGCACTGTCAACTGTGGGACCTTATATATACAAGTGTGTGCCTTTCCAAATCATGTCCAATCAATTGAATGTTCCACAGGTGGATACCAATCAAGTTGTAGAAACATCTCAAGGATGATCAATGGAAACAGGATGCACCTGGGCTCAATTTCGAGTCTCATAGCAAATGGTCTGAACACTTACGTAAATAAGGTGTTTCTGTTTGTTAGATTTTGTAACTTCGCAAAAAATTCTATACACCTGTTTTCGCTTTGTCATTATGGGGTTATTGTGTGTACTGTAGATTACTGAGGTTTCTTTTTTTCTTATCCATTTTAGAATAAGGCTGTAACTTAACAAAATGTGGAAAAAGTCAAGGGGTCTGAATACTTTCCGAATGCACTGTATAATTATGATGTTCATAATGCTTCTTGACAGTGTCAAAGTGTATTTTCATAGTCCAAGTAAAGTGACACAGTATGGTCATAATGCTTCATGACAGTGTCATACATTGTATTTTCTTCAAGTAATTTTAAACATGATGAAAAAAACATGACTTTAAAGAATTCATTACAACAAAAACAAAGGATTTAAAAGACTGACTTTCAAACGAAAGGAAACTTCTTGTCAGCCAAAAAACACATTTTAATAAATGTGGAATTTGACACTTATGTAGGTGTCTTAACCAGCCATAAAATAACTCAATATATGTCACAACAGGTGTAAATATATGAGTCATGACAATGTTATGACCATATTAGGATCGTTTATGACATAATAATTGATAATTATTACATGATAATTTGTATTTATTTTGACCCTTATTTAACCCCTTTACATTGTTGAGACACTTAAGTACTTCCATATGTTTTTTTAAAACTGGTACTGGGCTACCAGTACCAGACGAGTTGGAATCTTAGAATAAATGTGGTCACAGTTGCTTCTTGTTAAAGGGGCACCAGATAACGTTAGTTTGCTAAAGTTTGATATCCTTTTCCTCCGTTTCTGAGTGGCTATTTCTTTCTAGCTGTCAAAATAAGTGAGCTATGATTTGCTTGTGTACTGCCATATGTTGATAATATAGCTACGTGTGTCACTGGTATGGGCTAGTGAATATCCTGAACCTAGCCAGTAAGACAGTGATAGCCACAAGCTAAAACCAGGTAGAAATGGAGGAGAGAATTAACTTTCTGTTTCATCTGCTGCTGGCTTGCTATTGTCACTCAGGTACATCTTTCCACATGCAAATTATGAAAATAGATTTTTATTCTTTAAGATTGTAATTGTGTTTATGTTGTGAATAATGTAGAAAAATCCTCATAGCCATTTTCTATACTAAAAAGTGAAGTGCCACTAGGTGTGCACCAATTTATCATGTACAGTAGACTTCAGGCAATATGTCCTAACACCATGTGAATCATAGAAATTACAATCTTGCAACTTGGTCTTTTCGGCAGTCTTCATGGTTTTTATATGCGGGGAGCATAAATTGTACAATCTTAAACTAACAAATAATTTTTCAAGTTAGAACCCATGTATATTAGCTACCACAACTTTGTAAGTATGCTTGGGGTCATTGTCCATTTGGAAGACCCATTTGCGACCAAGCTTCAACTTCCAGACTGATGTCTTGAGATGTTGCTTCAATATATCCACCTAATTTACCTTCCCCATGATGTCATCTATTTTGTGAAGTACACCAGTCCCTCCTGCAGCAAAGCACCCCCACAACATGATGCTGCCACCCCCGTGCTTCACGGTTGGGATGGTGTTCTTCGGCTTGCAAGCCTCCTCCTTTTTCCTCCAAACATTACAATGGTCATTATGATCAAACAGTTCTATTTTTATGTCATCAGACCAGAGGACATTTCTCCAAAAAGTACGAACTTTGTCCCCATGTGCAGTTGCAAACCGTAGTCTGGCTTATTTATGGCAGTTTTGGAGCAGTGGCTTCTTCCTTGCTAAGCGGCCTTTCAGGTTATGTGGATATAGATACTGTTGTTCTGGGATTGATTTGCACTTTTCGCACCAAAGTACGTTCATCTCTAGGAGACACAACGCATCTCCTTCCTGAGCGGTATGACGGTTGCGTGGCCCCATGGTGTTTATACTTGGGTACTATTGTTTGTACAGATGAATGTGCTACCTTCAGGCTTTGGAAATTGCTCCCAAGGATGAACCAGACTTGTGGAGGGCTACCATTTTTTTCTGAGGTCTTGCCTGATTTCTTTTGATTTTCCCATGATGTCAAGCAAAGAGGCACTGAGTTTGAAGGTAGGCCTTGAAATACATCCACAGGCACACCTCCAACTGACTCAAATAATCAATCAATCAATCAAATTTATTTTATATAGCCCTTCGTACATCAGCTGATATCTCAAAGTGCTGTACAGAAACCCAGCCTAAAACCCCAAACAGCAAGCAATGCAGGTGAAGAAGCACGGTGGCTAGGAAAAACTCCCTAGAAAGGCCAAAACCTAGGAAGAAACCTAGAGAGGAACCAGGCTATGTGGGGTGGCCAGTCCTCTTCTGGCTGTGCCGGGTGGAGATTATAACAGAACATGGCCAAGATGTTCAAATGTTCATAAATGATCAGCATGGTCGAATAATAATAAGGCAGAACAGTTGAAACTGGAGCAGCAGCACAGTCAGGTGGACTGGGGACAGCAAGGAGTCATCATGTCAGGTATTCCTGGGGCATGGTCCTAGGGCTCAGGTCCTCCGAGAGAGAGAAAGAAAGAGAGAATTAGAGAGAGCATATGTGGGATGGCCAGTCCTCTTCTGGCTGTGCCGGGTGGAGATTATAACAGAACATGGCCAAGATGTTCAAATGTTCATAAATGATCAGCATGGTCGAATAATAATAAGGCAGAACAGTTGAAACTGGAGCAGCAGCACAGCCAGGTGGACTGGGGACAGCAAGGAGTCATCATGTCAGGTAGTCCTGGGGCATGGTCCTAGGGCTCAGGTCCTCCGAGAGAGAGAAAGAGAGAAGGAGAGAATTAGAGAACGCACACTTAGATTCACACAGGACACCGAATAGGACAGGAGAAGTACTCCAGATATAACAAACTGACCCTAGCCCCCCGACACATAAACTACTGCAGCATAAATACTGGAGGCTGAGACAGGAGGGGTCAGGAGACACTGTGGCCCACTCCGAGGACACCCCCGGACAGGGCCAAACAGGAAGGATATAACCCCACCCACTTTGCCAAAGCACAGTCAATTAAGCACATGATGTCAATTAGCCTATCAGAAGCTTCTAAAGCCATGACATAATTTTCTGGAATTTTCCAAGCTGTTTAAAGGCACAGTCAACTTAGTGTATGTAAACTTCTGACCCCTTTAATTGTGATACAGTGACTTGCAAGTGAAATAATCTGTCTGTAAACATTTGTTGGAAAAATTACCTGTGTCATGCACAAAGTAGATGTCCTAACCGACTTGCCAAAACTCTAGTTTGTTAACAAGAAATTTGTGAAGTGGTTGAAAAACAAGTTTTAATGACTCCAACCTAACTGTTTGTAAACTTCTGTCTTCAACTGTGTATATATATATATTTATTTTTGTTGTCTAGAATTATCCTTTTTGTAGCCTGGATGACGCAACTCAAGTGACTCACATTGCAGGGAGAGTTGTGACACACTGGTCTGAACAGGAAGCCGTTGTAATTGCAGTATTCGCTCAAAAATTCACCAATGCATTGATTGCAACTCTCAAATGGGGGGTGAAGTTATTTGGATTTGAAAATCCACCAGTTGTAATGGAAGGGGGCAGTGCTCCAGGCTGTGTGTGTGTGTGTGTGTGTGTGTGTGTGTGTGTGTGTGTGTGTGTGTGTGTGTGTGTGTGCGCGTGCGTGCGTGCGTGCCTGTTTGAGGTGTTTGAGTGAGAAACACACAGAGGAGAACCAACCAGTAAAAGCACAGCCCTCTCTCTACATTATCGTCCACATTGTTGCAGACAACCTCAAGACAGCCTTTCCAGACTGAAGTCAGGAGGACTTTGAGTTACGTGTTGGCCAGACTACCCTTTTTGTTCACTCTTGCATACTGTCAGGAAACATAGTAACACATCTGGTAGTTAAATGATTATTGTATCACAACACATCTCTTCTGTAGAAATATCATATGAGAAGTAGTTCTCACCCACAACATAGAACAAATGTATAACAAATCCTCGTAGGAATTCTGAGCAGCAACCCGGGGATGTACCTCTATTTCCATGTTTAGCCTATTCCGTGTAACGTTTTGATAGAGGCAGCTTTTATAGATTGACATTGAAGGCTTCTCCTTGTGTGTGATATGTATTCGTTGTACATTTTTCCAATACACAATGTGCAAATAGAGTATTGACTTCTCTTACAGTGCCTTGCGAAAGTATTCGGCCCCCTTGAACTTTGCGACCTTTTGCCACATTTCAGGCTTCAAACATAAAGATATAAAACTGTATTTTTTTGTGAATAATCAACAACAAGTGGGACACAATCATGAAGTGGAACGACATTTATTGGATTTTTAACAAATCAAAAACGGCAAAATTGTGCGTGCAAAATTATTCAGCCCCCTTAAGTTAATACTTTGTAGCGCCACCTTTTGCTGCGATTACAGCTGTAAGTCGCTTGGGGTATGTCTCTATCAGTTTTGCACATCGAGAGACTGACATTTTTTCCCATTCCTCCTTGCAAAACAGCTCGAGCTCAGTGAGGTTGGATGGAGAGCATTTGTGAACAGCAGTTTTCAGTTCTTTCCACAGATTCTCGATTGGATTCAGGTCTGGACTTTGACTTGGCCATTCTAACACCTGGATATGTTTATTTTTGAACCATTCCATTGTAGATTTTGATTTATGTTTTGGATCATTGTCTTGTTGGAAGACAAATCTCCGTCCCAGTCTCAGGTCTTTTGCAGACTCCATCAGGTTTTCTTCCAGAATGGTCCTGAATTTGGCTCCATCCATCTTCCCATCAATTTTAAACATCTTCCCTGTCCCTGCTGAAGAAAATCAGGCCCAAACCATGATGCTGCCACCACCATGTTTGACAGTGGGGATGGTGTGTTCAGCTGTGTTGCTTTTACGCCAAACATAACGTTTTGCATTGTTGCCAAAAAGTTCAATTTTGGTTTCATCTGACCAGAGCACCTTCTTCCACATGTTTGGTGTGTCTCCCAGGTGGCTTGTGGCAAACTTTAAACAACACTTTTTATGGATATCTTTAAGAAATGGCTTTCTTCTTGCCACTCTTCCATAAAGGCCAGATTTGTGCAATATACGACTGATTGTTGTCCTATGGACAGAGTCTCCCACCTCAGCTGTAGATCTCTGCAGTTCATCCAGAGTGATCATGGGCCTCTTGGCTGCATCTCTGATCAGTCTTTTCCTTGTATGAGCTGAAAGTTTAGAGGGACGGCCAGGTCTTGGTAGATTTGCAGTGGTCTGATACTCCTTCCATTTCAATATTATCGCTTGCACAGTGCTCCTTGGGATGTTTAAAGCTTGGGAAATCTTTTTGTATCCAAATCCGGCTTTAAACTTCTTCACAACAGTATCTCGGACCTGCCTGGTGTGTTCCTTGTTCTTCATGATGCTCTCTGCGCTTTTAACGGACCTCTGAGACTATCACAGTGCAGGTGCATTTATACGGAGACTTGATTACACACAGGTGGATTGTATTTATCATCATTAGTCATTTAGGTCAACATTGGATCATTTAGAGATCCTCACTGATCTTCTGGAGAGAGTTTGCTGCACTGAAAGTAAAGGGGCTGAATAATTTTGCACGCCCAATTTTTCAGTTTTTGATTTGTTAAAAAAGTTTGAAATATCCAATAAATGTCGTTCCACTTCATGATTGTGTCCCACTTGTTGTTGATTCTTCACAAAAAAATACAGTTTTATATCTTTATGTTTGAAGCCTGAAATGTGGCAAAAGGTCGCAAAGTTCAAGGGGGCCGAATACTTTCGCAAGGCACTGTATTTATGGTACCTGACGCATGACCGTGGCTAGTCACGATGAGTGTGTATATATGCGTGCATGTGTGTGAGCTTGTGTGAGGAAAAGTGTAATGCGCACAAAAATCACACTTTATCAGCTGCATCATTTTAGGATTATGCATTTTACATAACGGTTGATACTGCTCCATCATATTGAAATCCTCTTAATATTCCGACCAGAGTGACTCATTCTCTGTGATTCAAGGTCATCTACAGTTCAGGAGGATTCATCACTTCGCAGCCAGAGAACCAGATGCTTGCTAATATAATTGTAATACACTTGAGAGGATGAGCCCACAGGTCATATAAAGAAACACTTACACACACATGAAAATGTGCCTCAAAACGTCATTACTCCGGCTGAGGTATGGGAAATAATATCAGCCAAATAAGTCCAATATCAAAAGGCATTCATGTGGTCTGAAATGCGACTGTCACCTGGACAGTTAGACTGGAACAAGGACATAGGCCCAAGATTAAACAGGGTGTATTATGGGTCAAACAAAAATGAACTTTTCCAAAAGAGAGTTCCTGTCTTGCTGAATCTGGATGCTATGTCTGCACGCTGAGCATTTTGTCCATTTTTGCGGTCGCACTTTTCTTGGTTGCCCTTTTTGATTCTCATGGCTGTGGGTGGGGGTCAGTGTGAGGAGAGTGAGGGTTGGGTACTGCTCTCACACACTACCGGTAAAAAGTTTGGACACACCTACTCATTCAAGGGTTTTCCTTTATTTTGACTATTTTCTACATTGTGGAATAATAGTAAAGACATCAAAACTATGAAATAACACACATGGAATCATGTAGTAACCAAAAAAGTGTTAGACAAATCAAAATATATTTTATATTTGAGATTTTTCAAAAATCCACCCTTTGCCTTGATGACAGCTTTGCACACCCTTGGCATTCTCTAAACCAGCTTCACCTGGAATGCTTTTCCAACAGTCTTGAAGGAGTTCCCACATATGCTTAACACTTGTTGGCTGCATTTCCTTCACTCTGCGGTCCAACTCATCCCAAAACAATCTCAATTTGGTTGAGGTCGGGGGATTGTGGAGGCCAGGCCATCTAATGCAGCACTCCATCACTCTCCTTCTTGGTCAAATAGCCCTTACATAGCCGTGAGGTGTGTTGGGTCCTGTTGAAAAACAAAAGATAGTCCCACTAACTAAGCCCAAACCAGATGGGATGGCACATTGCTGCAGAATGCTGCGGTAGCCATGCTGGTTAAGTGTGCCTTGAATTCTAAATAAATCACAGACAATGTCACCTGCAAAGCAACCCCACACCATAACACCTCCTCCTCCGGGAAATGCACATGCGGACATCATCTATTCACCCACATCGCGTCTCACAAAGACATGGCGGTTGGAACCAAATATCTCCAATTTGGACTCCAGACCGAAGGAAACATTTCCGCAATGTCCATTGCTCGTGTTTCTTGACCCAAGCAAGTCTCTTCTTATTATTGGTGTCCTTTAGTAGTGGTTTCTTTGCAAAAATTCGACCATGAAGGCCTCCTTTGAAAGGTCTCCTCTGAACAGTTGATGCTGATATGTGTCTATTACTTCAGCTCTGTGAATCATTTATGAAAATGTATATTCTATACAGGCTTCCCTTTTTCACTCTGCCAATTAGTTTAGTATTATGGAGTAACTACAATGTTGTTGATCCCATCCTCAGTTTTCTCCTGTCACAGCCATTAAACTCTGTAATTGTGTTAAAGTCACCTTTGGCCTCATGGTGAAATCCCTGAGCGGTTTTCTTCCTCTCCGGCAACAGTTAGGAAGGACGCCTGTATCTTTGTAGTGACTGGGTGTATTGATACACCATCCAAAGTGTAATTAATAACTTCACCATGCTTAAAGGGATATTACATGTCTGCTTTTTATTTGTACCCATCTACCAATAGGTGCCCTTCTTTGTGAGGCATTGGAAAACCTCTGTGTTTGAATCTGTGTTTGAAATCCAATGCTAGTCTGAGAGACCTTACAGATAATAGTATGTGTGGGTTACAGAGATGAGGTACAGTCGTTCTTCCTTTAAAAGTTTGAGTATGCCGCAACTGTTTGTGGTAGATGGTGGCAGTTGTGGTAAATTGCGTCATTCTGTCATTGCACTATCTGCAGTCTAAACTTTGGCACAAATTGACTATCTTATCGTAAATGTGGAGGTGTGAATGTTTCAGTCCGAGAGTCTCTCTACTCTGGCACAAGAGTCCTGCATCTCCCTCTAAAAACAGAAATAAATTATTCTAAATAACAAACTGGCATTATTTACCACAGTGTGAAAGAGTGATAGCCCCTCTCTTTAAAGTGATTTTCTGCAACATGGAGACCTTCTTTCCTGATGTGAAGAAGAAACTGAAGGAAAGAGAGTCCAGCTAGAATAGGGAGGGGAAAAAGGTTGCCCATATTTCAAGACCTGAGTTACTTCATTTATCTATGAAATGTACAGTTGAAGTCGGAAGTTTACATGAGTTGACTGTGCCTTTAAACAGCTTGGAAAATTCCAGAAAATGATGCCATGGCTTTAGAAGCTTCTGATAGGCTAATTGACTAAATTTGAGTCAATTGGAGGTGTACATGTGGATGTATTTCAAGGCCTACCTTCAAACCCAGTGCCTCTTTGCTTGACATCATGGGAAAATCAAAAGAAATCAGGCAAGACCTCCACAAGTCTGGTTGATCCTTGGGACCAATTTCCAAATGGCTGAAGGTACCACGTACATCTGTACAAACAATAGTACGCAAGTGTAAACACCATGGGACCACACAGCCGTCATACCGCTCAGGAAGGAGTGTCTGTGTTGTGTTGTGTCTCCTAGAGATGAACGTACTTTGGTGCGAAAAGTGCAAATCAAGGGGATAGGAGGGACGCCATGTGCGACTGACGTGTTTTCTGTTTGCTCCCGTGGTATTCTTAAAGTTTGTGAATTTTGCAACAGAACCGTATTTATTTTCAAATATTAATTTGGTGATCCCTTTCCTTAAAAAACAAGACTACTTTGCTTCCGAATGTCAGCATGTCGACCAAGCATAAGGCCAAAAGCATGACTTTGAGAAAACCCGGCCTACAAGACCCGCTCTCATCACCGCCCTCTCCTGAGTCTGAGGGCCCGGGGACGCAAACTTTACCCGGGGGTGCGGCTTGGCCTGGCGGCGCTGAAATGAACATTCTCGAGGCCATCAAACTACTACGCTCTGAGATAGTTGAAATGAAAACAGAGGTGGTTGCTACAATTGAGGCCAGAATACAGGAGGTTTCTGATACTTTAAAAGCAGATTTAACCATCCTGCGGAACGAGACTGTGCCAGCAATCACATTACTCAAAACAACAGCTGCATCACACACTACAACGATTGCAGCACTGGAGACCTCCGCTACTAATGTCTCCGACTTAACTACATCCCTGGAGGCTGAAGTTAAACGCCTAGCTGCGGATTTGAAAAAGGTGAAGGAGAGCTGTGTGAGTTTAGAGGGATTCTCTCGACGCAATAATCTGAGACTTGTGTCGGCCCCGGAGTCAGCGGAAATGCATCGTGCCATGGATTTCGTTTCAGGGCGGCTGAAGGATGTTCTTGCCTTAGATGAAAAGCCCCTGATTGATCGAGCCCACCGGTCACTGCGCCCAAAGCCCCGGGATGGGGAGAGGCCCCGTGACATAATTCTTTGAGTGCACTTTTTTCATGAGAAGATCAAATCAAATTTTTATTTGTCACATACACATGGTTAGCAGATGTTAATGCGAGTGTAGCGAAATGCTTGATGGAGATCCTCCGACGAGCCCGCAGGACAGAGCTTCTCCATCTACCAGGACTACTCCCCCACTGTTTCCAGGCAGCGCGCAGCTTTCGGACTGGCCAAACGAGTACTTCGGGACCATCCAAGTGTGAAGTATGGACTGCGATTCCCGGCCCGTTTATGGCTATCTCATGAGGGTAAAGACTACACGTTTGAATCTCCGGATGAGGCTATGGCTCATATTCAACGTCACATCAAGAAGTCTTGAACATGCTCACAGTTCAGCAACTGTTGCTCGCGAACTGTGGATAGTAAGTAACCCACCTGTGGTGCAATTATGTTTAGATATAACAGGCTAGTCTTGTATAGTTGGCGAACCCATTCAGGCTTATTTGATGTGATCTAATGTTTTGATCATCTAGTGTGCGTGCCTTACAAGCATTCAGTCACTTTAATTAAATTTTATTAAGGTTTTACTTAACTCCTGTGTTTCTAGGCTATCTCGCTCACCTATTCAGTTTGTTTACACAGTGTCTCAGTGACTCAATATTTTTGGTTATTTGTTTACTGCATCCGTTTGCATTGGCCCAGTAAACAGTAAATGTCTGCCGAGGCTACACGGTTTTTGGGGTCTCACTTCAATTGTAAAAGTTTTGAGCGTCATTTATGCCCAGCAAACATTCAACGTTGCGCACACATAGTTTTTTGGTATCGGTTGTAAGCTGTCTCAGCGTCAACTAGACTACTATTATAATTACTATTATTTTTAATTGTCTTACTACGATTTCCTTACTTCAAATTAGATTTTTGGCTGAGAGCCTTTATACATTTTATTTATTTTCTCTCTCAATTTTTTTTCTGTACTTTTTCCAAACATCTACTACCGTACATTATTACTCTGAGACAAGTTATTCTGGGGGTTTTGGGCGCTCATTGCTTTTCCATTCTATGCTCTAATGACAGGGTTGAATAACGGGAATGCCCAGAGGGGCCGAAATAATGTGATCAAGTACATTTCATGGAACACCAAAGGGGTTAATAACCCGGTGAAGCGTAAGAGGGTGTTGACACACTTAAAGGGTTGGAATGCAAATATTGCATTTCTACAAGAGACGCACTTGAGGACTGGTGAGCATTTTAGGATGCGTAAGGACTGGGTTGGTCAAGTGTTCCACTCAAACTTTCATAGTAAATCAAGAGGTGCTGCTATTCTGGTTGATAAAGCTACTCCCTTTGTAGCTTCTGAGGTTATTGCTGATCCTAAGGGACGATACGTCATAGTAACCGGTGAACTACCCCTCTACCCCTCTTGTTTTGGCTAGTGTTTATGCTCCCAATTGGGATGACACAAGTTTAATTTCT
This sequence comes from Oncorhynchus mykiss, assembly GCF_013265735.2. NCBI lineage: Eukaryota > Metazoa > Chordata > Actinopteri > Salmoniformes > Salmonidae > Oncorhynchus > Oncorhynchus mykiss. Next base: position 54,668,635 of record NC_048566.1, on the reverse strand, counting down.
TCCTTTCTGTCTGCTATTCCCAATTTAGATTCTCATTTGTTGATTTTAGGGGGGGATTTCAACTGTAAAATGTCCCCAGTTCTTGACAAGTCCTCACAAACAAATACAGGCCCATCTAAATGTGCCCTACTTATTCAAACATTTCTTCAGAAATAAGCTATGTTTGAGACCTGGCGTTTCCTACATCCTACAGATAGACAGTATTCCTTTTATTCTCATGTTCATCAAACATACTCCTGGATTTATGACTTCTTTTTGGACAAAAAAACTTCTGCCTAACCTTCGGCAGTGTACTTACGAGAGTATTGTTTTTTCTGACCATTCACCATTAGTGCTTGAACTAGAGTTCCCCCAGTGACCTCCTATGTGTTATCAATGGCGTCTCAACCCCATTTTACTCTCAGATAAGGAGTGTGTCAATTTAATTTCTTCTGAAATCACCTTATTCCTAGAAACTAATTCAACACCAGGTATGTCCTGCTCTACCATATGGGAGTCTCTCAAAGCATATCTACGTGGCCAAATTATTTCTTATACAGCCAACCAAAACAGAGTTCGCTCTCAGCGACTTCGGGACCTGAGCGAGTCCATAGCCACATTGGATGAGAAGTATGCTACGGATCCTTCCTCTGATCTGCATAAAGAGCGCCAACTACTCCAATCTGAATTTGATGAGCTTTCTACCAGGCAAGCTGAACAGTTACTCTTGCGAGCTCGATACAAAGTCCATGAACAAGGCGAAAAGGCCAGTAAACTCCTTGCACATCAGATCCATAAATCTGAGGCCTCACGTTTAATCCCACAAATAAGGACCCCGTCTGGTGCCACCACAGTTATACAAAAAGAGATCAATGATCAATTCAAACAATTTTACTCTGCGCTATACACCTCTGAATCCCCTCAAGACCCTTTGCTGAATGATTCCTTCTTCAATGGCTTGAAAATGCCTTCAATTGAGACAGACTCCCATGACTGTCTAGAAGAAGAATTTACGCTTGAGGAGATTGCAACAGCAGTGTCCGCAATGAAAAGTGGTAAATCACCGGGTCCGGACGGTTTTCCAACCAAATTTTACAGGACGTTTTCTGGTCTGCTTTGCCCATTCTTGTCTCGACTATTTGCACAGTGCCTTAATACTTCAAAGCTACCGCCTAGTCTTTATCAGGCTTCAATTTCATTACTATTAAAGAAAAACAAAGACCCCCTGGAATTTGGATCCTATCGCCCAATCTCGCTTTTAAACTGGGATTACAAAATCCTAGCTAAGCTTTTAGCCATCCATATGGAAGGCTTGCTGCACCAAGTAATACACTCTGACCAGACTGGCTTTGTGAGAAATAGGCATTTATTTTTCAATATTAGGCACCTTATGAATATACTGTACTCCCCGGCGTTGGAGGACCCGGAAGTGGTGGTCTCACTTGATGCCGAAAAAGCGTTTGACCGCGTTGAGTGGGATTACCTAACAGCTGCCCTTTATAGATTTGGCTTTGGCCCCAAATTCATTGCGTGGATAAAGATTCTTTATTTTTCCCCCATGGCTTCGGTACGGACTAATAACTTGTCCTCTGACTATTTTCCCTTGCACCGCGGATCCAGACAGGGTTGTCCACTCTCCCCCTTGCTGTTTGCTTTGGCAATCGAGCCTCTCGCCATTGCACTACGCTCTAATGATGCCATTCAAGGTATAATCAGGGCAGGCTGGGAGAAGAAAGTCTCGCTATATGCTGACGTCCTTTTGTGTATATCCAACCCTGATACCTCATTTCCACGTGCCCTATCTGTTCTTAAAAAGTTTGGATCAATCTCAGGGTACAAGCTGAATCTAGGCAAGAGTGAGCTTTTTCCTGTAAACAAGGCTGCTTTAAAGTGCTCTTCTACAAGTTCTCAGTTTAGGATTGTCCGGGATCAATTAACCTACTTGGGAGTTAAAGTGACAAGGAAATATTCAAATTTGTTTCAGGAAAACTTTGTTGCTCTAGCATACGGTTTGAAACAATCTTTTACTTTTTAGAATTCGCAACCCCTCTCTTTTATCGGAAGGATTAATGTCATTAAAATGAATGTGTTGCCCAAATGTTTTCATTTATTTCAATGTTTACCCATTTTTATTACAAAATATTTTTTTATTTCACTGGATCAAACATTCATGCATTTTATTTGGGATGGCAAGGTACCACGGATTGGTAGAAAACATTTACAGAAGCCTAGGTCATTGGGGGGTTTAGCTCTACCAAATTTTCAGACATACTACTGGGCTGTAAATTTCAGAGCCCTTCTGTACTGGCTGCAGACTGATCCTACTGGCCCTAGACCACTCTGGGTCCAGATGGAGTCTGAATCGTGTAAACCTGCAGCACTTTCCTCTGTGTTGTGCTCGTCTCTCCCAGTGTCCCTAGGCAAAAGGTGTGTTCCAAAATTTGGAATCAGTTCTGTTTAGCCTTTAGCCTCCGAGGTTTTTCTCTATCAGGCCCAATCAATCAGAACATTTTATTTCCTCCATCTTTGAATGATGGGGCTTTTGGCATTTGGCACTCACTAGGCCTCTCCTCGCTAGCCCAATTATTCTTTGATGATACATTTGCCTCTTTTTTTCAGCTGCAGGAGAAGTTCAATCTCCCCCAATCCCACTTTTTCCGCTATCTCCAGGCTAGAAACTTTGTCAGAGCTAACACACCTGGATTTCCCCATAGGCCTTCGAATACAGCTATAGAGAGCATCTTGGAGTTGAACAAGCTTCCTGGGGGCGCAATTTCAGATGTATATGCAATCATTCACGACTTACAGAACCCTTCTTTGGTGCCTTTAAAGACTCGATGGGAAAATGATTTGGGGGAGGAACTTGGGGAAGACGCCTGGGAATCTGTGCTGCACAGGATGCACTCGTCCTCTTTTAGCACTAGACACAGCCTCATTCAATTCAAGGTGGTACACCGTATCCACTGGTCGGGTTGCCAAACTTGGAAGAATATTCTCTGATTTTGATCCTACCGGTGTCAGATGTAAAGTGGAACCAGCCACACTGTTGCATATGTTTTGGGGCTGTCATAAACTGTCAGGTTTCTGGGAATTAATATTTAAATGTTTCTATGATATATATGACACTGTTATAGATCTGTCTCCCCTTACAGCCCTTTTTGGAGTACTGCCCATTGGCACCCCCCTATCAAGAATCCAGTCGGACACTGTTGCTTATGCAACTCTTTTAGCTAGACGGCTAATACTACAGAACTGGAAGATGGCAGCTCCCCCATCTTATACATATTGGGTGAGAGATGTGTTGTGCTCTCTGAAACTATAAAAAATAAAATTCAATTTACGTGGGAACCCTAAACTGTTTAATGAGGCTTGGGCTCCATTCCGGTCTTACTTTAAACAGTCCATCCTCTGATGGCATTCCAATTAAAACTAAAATAAGTCTGTATTTGACCACCCTGTGACTTAAGGGTTGGAGGAGCCTCTCTCTGTGTTTTTGCTGGGGGGGCATTAAGGTCCATGTGCTTATTGATTGTGACCCATGGATGCCTTGTTCATCTTGCCTGGGCAGAGACTGAAGTGTGAGCCTGTTTTTCCCAGTTATTTTTATATTTTGTTCACGCCTACATGAAAAATCATTCTATTTTTTTTTTATTTTAAAGCATTGTAAACTTTATTTTAAAGCATTTCTCCACCCTTATCCCTTGACTGTTTACAGGAACAATGGTGAGTTGTTAGCTCTGTCCCTGTACTATAGATTGCCCTTTAACCTTTGTAGCCTTCTCCCTGGTGTGTTTAACTTGTCGAAAGTACGGTATCTTTAAAGCTATTTTTTTATTTGTATTTTTATTTGTATTTTTTTTCTAGTTGAGTATATTATTTATATTGCTTTGTGTTGTATTGTATGTGTGTGTAAAACTTAATAAACAGAGAAAACAGGAAAAAAAAGAAAAGTGCAAATCAATCCCAGAACAACAGCAAAGGACCTTGTGAAGATGCTGGAGGAAACAGGTACAAAAGTATCTATATCCACAGTAAAACGAGTCCTATGTCGACATAACTTGAAAGGCCGCTCACCAATGAAGAAGCCACGCTCTAAAACCTACATAAAAAAGCCAGACTGGTTTGCAACTGCACATAGGGACAAAGATTGTACTTTTTGGAGAAATGTCCTCTGGTCTGATGAAACAAAAATAAAACTGTTTGGCCATAATGACCATCATTATGTTTGGAGGAAAAAGAGGGAGGCTTGCAAGCCGAAGAACACCATCCCAACTGTGAAGCACAGGGGTGGCAGCATCATGTTGTGGTGGTGCTTTGCTGCAGGAGGGACTGGTGCACATCACAAAATAGATGGCATCATGAGGGAGGAAAATTATATGGATATATTGAAGCAACATCTCAAGACATCAATCAGGAAGTTAAAGCTTGGTCGCAAATTGGTCTTCCAAATGAACAAGGACCCCCAAGCATACTTTCAAAGTTGTGGAAAAATGGCTTAAGGACAACAAAGTCAAGATATTGGAGTGGCCATCACAAAGCCCTGACCTCAATCATATAGAACATTTGTTGGCAGAACTGAAAAAGCGTGTGCGAGCAAGAAGGCCTACAACCCTGACTCAGTTACACCAGCTCTGTGAGGAGGAATGGGTCAAATTTCACCCAACTTATTGTGGGAAGCTTGTGGAAGGCTACCCAAAATGTTTGACCCAAGTTAAACAATTTAAAGGCAATGATACCAAATACTGATTGAGTGTATGTAAACTTCTGACCCACTGGGAATGTGATGAAAGAAATAAACGCTGAATTAAATCATTTTCTTTTCTATTATTCTGACATTTCACATTCTTAAAATAAAGTGGTGATCCTAACTGACCTAAAACAGGGAATTCGTACTAGGATTAAATGTCAGGAATTGTGAAAAACTGGAGTTTAAATGTATTTGGCTAAGTTGTATGTAAACGCCCGACTTCAACTGTACATTTAAAACAATAAACACCTGCGTAGCAGGTTGTGAACTCTGCAAACAATGTTTCAACTCCAAGAATGAGAATATTAAATTACTGTACATTCATTCAATACATTGCAATACAAAAGAAGCCATCCTACCCATGATGGGCTATTAGCAGAACAATAGACTCTTGCCGAGTAGGAGATCAAGAAGGAGGGTAGGAAAGGAGGGTAGAGGAGCATTGTATTTAAAGACACTCACCTCTCAGCAGCCTAATAAACATATACATTTTGAAATACATATATTTTTCAATCGAATTCAATAACATATTTCTACCCCAGTAAATGCTGTGCTTTTGTTTGATGGCCAATATTAAAAACAGTCAAATGCATTTTTTAATTCAATCGCTTTAGCCAACATGTTTATTATTACAGTAGGATTTGAAGCAATGGCCTACCCGCTTGTGGTCAACTATTTCAGCACCATTTCGCGCTGGTCTGAGACAAGCATGGGGACTGGTCTTGATAAATCAATCATCTTTTTATTTTCACTGAATCTCCGTTTGGGTATTGGTAAACCTACAATTAAGGTGAGTTAGGATTATTTTGCTCTTCACTCGCTGTGTGGCGGAAGAATCAGAATTAGTTGGGTAACATAGATAAATAAGATGTTTTATTTATATAATATGCTTATGTGAGATACTTGTCATTAGAATGAATCCTTTTGGACTATTGTGTGTGTGTGTGTGTTCCACTGAGGATGGGCCTCTATGAGATAGCATTGACAGAGGAGGTTTACGATGTCTTTAGGAAAAAAAGCCTAAAGAGCATTCCAGATAGTAAAGCTAATGTTTTTGTGCTATACCGTACCAGGGTAAGACGTGTTCCAGTTTGGAGTAGGAGGGGGCCAGACACTGGTCTTTACAATGAGAACTGTTGACACAGCAGTAACTGTCTGCTATGTTTTATAGATATCTTTCATACAAATCTTAACCTTTGTGATCTGTTCTTAAGATCTGTGGTTCGTCATGTAAGTTGAGAGGGGTGTATCTTGGCTATAAAATATATTTTTATATTCTTATGTCAGGACTCTCAGAATTCATTAAAGACACTGAATTGATCTGAGGGCTATTGTAAAGATCATATTATTACAGATTAAGTTTAAGTATAACTCTGACTGATGTGTGGTTTGTAACTCTCCTCATTTGGTAATACAGGAAATTGCCACGACAGCTGTCACTTAGTAGCCCAGGCCTACTCCCGACCGGTCACCTTGTACAGCGCCATATAGGCTACTGTAAAATGCATTTTTGTTTTTCTTGGAATAGAAATACCATAATATTAATATTTAATTAAGCTAAATTTCTAACAGTATAAACAGCACAACAAATATTGTAAATATTGACCAAAGAAATACTATAATAATTAAAAACATCCATCCCATCCATCCCATATAATCTGTTCTAACAAAAAAAAGTTAAGTCTCCAGTACAGCCAACATTAAAAACAGCCAAATGCATTCATGAATGCAATCACTTAAGCTGACATGTTGCGGTTTATTTATTGTTTAATTATTCAAGGCTCCCTTTGTTATTTATTTTATAACTAAAATTCTTGACTGTGTTTAAAGACATGGATGACTTGTATGCTTTATGTAGGCCAATAAAGTAGGCCTTTCTGCCCATTAGTAAGTTATGCTAAAACAGCCACAGTAAACAGGACACTTAGGCCTACAGCTCCATGTCATTTCAATAACTTCGCTTCTCAAAGATGTCCTCTGGTGGTCAAAGTAGCATTAACGGCAACAATGGCTGACAGTTAAATAACATGCCATAGAATCCTGCGGCACTGTGAAAGAAATAAACGCTGAATTAAATCATTATCTTTTGTATTATTCTGCATTGTGACACAACTTTTAAAGGAAGAACCTCTGTAGTAACTTTAAAAATCAGGTTAAACACTATTATTGCAGACAGAGTGAGTCCATGCAACTTATGTGATTTTTTAAAGCACATTTTTACTCTTGAACTTATTTAGGCTTGCCATAAAGGGGTTGAATACTTAGCAACTCAAGAAATTTCAGCCTTTCCTTTTATTATATTTGTAAACATTTTGAAAACAATCATTCCACTTTGACATTATGTGGTATAGTGTGTAGACCAGTGACAAAATATCTAAATTAAATCCATAAATAAATGCAGGCTGTAAAACAACAAAATGTGGAATAAGTCAAGTGGTATGAATACTTTATGAAGGCACTGTACATATTCTTATATACAGTGCAGTGAAATACATTTTTTAGAAATAGGATAGGCGCTGTGATATTGTACTAAGCGATGCATTACTGTGAAGATACCCATAGTGGTGTGTCTGGTGGGGTATGCACAGTGCATTCGGAAAGTATTCAGACCCCTTGACTTTTACATTATGTTACAGACTTATTCTAAAATGTCCCTCATCAATCTACAATACCCAATAATGACAAAGTGAAAAATGTTTATAAGACATTTTGAAAATGTTTATGTATTATTTGTTTTTTTAAATATCACATTTACATAAGTATTCAGACCCTTTACTCAGTGCTATGTTGAATCACCTTTGGCAGCGATTTCAGCCTCAAGTCTTCCTGGGTATGACGCTAAAAGCTTGGCACACCAGTGTTTGGGGAGTTTCTCCCATTCTTCTCTGCAGACCCTCTCAAGCTCTGTCAGGTTGGATGGGGAGCTATTTTCAGATCTCTCCAGAGATTTTTGATCGGGTTCAAGTCCGGGCTATCGCTGGGCCACTCAAAAAGAGAGACTTGTCCCCGAAACCACTCCTACATTGTCTTGGCTGTGTGCTTAGGGTCATTGTCCTGTTGGAAGGTGAACCTTCACCCCAGTCAGGTGCTGAGCGCTCTGGAGAAGGTTTTCATCAGTGATCTCTTTTTACTTTACTCTGTTCATCGTTCCCTCTATCCCGACTAGTCTCCCAGTCCCTGCCGCTGAAAAACATCCCCACAGCATGATGCCTCCACCACCATGCCTCACTGTAGGGATGGTACCAGGTTTCCATCAGAAACTTGGCATTCGGGCCAAAGAGTTCAAACTTAGTTTCATCAGACCAGAGAATCTTGTTTCTCATGGCCTGAGATTCATTTATGTGCCTTTTGGCAAACTCCAAGTGGGCTGTCATTTGCCTTTTACTGAGGAGTGGCTTTCTGTCTGGCCACTACCATAAAGGCCTGATTGGTGGAGTGCCGCAGAGATGATTGCCCTATGGACAGTTCTCCCATCTCCACAGAGTAACTCCGGAGCTCTGTCACAGTCACCATCAGTTTCTTGGTTACCTCCCTGACCAAGGACCTTCTCCCCCAATTTCTCAGTTTGGCTGAGCGGCTAGCTCTAGGAAGTGTCTTGGTGGTTCCAAACTTCTTCCATTTAAGAATGATGGAGGCCACTGTGTTCTTGGGGATCCTCAATGCTGCAGAAATGTTTCGGTACCCTACCCCAGATTTGTGCCTCGACACAATCCTGTGTTGGAGCTCTATGGACAATTCCTTCGACCTCATGGCTTGGTTTTTGCTCTGACATACACTGTCAACTGTGGGACCTTAAATAGACAGGTGTGTGCCTTTCCAAATCATGTCCAATCAATTGAATTTACCACAGGTGGACTCCAATCAAGTTGCAGAAACATCTCAAGGATGATCAATGGAAACAGGATGCACCTGAGCTCAATTTGCAAAAATGTCTAAAAACCTCTTTTCACTTTGTCATTATGGGATATTGTGTCTAGATTAATGATGATTTTAAAAAAAAAATTCTATGTGTCCAGTTAAGGGGAAGAAGTGCTGCTTTTTTTTGAGCCAGCTGCAGCTTTGCTAGGTCTTTCTTTGCTCCACCTTACAATTTTACCGGACAGTAATCAAGATCAAAGTCTGAACAATTAGTACAGTCGATCTTTGCGTGGGAAAGGCAGAACATATTTTTTGAACAGACATTCTGCTCCCCATCTTCACAACAACTTTGTCAATATTACATGACTTGACCATCATAACTGCCCATCCGATATTTACTCCCAGGAGTGCATCTTCTTCAACTTGTTCAAATGTCACACCCTTTATGCACAACTCCAGTTGAAGTTTAGGTCTAAGAGAATGCTTTGAACCAAATACAATGCTTTTGGTTTTTGGATGTTTATTTTGCACTCTTGTGTAGTCTTAACATTCAGTATACTCCCTTTGTCCTAAGGGTAAAAAATGACCCGCCTTCACTAAACCCCTAAAATAAAGCAACTTAATTGAATTTCAAAACCCAAATCTATTTTGCATGAAGAAACAACCCGTCATTCATCACAAACTTTGTGAATATATGGGTTTTCCCTTTCGCAATGCAGAAAGACTGCATTTAATCAGTGGACACCACTCGTTTTTATTAGAACATACCTGCAATAATTGTTTTCTTTACTAAAGTAGAAGTTTATCGCTAAAGGTACTGCATAGATGTAAACATGAACTTTTTGGCAAGAGATAGCACTTGTATAGCCTAAGAAAGTAGCAGAAATGTGCAGAAATTAGTTTTGAATGCATTTATTTTAAGGGAAACAATTACAGTCTTGAACTTTCTTGGCAACATAGTGATGTATTCTTATACTGTACAATGAGGAATTCAATGTAACAGTTTTTGTCTGGTGAAGGAGAAGAGGACCAAGGTGCAGCGTGGTAAGTGTTCATTTTAATAACCAACATAAACTGAACACTGAAATGACAAAAATAAGAAAGAGCGAAAACGAAACAGTTCTGTAAGGAATCTGCACAAAACAGAAAACAATCACCCACAACAAAAATGGGGAAAACAGGCTACCTAAGTATGATTCTCAATCAGAGACAACGATCAACAGCTGCCTCTGATTGAGAACCATACCAGGGCAAACACAGAAATACAACACAGAAAAAAGAACAGACTACCCACTCCAACTCATGCCCTGACCAAACTAACACAAAGACATAATAAAGGAACTAAGGTCAGAACTTGACATTCAACTACAAAATACTAGTCTTCTCCCATTTTTTGTAACCATTGCCCCCACCTACAAGGTGTATAAACAACAACAATACTAAAATCAGATAACAGATACAAAACACAAACGTGAAGAACATAAATCAATCAACTCTAATTAGCACATATAGGACAGTATACAAGTGTGTGTGCATGGACTTTGCAGATGTATTTCTCACATAGTATTTGTAGTCCTTCTTTGGGAGGCAGAATTGACATCAGGCGGATCAGGACAAGATTCAGCCCCCTAAACTGCTTTCACAAATGCTGCGGAGGCTGCTGTGCGGGGGAGACGCTCCTTTCTTTGAATGTGTGGGGTTACAAGTGCCTTTCCCAGCTGCTCTAGGAACACCCTCCTCTTGTTCTGCTTATCAGGCATCCAGGTAGGGTTGATCTTGTTCCATAACATGAAGGCATTGTATGAGGACACACCAATGATGTTATGGAAGATGACCATGGGCCAGCGGGCAGTCATCCTCCTGCAGCTGTAAGTTCAAATCAACTCGTCCAGGTTGTCCACGCCTCCATTGTTGTGGTTGTAGTCCAGGATGATGGCTGGCTTCCTGTCCTCACAATCATTAGTCTCAGCTGTTTTGTGCAGTGTGCTCAGGAGGACCACATTCTTGTTCCTATTTGGGAGGTAAGAAACTAGAGTGGTGGTGGGGGTGAAGGCAAACTTTGATGAGAAGGCCTCTCTCCCCCTTGTTGTGAGGAGTGCAGGGGGGAGCTCAGGCTTGTTCTTTCTAACTGTGCCAACAATAGTGATCTTCCTCTTCAGGAGCTGCTGGCTGAGTTCAATCAGTAGCACACATAATCTAAATTTCTTATAGTGTTTGCCTTTGTGGTGTATAAATTATTTTAGAACTGCCTTGTCAAAAATTACTTTGTACCCTGGTGGTGTTCAGCTTTCATGGAAATATGAACAACACAAGGGTTAAATACACATTCTGACACTGTAACTCCTTGCTAAGAGTCTCAGTGAGCTCACTGATGTGTATGTGCTAATGTGTAGAATGTGCATCAGCATTCACAGTCATTTTCGCTTCTTGAACTCTGAGTTCTATTGGATAAATAAGTCTCCAACCATGTGATGGCAGGTGATATAAAGCCATAACAAGTTAGTTTTTTCAATAAATCCTGTTAAGGATATGGCAGACATATGCCCCCTTTGGAGGGATTGGGTACCCCTAGTAAACTGAAAAAGAAATCTGTCAAAAATTGCTAATATATGCATATAATAATTATTATTGGATAGAAAACACTCTAAAGCTTCTAAAACCATTGGAATTATGTCTGTAAGTATAGCAGAACTCACAGGGCAGGCATTCTTCCAAACTAGTTTTTGTGGTCATGAAAGTTGGAGCAACTTTGACGTCATCGCCCCCACCCTTCCCAACCAGTTATGATTCTGGGGAGACTTTATATGTCTTCCACTAGATGTCCTCATTCAGTAGAGCTTTAAATCGTTCAAATCCCGTGAGAATTGGCCCTATAAGAGTGATCTGAGTAAGTGCCACGAGAAAAAAACCTGTGCGTTAGGGCGCAAATTGGTCACAGCCATTCCTTTGTTCCAGTACTCAGAAAAAGGACAGACGACGAACGGTTGAATTGACATTTGTTTTGTGTGTTTAAAACATCATAAAGCTTGCTTCTGCACTTAGTTTGACCTGTTTAGTCGACATATAATATGTAATTTTGAAGTTTTGATGCGCAACTTTTCCGGACCAGAGGACATTTTGGGTGCATTTCAGCTGATGTTATTAGCAGTAGCTAATACAAAGACGCAAGACTTGAAACCAAACGATGTATTGGGTAAGTATGAAGCCTTCCAGAACATTCTGAACGAAGACCATCGAAGGTAAGGGAATATTTATGCTGAAATCTGTGTTTCTGTTGACTCCAACATTACGGAGAAATGTAGCTTGTATCTGAGCGCCGTCTCAGAATATTGAATAGTGTGCGATTTCTGTAACGTTAAAAAGAAATGTAACAAAGCGACTGCATAAAGAAGCAGTGTATCTTTCTAACTATATGTAGAACATGTATATTTAGTCAAAGTTTATGATGTCTATTTACGTTATCTTGCCGCGCTACCTAGATTTCCTGCGGACATTTTTGAGTAATTTCTGAACATGAACTCAATGTAAATGGACATTTATGGATATAAATGGCATATTATTGAAAAAAAAAAAATGTACTGTGTAACATGTCCTATTACTGTCATCTGATGAAGATTTTCAAAAGGTTAGTGAATGATTTATTTTTTAATTCTGCGTTTGTTGATTGCATGTTTTGGCTATTCAAATGATCTGTGTCTGGTGGTGGTTTGACATATATATGTGCTATGTTTTCGCCGTAAAACATTTTAGAAATCTAACTTGCTGGCTAGATGAACAAGGTGTTTATCTTTCATTTGAGCTATTGGACTTGTTAATGTGTGGAGGTTAAATATTTCTAAGAATATTTTTGCGTTCCATGCGCCACCGTTTCAGCTGAACGTGGAAGGGTTGATTCCCAAATGGGAACCAATATCTTTAACAAGTCAATAACAAATGATGATCAATAACATCAAAAGGCTGCACTTAAATCTAACAATACAGCTCCAACTATCATATTGTTGCCAATTGTCAGTCATCTGAGTCAGTGCACTACATGCTGAGTGTCCTTCCCTATATGCATGCTGAAAGTCAGTGGTTAACTTGTTCTTTCAAAAATAGCATTGTATTTTGTTGAAACACAGTTGTCTCTATTAGTTTACTAAGAACAGGCAGCAAACTGATTATGTGGCTGTTATAGCCAGCAAAGAAAGAGTGCTTTACTATGTTTAGGTAGTGGAATTACTTTAGCCTGTTCTTCCATGCCTGTGAACACACACTCCTTTAGGCTTTAGTTAAAGCCATGGCAAAATAGGGGTGGCAATACAATCTGCTACCATTCTCAATAGTTTCCCATCTAGGTTGTCTATACCTGGTGGCTTATAATGTTTTATGGATAATATTCGTTTTTCCACCTCTTCCACACAAACTTGACCAAATTCAAAACGGTATCCTTCCCTTTCATTATCAGATCTTCAATACACAAATATGATTGTTCACTGTTCAACGTTGTCATTTTACTTCTCAGTTTGTCCACTTTACCGGTGAAATAGTCATTGAAATTATTGGCTAAATCATAAAGGTTTTGTTAAAATGACCCAACAGCTTCAATGAACAATGGAGATTAATTGAGTTTTCAACTCAAAATATTAAAATATTATTTAGGGTGCTCCAACGTCTTTTCCCATTGTTTTTTATGTAATTTATCTTGTTTTGGTGATATAATTTCTTATTTATTTTGTTAAGATTAGACACAAAATGTCTAAATTGACAATATGTCAACCAATCAGCTGAGCAGCCTGACTTTTTTTGCATCCATTGTTTAAACCATCCAAGTGTTCAATTCACCATCAATCCAGGGGGCTTTAAAACCTGTTTGGGATAGGGGGCAGTATATTCACATTCGGATGAAAAGCGTGCCCAGAGTGACTGCTATTAGTAGTATTGGATAGAAAACACTCTGAAGTTTCTAAAACTGTTTGAATGATGTCTGTGAGTATAACAGAACTCATATGGCATATGAACATTTGAACATCTTGGCCATGTTCTGCTATAATCTCCACCCGGCACAGCCAGAAGAGGACTGGCCACCGCACATAGCCTGGTTCCTCTCTAGGTTTCTTCCTAGGTTTTGGCCTTTCTAGGGAGTTTTTCCTAGCCACCGTGCTTCTACACCTGCATTGCTTGCTGTTTGGGGTTTTAGGCTGGGTTTCTGTACAGCACTTTGAGATATCAGCTGATGTACGAAGGGCTATATAAATACATTTGATTTGATTTGATTTGAGTTTGACTAAAAGGTCTGGCAGAAGGCCATGAGCTGAGTCATGTGCGCGGCCGTGAGAGCTAGCTGCGTTCCTTTTCATTTCTAAAGACAAAGGAATTGTCCGGGAAAAACACTATTGAAGATTTATGATAAAAACAAAGATTGATTCTATCCATCGTTTGTCTCAGGATTTGGCCAGGGTTGTTCCGGTTTTGGTCACTAGATGCCACCATTGTGCTTTTTGACCCTTTTGTTTTCCCTTTATCCCAGTTATTATTTGCACCTGTGCCTCGTTTCCCTTGATGGTATTTAAACCCTTAGTTTTCCTCAGTCCTTTGCTCTGTGTTTGAATGTTGGCACCCAGCCCCAGCTTTTTTCTGCTGTACCTACCACCTTGTGGATTTACCTTTTTGACTTGGAGGATTACCTTTGTTCTCTTGGAAATACTTTTGACGTTGTGGATTTATTTTTGCCTGAAGAACTTTCCTTTTACTTTATTAAAACACTGTCTCAAGTACAGCTGTGCCTACCTCATCTTCTGTGTTTTGCCGACAATTCGTGGCTCAGTTTGCTAAGTGACTGTTTCTCACACCGGAGACCCGGGTTCGTAACCAGGTCCTGACAGTTTGACATGTTTCTACAAACTGTAATAGAACTTTTTGGACTTATCATCTGAACTTTCGCCTGGACTTGCCCGCGCCTTGTGAATTTCGATTGGTGAACTAAACGCGCAAAAAGGGGGTATTTGGACATAAAATATGGACTTTATTGAACAAAACAAACATTTATTGTGTAACTGGGATTCCTGGGAGTGCATTCTGATGAAGATCATCAAAGGTAAATGAATATTTATAACGCTACTTCTGACTTTTACTGACTCCACAACATGGCGGGTATCTGTATGGCTTGTTTTTGTGTCTGAGCGCTGTACTCAGATTATAGCATGGTGTGCTTTTTTCGTGTAGCTTTTTTGAAATGTGACGAGCAATCCCGGATCCGGGATCGTAATCATAGCCTCAAACGAATTAGCATAACGCAGCGGACATGAATATCCCTAAACTTTTCCTATTCATGAAAATCGCAAATGAAATAAATATATTCAAACACAAGCTTAGCCTGCATCACTGTCATCTCAGATTTTCAAAATATGCGTTACAGCCAACACTAGACAAGCATTTGTAAGTTTATCATGGCATAATGCTATGCTAGGCTCTGCTGGCAGCAGGCAACATTTTCACGAAAATAGGAAAAGCAACCAAATTAAATCATTTACCTTTGAAGAACTTCGGATGCTTTCACTCAGGAGACTCCCAGTTAGATATCAAATGTTCCTTTTTTCCAAAAATATAATTTTTGTAGGTGAAATAGCTCCCGTTTGTTAATGCTTGGCTGAGAAATCGACCGGAAAATGCTACCACTACAATGCCAAACTTTTTTCAAAATTAACTCCATAATATCGACAGATACACGGCAAACGTTTTTTAGGATCCTCAAGGTGTTTTTAACATATATATCCGTCGAGGCAATTTTTTTCTCATAAGAAGCGCTTGGAAAAATGTCAGTATGTCAATCTCAGTATTTTACGCAAGATTTTCTGCGGGAGACACCATGTGACCACTTGCTAAATATGGTCCATTATGGCTATTCTTCAATGGAAATGCGTAAAAAGACGTCACAATGCTGTAGACACCTTTGGGAATACGTGGAAAAACGTAAGCTCATTCGTAGCTCATTCACAGCCATATAAGGAGTCATTGGCATGAGGCGGTTTCAAAAAATTTGGCACTTCCTGGTTGGATTTATCTGGGTTTCGCCTGTAACATCAGTTCTGTGGCACTCACAGACAATATCTTTGCAGTTTTGGAAACGTCAGAGTTCTTTTTTTCCAAAGCTGTCAATTATATGCATAGTCGAGCATCTTTTCGTGACAAAATATCTTGTTTAAAACGGGAACGTTTTTCATCCAAATTTTTTTATAGCGCCCCCTAATGCATAACTGGTTAACCGGTGCATGTTTGTCAACAATTGCCAATAATAATTTGGCAACACTTTACTTTACACCCAGATTCATAAAACGTTATGACACGGTCATAACCAGATCATAATAGGTCATAACAGCTGATATAAGTTGTCGTAACCTGTCATAATATGGCCATAACACTGTTATGACCCATATTTACGCCTGTTGTGACATATTACATTATTGTATGGCTGGTTATAACACCTACATAAGCGTGTCAAATTCCACATTTGTTCAAATGTTTTTTTCCTGCCAAGACGTTTGCTTTCATTTTAAAGTTTGTTTCTTAAGTCCTTGTTGTTGTTATGTTTTTTTTTCTCCATCATATTTTTAATAACTAGTAGAAAATACACTTTGACACTGTCGTTTGACACTGTCCTTCCTCACCATCTTAAATAAGTAGGCCCCATTCAAGACATTTAGAACCAGGAACAGATATAGCCATTGATTCTCTCCAGACCTGACTGCCCTTAACCAACACAAAAACATCCTATGGTGTTCTGCATTATCATCGAACAGCCCCCGTGATATGTAACTATTCAGGGAAGCTAGAAACCAATATACCAGGCAGTTAGAAAAGCAAAGGGTAGCTTTTTCAAGCAGAAATTTGCTTCCTGCAACACAAACTCAAAAAAGTTATGGGACACTGTAAAGTCCATGGAGAATAAGAACACCTCCTCCTAGCCGCCCACTGCACTGAGGATAGGAAACACTGTCACCACCGATGAATCCACTATAGTTGAGAATTTCATTAAACATTTTTCTACGGCTGGCCATGCTTTCCACCTGGCTACTCCTACCCCGGTCAACAGCAAAGCACCCCCAAAAAGCAACTCGCTCAAGCCTTCCCCATTTCTCCTTCTCCCAAATCCAGTCAGCTGATGTTCTGAAAGAGCTGCAAAATCTGGACCCCTACAAATCAGCCGGGCTAGACAATCTGGGCCCTTTCTTTCTAAAATTATCTGCCGAAATTGTTGCCACCCCTATTACTAGCCTGTTCAACCTCTTTCGTGTCGTCTGAGATTCCCAAAGATTGGAAAGTAGCTCTTCAAAGGGGGGGACACTCTAGACCCAAACTGCTACAGACCTATATCTATCCTACCCTGCCTTTCTAAGGTCATGGGTGCACCTCAGCCACGCTCAAGGTCCTAAACGATATCTTAATCGCCATCGATAAGAAACAATACTGTGCAGCTGTATTCATTGACCTGGCCAAGGCTTTCGACTCTGTCAATCACCACATCCTCATCGGCAGACTTGATAGCCTTGGTTTCTCAAATGATTGCCTCGCCTGGTTCACAAACTACTTCTCTGATAGAGTTCCGTGTGTCAAATCGGAGGGCCTTTTGTCAGGGACTCTGGCAGTCTCTATGGGGTGCCACAGGGTACAATTCTTGGACCGACTCTCTTCTCTGTATACATCAATGATCCACTTCTACGCAGACGACACCATTCTGTATACTTCTGGCCCTTCTTTGGACACTGTTTTAACAACCCTCCAGACAAGCTTCAATGCCATGCAACTCTCCTTCCGTGGCCTCCAACTGCTCTTAAATACAAGTAAAACTAAATGCATGCTCTTCAACCGATCACTGCCTGCACCTGCCCGCCCGTCCAACATCACTTCTCTGGAAGGTTCTGACTTAGAATATGTGGACAACTACAAATACCTAGGTGTCTGGTTAGACTGTAAACTCCCCTTCCAGACCCACATCAAACATCTCCAATCCAAAGTTAAATCTAGAATTGGCTTACTATTTCGCAACAAAGCATCCTTCACTCATGCTGCCAAACATACCCTTGTGAAACTGACCATCCTACCAGTCCTCGACTTCGGCAATGTCATTTACAAATTAGCCTCCAATACCCTACTCAATAAATTGGATGCAGTCTATCACAGTGCCATCCGTTTTGTCACCAAAGCCCCATATACTACCCACCACTACGACCTGAAAAACTGTCAAACTCGCTGGCTGTATATAATCCATTTGGATGTTAGAGGAAAGCCAAGTCTCAGAACAGAGTATGTTGCATAATTTGATGTCCCTCTGGAAGGAGATCCTCGCTCCGAGTTTGCCAAGTTTAATCATTAATGATTAAACATTGGCGAGTTGTATGCTCGGTAATGGAGGATGGGTTGCCTGGCGTCTTAATCTAACTAATATCCCGCCACGGCTGGCTCTCCTTCGGCGTCTCCTTTTCATTCACTCCGGTAGGACTCTCAGGCAACTGAGATCTCACCGAAGAGGCCAGCGCAGAAATTCAGGAAAGTCGGGTGGACGATGAGTACGCAGCAATTCATATTGCAATAGTTCTGAGTAAGAAAATGAGAGAAAACCACTATAAAAAGTAGAAACCTGCAATGTTTTGTAGGATCTAGAGGCGAGATGCTCTCCATCGACGTCATCGTAGCCATGTATGTCATGTGTGTATATGACAAATAAACAAACTAGAACTTGAACTTAGAAGGGAAGGGGAGGGCAGCCAGAAACAGAGTGGAAAAGACCAGAGTGGTTAGATTGTATGTGAACATAACATTGAAAATGCGTAGGCCCTTAAATGTTATGTAATCTAAAAATATCACAGCTGGTAGAACTGAACAAGTTAAATGAATCATAGAGGCCTTATAATTCCACTTGACAGGTATCTCTTTATATTCATATAGCCTAGGGGCTATGTAGCTTCTTCTCTGTCATGTTTGGAGTTGTGTTGCTCTGTTATGCGGACACAAACATTTTTCTCCACAGTTGAGTTTCCCTGTCCGTGTCAGTGTACATCGACTTTAAAACTAACTACTGACATGTTGCACCTCTACCTTGCAGATGAGCCAAGGAGGAGGACAGATGAGAACAGCAGGCCAGTGGAGCACTTAGAGCAGCAGCAGTCAGGGGCAAATGGCAGGGAAGAGGATGAATTAGAGACAAACCAGACAGAGACAGAAACAGAAGAGTAGATGGAGAGAGAAACACCAGACAAGAGACAGAAACAGAAGAGTAGGATATGATGGGAGAGAGAGACAACAGACAAGACTCAGAAATAGCAACAGAATAATAGGTTATGGAGAAAGACACACCAGACAAGACACAGACCACAACAGAAGAATAGAATATGATGGAGAGAGACAACAGAAGAACAGAAAAGGCCATAACAGAAGAGGATAGACAAAGTCAGTAACAAACAAGAACCTGAGACGGCAACAGACAACCCAAAGACAGCAACAGACGAGACAGAAGAGGGCAGATAGAGAGAACAGAGGTGGGTTGAGCACACAATAGAATGTATCACTTCAAACTGCTTTATACAGAGCTGTGGGAAGTAGGGGTGCTCAACCCACCACAGCATCCACTGATAAATCGAAATTAAAAAGTAAATAATATGAAATAGATTTTTCTTTCACAAAATGTTCAACTAGGCCTTTATTACTCCTGTATTAGCAGAGAAAAAACTCCTCAGCACCCCCTATTCCTATTCTGTACAGGCTACCTTCTTTTCACGCTGTCAATTAGGTTAGTATTGTGTAACTACAATGTTGTTGATCCGTTCTCAGTTTTCTCCTATCATAGCCATTAAACTCTGTAACTGTTTTAAAGTCACCATTGGCCTCATGGTGAAATCCCTGAGCGATATCCTTCCACTCCGGCAACTGAGTTAGGTAAAACGTCTATCTTTGGATGGTGTATCAATACATCCAGTCACTACAAAGTGTATTTTTTTTTTAATTGAACCTTTATTTAACTAGGCAAGTCAGTTTAAGAACAAATTCTTACTTACGATGACGGCCTACCAAATGGCCTCCTGCGGGGACAGGGGCCTGGAATTAAAAATTAAAAATACAATATAAATATAGGACAAAACACACATCACAACAAGAGACACAACACTACATAAAGAAAGACCTAAAGACACCAACGTAACAAGGCAGCAACACATGAATAACATTAACAAAAAGCCGGCGAGAGGTAGTTAGAATAGGATGGGAGGCCAAAAGTCAGTGTAACTCTCAAAAGAGAGTTAGATTCCCGAGTGTGGGAACAAACAGTTTGTCCCACAGTTGGGTAAAGAAAGTTTGTAGTCAACAAAGTATGCAGGAGTCATGAGGCGAAGAGCAAAATTCACAAGAAGAAAATAAAATATTTAACAGGAGAGATTACTGCTTACAAGGTTTTCTTTTTTCAAGCAATACGGAGGGTGCTCTAGCAAACAAACAGCCGAGACCTGAGGACACCATCCAACCTGAAACTGAGCTCCCAGGCTTGAAAGGACAGACCAGATACAAATTCAATTAGCACTGAGGTGTGAACTAAAAGGGCTTTCGATCAACAAGTGTCAGGAGTCTTTGAAGCATCCTCTGAATCCCCCTCCTGCTGTTCAAAGACCATTCACTGGCATTTTCTACAAGAAATCTGACTCCAGAAATAAAATATTCTTCCAAGTGGGTGTGACACCTACTCCCATTGCCTGCTGCACTGCTGCTTGAATTCCACCTGGCAATCTGTTCACCGTCTCCCCTGGCCTGTCTCCCCCTGTCTGGTACAGGTACCTCCACCACACTCACCCCTCTCTCCCGAGCTTTCGCTTGCCTCCAGCCCACCCATTTTTACCTACCTCATCCCCATACTGTTTTTATTTATTTAATTTTCTGCTCTTTTGCACACCAATATCTCTACCTGTACATGACCATCTGATAATTTATCACTCCAGTGTTAATCTGCAAAATTGTAATTATTCGCCTACCTCCTCATGCCTTTTGCACACAATGTATATAGACTCTCTTTTTTTTCTACTGTGTTATTGACTTGTTAATTGTTTACTCCATGTGTAACTCTGTTGTCTGTTCACACTGATATGCTTTATCTTGGCCAGGTCGCAGTTGCAAATGAGAACTTGTTCTCAACTAGCCTACCTGGTTAAATAAAGGTGAAATAAAAATAAATAAAATAAAACACTGTTGGGGTGTGTCACGCCCTGACCTTAGAGGGTCGTTTTATTTCTCTATTTGGTTAGGTCAGGGTGTGAATTGGGGTGGGCATTCTATGTTGTCTATTTCTTTGTTTTGGCCGAGTGTGGTTCCCAATCAGAGGCAGCTGTCTATCGTTGTCTCTGATTGGGAATCATTCTTAGGCAGCCTTTTTTCCCACCTGTGTTTGTGGGTAGTTATTTTCTGTTTAGTCTCTTTTACCTGACAGAACTGTTCGCTTTCGTTTTGTTACTTTGTTCAAGTCTTTTTTAAATAAATAAATAATCATGAACACTCTACCGTCCCACCTGGCCAACATCTGGAAATTGCAGAGCGCCAAATTCAAAATATTAAACATTCACGAAAATACAAGTGTCTTACATTGTTTAAAAGCTTGACTTCTTGTTAATCCAGACACTTTGTCAGATTTAAAAAAGGCTTTACGGCGAAAGCACACCATGTGAATATCTGAGGACAGCGCCCCGCATACAAAAGCATTACATACATTTTCCAACCGAGCAGAAATAGCTAGCCAGCTAGCTCGGCCAGCTTTTAACAAGGTGTCATCAAAATATTTAACACTTTCCTGGAATATTGCATGATTAACATTAGATGACAAGTGAGAGATACAGTATAGAAAGTATTATTTATAACAGAGCTAACATTAACCAAGTTTTGAGTTTATCTTACCAGCTGAGTGCATACGGTCCATCAGTTCCCGAATAAGCTGCTACCCATTCCATGTGATCACCCTGGTCTTTCCACCACCTTCATCCTTGTCTTTCCAGAACCTTCATCTGACTTTTTTAGCAGATAGTTTTCTGTCAGGCTGCTGTTGAAAGCTGGTAGGTAGCAAATACTTTCACTGTAGCACCCCCATGTTTTCTTGGTTTGACTGGGGGTCCTCAAAGAGACCAGTTTTTACGCCTCGTATTAGGGATGTAATAATTCACCAATACACATCGGTCCCCGATTCAAATGTTTATAACACCAGTGCATTGTCTGCTCACCCCAAAACCAATCCAAGTGTAGCATGCATCGGTCAGAAAATAAATTCATACATTAAAAATTGCTGGTTCCAATTGTTTTGTTGCTGCTCATATTACATTCTTTCTACCTTGCAAAAATACCTCTCATCTTTTATGACAACTGATGCATCCGCTCCTTCAGTGTTGAACTGAATGTACAGTGGGGCAAAAAAGTATTTAGTCAGCTACCAATTGTGGAAGTTCTCCCACTTAGAAAGATGAGACAGGCCTGTAATTTTCATCATAGGTACACTTCAACTATAACAGACAAAATGAGGCTTTTTTTCTCCAGAAAATCACATTGTAGAATTTTTTATGACTTTATTTGCAAATTATGGTGGAAAATAAGTATTTGGTCAATAACAAAAGTTTACCTCAATACTTTGTTATATAACCTTTGTTGGCAATGACAGAGATCAAACGTTTTCTGTAAGTCTTCACAAGGTTTTCACACACTGTTGCTGGTATTTTGGCCCATTCCTCCATGCAGATCTCCTCTAGAGCAGTGATGTTTTGGGGCTGTTGCTGGACAACATGGACTTTCAACTCCCTCAAAAGATTTTCTATGGGGTTGAGATCTGGAGACTGGCTAGGCCACTCCAGGACCTTGAAATGCTTCTTACGAAGCCACTCCTTCATTGCCCAGGCGGTGGGTTTGGGATCATTGTCATGCTGAAAGACCCAGCCACGTTTCATCTTCAATGCCCTTGCTGATGGAAGGAGGTTTTCACTCAAAATCTCACGATACATGGCCCCATTCATTCTTTCCTTTACACGGATCAGTCGTCCTGGTCCCTTTCCAGAGAAACAGCCCCAAAACATGATGTTTCCACCCCCATGCTTCACAGTAGGTATTGTGTTCTTTGGATGCAACTCAGCATTCTTTGTCCTCCAAACACGACGAGTTGAGTTTTTACCAAAAAGTTCTATTTTGGTTTCATCTGACCATATGACATTCTCCCAATCTTCTTCTGGATCATCAAAATGCTCTCTAACAAACTTCAGACGGGCCTGGACATGTACTGGCTAAAGCAGGGGGACACATCTGCCACTGCAGGATTTCAGTCCCTGGCGGCGTTGTGTGTTACTGATGGTAGGCTTTGTTACTTTGGTCCCAGCTCTCTGCAGGTCATTCACTAGGTCCCCCCGTGTGGTTCTGGGATTTTTGCTCACCGTTCTTGTGATCATTTTGACCCCACGGGTTGAGATATTGCGTGGAGTCCCAGATCGAGGGAGATTATCAGTGGTCTTGTATGTCTTCCATTTCCTAACAATTGCTCCCACAGTTGATTTCTTCAAAACAAGCTGCTTACCTATTGCAGATTCAGTCTTCCCAGCCTGGCGCAGGTCTATAATTTTGTTTCTGGTGTCCTTTGACAGCTCTTTGGTCTTGGCCATAGTGGAGTTTGGAGTGTGACTGTTTGAGGTTGTGGACAGGTGTCTTTTATACTGATAACAAGTTCAAACAGGTGCCATTAATACAGGTAACAAGTGGAGGACAGAGGAGCCTCTTGAAGAAGTTACAGGTCTGTGAGAGCCAGAAATCTTGCTTGTTTGTAGGTGATCAAATACTTATTTTCCACCATAATTTGCAAATCAATTCATTACAAATCCTGCAATGTGATTTTCTGGATTTTCTTTTCTAATTTTGTCTGTCATAGTTGAAGTGTACCTATGATGAAAATTACAGGCCTCTCTCATCTTTTTAAGTGGGAGAACTTGCACAATTGGTGGCTGACTAAATACTTTTTTTGCCCCACTGTAACTGTGTTGACAGTCATTGATATACAAGTCATTTGAAATGCCAAACAACCCCAGGCAATATCAGTAGCCTAGTCAAACTGCATACTGTGCCCAGCTTCGCACGCTGATCTTGCAGCACCTTCAGCATTCAAAAGGCTTGCGTGATATTAGGCTCCCTTATGACTCAGCTCAGGTGCCTACATACAGTACCACATACACACACACACACGTCAGACAGATCCAGCTCAGAGACGCCCAGCTCACGAGCTCCATCAGCAGCAGGTTTTAATTTAGAATGGAAAATGAATGTGCTTATGCAACAAATGTTAGTGCATTGAATTGTACTGCATCCACCGATTCGTCCTCCAATCAAACCGAACAAAGCGTTTCAAACTAAAATGTATTGTTTCTGTATCTTATCTAATCATCTTGAAAGGGAAAGATGAACATGCCTACCTCTTACATATTGCGTCCCTTTTCAGAGCATGCAGGCCAAATTTGCCAGGAAATTGTACCCAACCAGTGATTTTTCAGCTGCTGCCACAGAGACCAAACTGGGGTCTGGAATTATCTAATCTTCAAAGCATTACATTCTCTTGACACTTTATTATGTTCATTGAGTGCTTTCATGTAAACAATTCTTAATTTAAAGGTACATGATGGACCAATATGGAATCGGGCCAAATAGCTAGTATTATGCCTTACCAAGATGTTTACCTGCCAACTTTTTGCCACTTTTCCTTTATATCTGAAATGTATTGCCCGTAACAAAGCCTGAACTTACTTTTCCGCCAACCGACCTAGTCATGAATGCGGTAAAGCAGAGGTAATCAAGGTATGAAATTGTTATTTTGAAATACAATCTATTTTTGGCTTAGTGGTGGTAAATTTGCAGTGTAAAAATTATGATTATGTTCCGGCCCACTCACCATCCGCTGAGATTTTGTCAAAATCAGCCTGTGTCTGAATCTAGTTGCCTACCCCTGACCTACAGCTTAGTATGAAATGTAGCCGTAATGCTACAGCGGCATTGGCACGCTCAATGTAGAAAATATATAAAATATTGTCATCTTCAACCTAGGCTACGCTCTTATGCACTTGATGGTTGCTAGGCATCACGTTACTAGGCTGTTAACGTCTTTCGGGCAGTTCTAAACTTTGCGAGGCATGTCACTTCGCCCATCACTTCGTATAGCCCACCACATGCACTGTTTTCTTAACCACAACTGAATGGATTCTTGAAGCATTACTGGGAATTAATAAAATTGAATGAAAACAATATTGGAATATAGTAGGCTAATGCAATTGAAGGCATGTATCAAATTGTTGCTTACTGAAACTCCTAAAGTTATCCAAACATTATTATCCAACACTGTAGTGCCCACAAAGCTCATCACTAACCTAATGACCCTGGAACCATACACCTCCTTCTGCAGCTGGCCACTCCCAGGTGGTAAGGGTAGGCAACAACACGTCAGCCAAGCTGATCCTCAACACTGGGGCCCCTCAGGGGTGTGTGCTTAGTCCCCGCCTGTACTCCCTGTTCACCCACAACTGTGTGACCAAACACGACCCCAACACCATCATTAAGTTTGCTGACAACACAACAGTAGGCCTGATCACCAACAACAATGAGACAGCCTATAGGGAGGAGGTCAGAGACCTGGCAGTGTTGTGAGCAAGACAAAGGAGCTGATCATGAACAACAGAAAAAAGGTGAGCCGAACAGAGTTTCAAGTTCCTTGGTGTCCAACTGCTCAGCATCTGACCATAAGGCGTTACAGAGGGTAGTGCATATGTTCCAG
The DNA here is from genome assembly GCF_013265735.2 of Oncorhynchus mykiss. Classification (NCBI taxonomy): domain Eukaryota; kingdom Metazoa; phylum Chordata; class Actinopteri; order Salmoniformes; family Salmonidae; genus Oncorhynchus; species Oncorhynchus mykiss. The sequence goes on along the minus strand of NC_048566.1, from coordinate 54,643,259 downwards.
AACATCACTTGGGCCAAGCTTCCTGTCATTCAGGACCTGTATACTCTGTGGTGTCAGAGGAAAGCCCCCAAAATTTGTCAAAGACTCCCGTCACCCAAGTCATAGACTGTTCTCTCTGCTACCGCATGGCATGCGGTACCGGAGCGCCAAGTCTAGGACCAAAAGGCTCCTTTATCAGCTTCTACCCACAAGCCATAAGAATGCTGAACAATTAATCAAATGGCCATCCAGACTATTTAAATTGACTCCCCCTCCATTGGTTTTTAATAAAATTTCTGCTACTCAGTTTATTATCTATGCATAGTCACTTCACCCCTACCTACATGTACAAATTACCTCGACTAACCTGTACCCCCGCACATTGACTCGGTAACGGTATATATGCCTGCCTGACATACTGCCTGCCCTAAACTCGAGCCTGCCTGCCACTCTGTACCTTCTGGACATGTTTATGATCAGTTGGATAAAAAAGCAAGCACTCTATAATGTAGGAACTGTGTTCATTGAAGTGCAGTGAAAGCATTACCATGTTTATCTCTCAATACCACAAGGATGACGCAAGTGAAGTTTAGTCTAGTTTGTGTAAATGATTTAAATCTCAATTGGCACACTCCGCATTAGGGTTCCAAAATACTTCAATACACTCTCACAGTTGTAATACGCTGACAGCGTGAGTGGCAGGACCTCCGGTTTCAAATTTGTCTGAAAAACAATTCCACATTTCATCACATTCATACCACATAATAGGGTAATAGAACAACAATTAAGTGAAACTTTGCATCGTTTTCAAAATATATAACCTTCAAAATACAGAAATGCAACATCAAATTAAATATAATTGTATTTGTCACATACACATGTTTAGCAGATGTTATTGCGGGTGTAGTGAAATTCTTGTGTTTCTAGCTCCAACAGTGCAGTAAAATCTAAAAATCAACAACAATACAAACAACCTAAAGGTAAAATAATGGATGTTCTCATGTGTAACATCCGTCATTAAATGAAGACCAAGGTGCAACATTGTAGGCGTACATTTTCTTTTAATTATAAATGTTCCACCAAAAACAATAAACAACTCAACGAACGTAAAGCTCGGAGTGCTAACACATGCAACAACCAAAGACAAGATCCCACAACAGAAGGTGGGGGAAAAAGGGCTGCCTAAGTATGATCCCCAATCAGAGACAACGATAGACAGCTACCTCTGATTGGGAACCATACTCGGTCAACGAAGAAATATAAACATAGATTTCCCACCCTAGTCACACCCTGACCTACCAAATAGAGAATTTAAAGGATATCTAAGGTCAGGGCGTGACAGCATGGTTGGCATGGCAATGTTGGCATGGCATAGACTAAAATACAGTAGAATAGAATACAGTTTATACATATGAGATGAGTAAAGCAAAAATATGTAAACATTATTAAAGTGACTGGTGTTTCATTATGAAAATGGCCAGTGATTTCAAGTCTATGCATATGGGGCAGCAGCCTCTAAGGTGCTGGGTTACATAACTGGGTGGAAGCCACCTAGTGATGGACATTTAACAGACTGATGGCCTTGAGATAGAAGCTGTTTTTTAGTCTCTCGGTCCCAGCTTTGATGTACTGACCTCACCTTCTGGATGACAGTGGGGTTTGAGTTTGAGTTTGAGTTTATTTTTTATTTTTACAGGGACAGTGCACATTAATCAACGTTTCAGTAAAAGTGTCGGTTTTAGCCAGCCGGCTAATTTTCAACCGCAGTCCCTGGGCAGGTTATTAAAAACAATTACAATATAGACAATAGCAGCATAGAACAAGCAAGACATAGCATACAGACAGAGCAACATAGGACAAGCAAGACGCAGCATACAGACAGAGCAACATAAAACAAAAAGCAGCAAGACAAAATTCATAAAAGCAACAAAGTGTTTCCACACCTCACAAGCAACAGACAACATGGAAAGCGGCAACACAAAGCTAGGGACCATGTTCACAAATCTGATTGACCTTTAGCCATGTCTTCAAGCATTTTGTGAAAGTGTGATATGTGGTGCAGTTATGTGTGTCTGGTGGCAGTGTATTCCAGACATGGGAAGCTCTCACAGAGAATGCAGATTTACTAAAGGTGCTTTTCCTTAGGGGAACTATACAGTCACCTCTCATGGCAGACCTTGTGGATCTGCTGCCATATGTCTGGGTTTTTTAACAAAAATATTGAGTGGAGGGGGAGCCAGGCCATTAAGGATCTTGAATACAAGACATGCGTCGGTGTATTGCACAAGATTTTCCCAACTCAAGAGCTCATGCTTTCTAAGGATGTGACAATGATGATGGCTATTGGGCTTCCTATAAAGCACTTTGAGAGCCTGTTTGTAGACAGACTGAATAGGTTTTAATGTTGTACAGCAAGCTTGGGCCCAACTAGTCAAGCAGTATGTTAAGTGGGGGAGTATCATAGATTTGGAGTACAGTTTTGCTACCTCTGTAGTCAAACAATTTCGTATAAATCGGAAATTAGCTAGGTTGAATTTGGTTATTTGAATTACCTTTTTCACATGCTTTTTAAAAGAGAGGTTGGAATCAAGTATGATGCCAAGGTACTTAAAATCGGATACCACCTGGAGCTTCTCCCCTGACACATAGACATCTGGCTCAGTAGCATCTGTTGCCCTCTTTGTGAAGAACATGCAAACAGTTTTTTTCACATTGAGATGCAAACACGAGTCACTGAGCCACTTTGTAACCTGGACCATTACAGTAGTGAGTTCTTGTGCAGCTTGTTGTTTGCTCTTTGCATGCACATATATCACTGTATCATCTGCACACATTTGAACTTCAGACCCAGTACAGACAGAAGGCAGATCATTAGTGTACAGGCTGAACAGGAGGGGCCCCAGTATTGACCCTTGGGGCACGCCCACATCATAGCTACGAGTGGGCGACAGCTCATTGCTCACTCTGACACACTGAGTTCTGCCTTCAAGGTATGATTTCATCCATCTCAAGGCATCAGGGGAAAAGTTGAACTTGGACAATTTTGTGATGAGAATCTCATGGTTAACAGTATCAAAAGCCTTCCTTAGGTCCAGAAACACAGCCCCAACAGCACCCCCTTTGTCCATCTTGGACTTCACATTTTCCAGAAGAAAGCAGTTGGCCGTTTCTGTGGAGTGTTTCGCTCTGAAGCCAAACTGCATGGAGTGAAGAGGCAGTGGCGTGGGCGGTTGTTGTCCTTGATGATCTTTTTGGCCTTCCTGTGACATCGGATGCTGTAGGTGTCCGGGAGGGCAGGTAGCTTGCACCGGGGATGTGTTGGGCAGACCATACCACCCTCTGGAGAGCCCTGCGGTTGCGGGTGGTGCAGTTGCAATCACCAGGCGGTGGTACAGCCTAACAGGATGCTCTCAATTGTGAATCTGTAAAAGTTTGAGGGTTTTAGGTGCCAAGCCAAATGTCTTCAGCCTCCTGCGGTTGAAGAGTCGCTGTTGCGCCTTCTTCACCACACTGTCTTTGTGGGTGGACCATTTCAGATTGTCAGTGATGTGTACGCCGAGGAACTTGAAGCTTTCCACCTGCTCCACTGTGGTCTCGTTGATATGAATAAGGGTGTGCTCCCTCTACTGTTTCCTGAAGTCCACGATCAGCTCCTTTGTTTTGTTGACATTGAGTGATAGGTTATTTTCCTGGCACAACACTTCGAGGGCCCTCACCTCCTCCCTGTAGGCTGTCTCGTCATTGTTGGTAATTGGGTCTACTACTGTTGTGTCATCTGCAAACTTGATGATTGAGTTGGAGGCATGCGTGGCCATTCAATCATGGGTGAACATGGTGAGGGCTGAGAAAGCACCCTTGTGGGGCCACAGTATTGAGGATCAGCGGGGTGGAGATGTTGCTTCCTACACTCACCACCTGGGGGCAGCCCGACAAAGTCCAGGACCCAGTTGCACAGGACGGGGTCAAGACCCAGGGTCTCGAGATTAATGACGGGTTTTGAGGGTACTATGGCATTAAATGCTGAGCTGTAATATATGACCAGCATTCTTACATAGGTTTTCCTCTGGTCCAGATGGGTTAGGGCAGTGTGTAGTGTGATTGCAATTGCTTAGTTTGTGGACCTATTGGGGCGGTAAGCAAATTGAACTGGGTCTAGGGTGTCAGGCAGGGTGGAGGTGATATGATCCTTGACTAGTTTCTCAAAGCACTTCATGATGACGGAAGTGAGTGCTATGGGGCGATAGTCGATTAGCTCAGATACCTTAGCTTTCTTGGGAACAGGAACAATGGTGGCCATCTTGAAGCAACAGACTGGGATAGGGATTGATTGAAAATGTCCTTAAACACACCAGCCAGCTGTACTTGTCCTCTTGCTCAGTTGTGCACCAGGTAGAAACAGACTTCAGTTTCTTGTCAATTTCTCGCATGGAAAGCCTTCATTTCTGAGAACAAGTAAGGAAGAAAGGTCTTTGTTTCGGGCCAAAATTCCGCAAAGTTGCTTGGGAGCTAGAAGCAGACTTGCCCTATCTGTCGGCACCATCTTGCTAACATGTTAAACATTTTGGGACTATATCAAAAATTGACTGATGAAACAAATACCAAAACTTCTTTGGTGGAATATTCCTTTAAGCAACAAGGCAGGGGTATTCAACTCTTACCCTATAAGGTCCGGAGCCTGCTTGTTTTCGGTTCTACCTGATAAAAAACAGTGGAACTTGGCTTCGAGGTGTAGAGTAGAGTTTTAGGGCAATAAGGCATGAAAAGCCAAGGATTATCGTGTGATAAAACCGTCCTTAGGAGGAAGTTATCACACAAGAATTCCCGGGTTTGAGGGCCTTACTGCTTTTGTAAAACGGTTGTTGTTTTAAAAATAATTAACATGTTTTCATTAAAAAAAAAATATTTGAATGAGTAAATGAGTTTTATTTCATCCTTCCATCAGAAAGTCAGTTTTTAGTTCAGAGGTTCTGAAGTTTCTAACCAAACAGGCTGGTCGTTAATTCTATGGTAGACAAAAACTTAAATAAATAAAAATTAACAAATATTTTATGAATAGGCAACAAGAACATCAGCAAACAATGATTTAATACATCATTTATAAATAGGCAACAACTAGCTGATTGTTGAGTCTATAGGATAGTTATAGAGGATAGCTATGCTAACGTTAATTCTCCTTTGCTAGCTAGTTAGCCAACTTAAACTAACACACAATCACATCAAGCAGCTGAAATGACAGAAAACAATGTGCATTTTGTTTGTTTTACCATCGCTTCTATTGCCAATTCTTTACATATATCCATTATAATGATCCTGATAAATTAATTTGCCTGGATCAGAGAATCTGTCAGTCTCATTCATATGCATGGCATGGTGGAGATCTGGGAAAAAACTGCAACATGCGGCACAGGTCGGATAGGCACACAGCTAAAGTTGCGGTGACTTTATATTCACACAGCTTCTAAGGACATAAACAGTTACAGTCATAGAAAATGACATAATTAGTCATGCTATCCCGTGTTTTAGTGTTTTAAGTAATTGTCTCGTTATATGCAAGTGTTTTTTCTAACCTGATACAAACCTGTCTTTGTGGGACTTAGTCAGAAGACTGGGCGTATAGCTAAGGTCCGCTTGGGTTCGACCGCAGCATGCGGAGTCCCATGGGATTCCTATCTACAGAAAGTCACATGTATGGAAACTTGCAGAACGGAGCACACTATAGTGTTTTGCTGTTGTGAATGCAGTTAGACGGTTGAGCCCTCAGAGCAAGGTTGATAGCCTATCTTAAATCTGCACAGACAACGAATTGCCTTTTACACACTATCTGCTGGCTGCCACATATACAAAGGATGTGTTTCTCTATAAAAGCTTTGAACCGGCACTGTTCGTTGAGCTTTTCAACTATTGCACTGTTGAGCGGATAGTTGATTCTCCATTTTGCAAAGCGTATAATAAAGTGTTGTTTGAAAGAATCTGTAGTCTCTCTTCCAATAGAATTGCTACCACAATTGGACTGTTAACTCCGCTTGCTGATTGCTCCCGAGGAGACCGATGGTATGATTGTGCGTGCAGGAGCTGTGTTAGATGTGGCTCAGGGGGCGTCAGTGAGTGGATACGCCAATCCGAACAGATAAATTGAGGGTGAGACTGATTTTCTTAAACATCATAGAAAATCCTGTTCTGAGAACAGGTTGTGCACATTATGTCTTTGTCGTAGCAAAGACACCTCTAGTTAAACATTTTGTTGTAGCAGTTATTTTGGAATAGGGAAAGTCCTTGAAGTAATTCTAGGGCAAACATTCTGTTGAAGCAGGGTGACCCTGGAGGAGCATGCGACATCTCCGATTGGGAACTTTCTGTTGAAGCAGAAGTATCCTGCTTCGAGACAGGGGTTGTGTTTCTCTGTTGAAGTAGTGAAGCAGCCTTGGGATGATATGACACGGTTACGAGTTGTATGATTCCAGGGCACAATCCTGAGATAGAAATAATACAATATTCCTGCAGGTAAAAAAAAGTTCAAAAATAATACAAAATAAACATTGTAGAAGAAAACAAATTAGTCAGTGTACTGGTAAAACAGTTGGTTATGATTGGGAAACCAAGTCAAATCAAAATCAAATCAAATGTATTTGTCACATACACATGGTTAGCAGATGTTAATGCAAGTGTAGTGAAATGCTTGTGCTTCTAGTTCTGACCATGCAGTAATATCTAACAAGTAATATGAAGTGGCTAGTGATACACTACATCAAGATGACAAGATGCAGTAGATGGTATAGTGTACAGTATATACATATGAGATGAGTGATGTAGGGTATGTAAACATTATATAATATAAAGTGGCTAGTGATAAATAGATTATTTAAAGTGGCTGGAGTTGAGTCAGTATGTTGGCAGCAGCCAATCAATGTTAGTGATGGTTAACAGTCTGATGGCCTTGAGATAGACGCTGTTTTTCAGTCTCGGTCCCGCTTTGATGCACCTGGCGGTGATAGAGCCCGACAGGATGCTCTCGATTGTGCGTCTGTAAAAGTTTGAGTGTTTTTGGTGACAAGCCGAATTTCTTCAGCCTCTTGAGGTTGAAGAGGCGCTGCTGTGCCTTCTTCACCATACTGTCTGTGTGGTTGGACCATTTCAGTTTGCCCGTGATGTGTACGCCGAGGAACTTAAAACTCTCCACCCTCTACTCATCCTTCTTCTTCCTCCAAACACGGCGAGTGGAGTTTAGACTAAAAGCTCTATTTTTGTCTCATCAGACCACATGACCTTCTCCCATTCCTCCTCTGGATCATCCAGATGGTCATTGGCAAACTTTCAGACGGGCCTGGACATGCGCTGGCTTGAGCAGGGGACCTTGCGTGCGCTGTAGGATTTTAATCTATGACGGTGTGTTACTAATGGTTTTCTTTGAGACTGTGGTCCCAGCTCTCTTCAGGTCATTGACCAAGTCCTGCCGTGTAGTTCTGGGCTGATCCCTCACCTTCCTCATGATCATTGATGCCCCACGAGGTCAGATCTTGCATGGAGCCCCAGACCGGGGGTGAATGACCGTCATCTTGAACTTCTTCCATTTTCTAATAATTGCGCCAAGAGTTGTTGCATTCTCACCAAGCTGCTTGCCTATTGTCCTGTAGCCCATCCCGGCCTTGTGCAGGTCTACAATTTTATCCCTGATGTCCTTACACAGCTCTCTGGTCTTGGCCATTGTGGAGAGGTTGGAGTCTGTTTGATTGAGTGTGTGGACAGCTGTCTTTTAAACAGGTAACGAGTTAAAACAGGTGCAGTTAACTTCTTCGATATAGGGGGCGCTCTTTTAATTTTTAGATGAAAAACGTTCCCGTTTTAAACAAAATATTTTGTCACGAAAAGATGCTCGACTATGCATATAATTGACTTTGGAGAGCTTTGGAAAGAAAACACTGACGTTTCCAAAACTGCAAAGATATTGTCTGTGAGTGCCACAGAACTGATGTTACAGAAAAAACCCAGATAAAAATACAATCAGGAACTGCCGCATTATTTGAAACCACCTCATGGCAATGACTCCTTATATGGCTGTGGAGGAGCTAGGAGTCAGCTTACCTTTTCCACGTTTTCCCCAAGGTGTCTGCAGCATTGTGACGTATTTGTAGGCATATCATTGGAAGATTGACCATAAGAGACTACATTTACCAGGTGGTCGCTTGGTGTCCTCCGTCGCAATTATTGCGTAATCTCCAGCTGCAGTATTTTTCCGTTTTCTTCTGATGACAAGCCAGCTGCCACCACTGATAGATTATCGAATAGATACAGTGCCTTGCGAAAGTATTTGGCCCCCTTGAACTTTGCGACCTTTTGCCACATTTCAGGCTTCAAACATAAAGAAATAAAACTGTATTTTTTTGTGAAGAATCAACAACAAGTGGGACACAATCATGAAGTGGAATGACATTTATTGGATATTTCAAACTTTTTTAACAAATCAAAAACTGAAAAATTGGGCGTGCAAAATTATTCAGCCCCTTTACTTTCAGTGCAGCAAACTCTCTCCAGAAGTTCAGTGAGGATCTCTGAATGATCCAATGTTGACCTAAATGACTAATGATGATAAATACAATCCACCTGTGTGTAATCAAGTCTCCGTATAAATGCACCTGCACTGTGATAGTCTCAGAGGTCCGTTAAAAGTGCAGAGAGCATCATGAAGAACAAGGAACACACCAGGCAGGTCCGAGATACTGTTGTGAAGAAGTTTAAAGCCGGATTTGGATACAAAACGATTTCCCAAGCTTTAAACATCCCAAGGAGCACTGTGCAAGCGATAATATTGAAATGGAAGGAGTATCAGACCACTGCAAATCTACCAAGACCTGGCCGTCCCTCTAAACTTTCAGCTCATACAAGGAGAAGACTGATCAGAGATGCAGCCAAGAGGCCCATGATCACTCTGGATGAACTGCAGAGATCTACAGCTGAGGTGGGAGACTCTGTCCATAGGACAACAATCAGTCGTATATTGCACAAATCTGGCCTTTATGGAAGAGTGGCAAGAAGAAAGCCATTTCTTAAAGATATCCATAAAAAGTGTCGGTTGAAGTTTGCCACAAGCCACCTGGGAGACACACCAAACATGTGGAAGAAGGTGCTCTGGTCAGATGAAACCAAAATTGAACTTTTTGGCAACAATGCAAAACGTTATGTTTGGCGTAAAAGCAACACAGCTGAACACACCATCCCCACTGTCAAACATGGTGGTGGCAGCATCATGGTTTGGGCCTGCTTTTCTTCAGCAGGGACAGGGAAGATGGTTAAAATTGATGGGAAGATGGATGGAGCCAAATACAGGACCATTCTGGAAGAAAATCTGAATGGGTAAAAAAAAAAACACGCCCTGTTAAGAACTCTTTTTATTTTTTTAAATATTTTTTTTATATATATTGACTTTCTATATAAGATATCATTCAGTCACAGGTGTAAGCCACATCCAAGTACTTATAGGTTCCGACACAGGGGTCACCGAACACAGAGTTGGATACCTTGACGATACACTGGCGCTTTCCATCACACTTTTCTGCCATTGTGCTGGTGCAAAAGACCTGAGACTGGGACGGAGATTTGTCTTCCCACAAGACAATGATCCAAAACATAAAGCAAAATCTACAATGGAATGGTTCAAAAATAAACATATCCAGGTGTTAGAATGGCCAAGTCAAAGTCCAGACCTGAATCCAATCGAGAATCTGTGGAAAGAACTGAAAACTGCTGTTCACAAATGCTCTCCATCCAACCTCACTGAGCTCGAGCTGTTTTGCAAGGAAGAATGGGAAAAAATGTCAGTCTCTCGATGTGCAAAACTGATAGAGACATACCCCAAGCGACTTACAGCTGTAATCGCAGCAAAAGGTGGCGCTACAAAGTATTAACTTAAGGGGGCTGAATAATTTTGCACGCCCAATTTTTCAGTTTTTGATTTGTTAAAAAAAGTTTGAAATATCCAATAAATGTCGTTCCACTTCATGATTGTGTCCCACTTGTTGTTGATTCTTCACAAAAAAATACAGTTTTATATCTTTATGTTTGAAGCCTGAAATGTGGCAAAAGGTCGCAAAGTTCAAGGGGGCCGAATACTTTTGCAAGGCACTGTTTTTGGAAAACACCTTGAGGATTGATTCTACACAACGTTTGCCATGTTTCTGTCAATATTATGGAGCTAATTTGGAAAAAAAGTTTGGCGTTGTAAGTGACTGCATTTTGGGGTTTTTTTCTTAGCCAAAAGTGATGAACAAAATGGAGCTATTTCTCTTACACAAATAATATTTTTGGAAAAACTGAACATTTGCTATCTAACTGAGAGTCTCGTCATTGAAAACATCTGAAGTTCTTCAAAGGTAAATTATTTTTTTTGAATGCTTTTCTTGTTTTTGTGAAAATGTTGCCTGCTGAATGCTAGGCTTAATGCTATGATAGGCTATCAATACTCTTACACAAATGCTTGTGTAGCTTTGGTTAAAGCATATTTTGAAAATCTGAGATGACAGTGTTGTTAACAAAAGGCTGAGCTTGTGTTTCAATATATTTATTTCATTTCATTTGCGATTTTCATGAATAGGAAACGTTGCGTTATGGTAATGAGCTTGAGGCTATGATTACGCTCCCGGATACGGGATTGCTCGACGCTAAAGGTTAATACAGGTAATGAGTGGAGAACAGGAGGGCTTCTTAAAGAAAAACTAACAGGTCTGTGAGAGTCGGAATTCTTACTGGTTGGTAGGTGATCAAATACAAATGTCATGCAATAAAATGCAAATTAATTACTTAAAAATCATACAATGTGATTTTCTGGATTTTTGTTTTAGATTCCATCTCTCACAGTTGAAGTGCACCAATGATAAAAATGCTTTGTAAGTAGGAAAAACTGCAAAATCAGCAGTGTATCAAATACTAGTTCTCCCCACTGTATATTGATGGAATTAATCAAACAAAAGGACCATTTGTGATGTTTATGGTCCATATTGGACTGCCAACAAAAGAAGCTCGTCAAAGGTAAGGCATGAATTATATTTTTATTTCTGCGTTATGTGTTGCGCCTGCAGGGTTGAAATATGCTTTTATCTCTTCGTTTACTATGGTGCAATCCTCAGATAATAGCATTGTTTGCTTTCGCCGAAAAGCCTTTTTGAAATCTGACATGTTGACTGGATTCACAACAAGTGTAGCTTTAATTTGCTATCTTGCATGTGTGATTTCATGAAAGTTTGATTGTTATTGTAATTTATTTTGAATTTGGCGCTCTGCATTTCCATTGGCTTTTGACATATCCCAGAGAGGTTAACTGATTCTGTATGTATTATTTCATAGTTGTGATGTCTTCACTATTATTCTACAAAGTAGAAAATAGTAAAAAATATAGAAAAATCCTGGAATGAGTAGGTGTGTCCAAACTTTTGACTGGTATTTGCTTAATTAATTAGATTAATATTATGGTGTTTCTATTCCATGAAAAATGAAAAAACCCTCTGGGTATCTGTTAGAATGGAATGGAAATGATGACGCTGTACAACGTGACACTCATAAATTCAGAGCATTGTCATATTGTCAGTTTGTAAATTCAGACCGTTTTGCTCTCACGTTGTGGGGTTTATTTGAGTGTTCTGGTCTTACAACGGCAGTCAAGCGCCCAAGCTGACATTGGCTAGCTTTCTAGCTACATCCAGACACAAATGAGACCACTCTGACCATTTTTCGTGTTAACCAGAGCGTTGGTGTGTAACGCTCCGGGTGTCGTGGGTGTGGAGTCAGACGCAGGAAACAGAGAGTGCAATGCTGTGCTCTTTAATGCACAAACGCACCACAGCCAAACGGCCCCAGCAAGGGAATCCCTAGCACCACTGGAAACGCAGGCGAATCAATAATATAAAGACTGATACGCTCCCTATGATTCCCCTGCATCACCATGTCCAGTGGAACCGTGGGCTCCCTGACCCTCCCTGACCCTAATGGCCGGCTATCTAGGGAGTGCACGGGAAAAGGAGAATCTATCGGCACCAGCGGAACCCCTAATTTAAGGGCGAGTCCGCGATCCATAAAGTTCCCAGCTGCGCCTGAATCGACTAGCGCCCTATGCTGGGAAGAGGGAAAAAAGTGAAGGAAAAAGTTTAAGACAAACATGTGGCCAACAGGAGGTTCTGGGTGAGTTTGATGCTGACTCACCTGGGGTGATCGAGAAGCGTTCCGCCTGCCATCTCTACTCCCAGACGGACCCCCCCCCCCCGCCCCCCCCCCCCCCCCCCCCCCCCCCCCCCAGCACCGATCGGCCATGTGTCCTCTCCGACCACAGTTGGTGCAGGGAAGGCCTCCTCCTCCGGTACCCCTCGGCACAGCCCCTCCCAACTCCATCGGAATGGGAGTGGAGGGGCTGGGTGGTGGAACACACAGGACCCTCTCCGAACGCCCGCGGGCAGCCAGCAGATTGTCCAGTCGAATGAACATGTCAATCAGCTCATCCAGGGAAAGAGCGGTGTCCCGACACGCTAACTCCCTGCGGACGTCCTCCCGGAGACTACACCTGTAGTGGTCAATAAGGGCCCTGTCGTTCCACCCAGATCCTGCTGCCAAGGTCCTGAACTCCAGCGCGTAATCCTGGGTGCTCCTCCTCTCCTGCCTGAGATGAAATAGTCGTTCGGCACGGCACGAAAGCGGCGGGAAAACTCTGGGTAGTGCTCCCTCACTGAGTCTGGGCCATTCCAGACTGCGTTCGCCCACTCCAGAGCACGACCTGTGAGGCAGGAGATGAGGACACTCACCCTCTCCGCTCCCGAGGGAGTGGGTCTGACGGTGGTGGCCAGATATAGCTCCAGTTGGAGTAAAAACCCCTGGCAACCCGCCGCCGCTCCATCATAAGCCCTCGGTAGTGTCAGACTGGAGTCGGGAAATGGGGAGTGCCGGGGGTGCCGAAGGTGGAGAGGAGACCACTCCTCTCCCATTGGTCCATTCTCTCCATCACTTGATCCATCGCCGATCCGATCCGATGGAGGACGGTGGTGTGGTGGAGAACCCGTTCCTCCATCGATGGGAGAGGGTTGGCTGCTGCTCCTGTTGACTCCATTCAATCAGGTGCGGGATTCTGTAACGCTCCGGGTGTCGTGGGTGTGGAGTCAGACGCAGGAAACAGAGAGTGCAATGCTGTGCTCTTTAATGCACAAACGCACCACAGGGTGCTCACAACCAAATGGCACCAAACATGGGGGACGAAAATAGTACAACTGAAATACACGACCAGGAACAAACACGTTCCTCTACTACAGAACCGAAGGTCACAATAATTAATCCCGCACAAAAAACAGGCGGGCCGGCTGTCTAATAAAGCCCAACTAATCATTCACAAACAGGTGCTAACAATAAACATACAAGGAGGGGGAGGAAAGACAATCAGTGGCAGCTAATAGGCCGGTGACGACGACCGCCAAGCGCCACCCGACTGGGAAGGGAAGCCACCCTCGGTCGGACTCGTGACATGGTGACTGTAACTGTGCTGTTGAAAACTATTTAATTATGCTTTCTTGACAACGTTTGCTGACAACGGCCATATTCAATGGGTGTTGAGCGCTCGTAAATTCATTATTTAGCTAAGCTAAGAGTGACGGGAATAATCAAGTCTTTAACGTTGGGTTGATATATAGCCTAATATACTGTCAAGTTTGATGTATAGCTTCTAACGTTAGGTAGATATATTGCTGTAATGATATGTTATGCGTTTCGTAAGGACAGCATAGCTAACAAATTGTTAACAAATTGTGAGGTAACTTATTTGAAAAGTTGTTACTTTATTACATTGAGTAGCAATGACACGCTCTATCGACTCTGCGGCTTGAGCATGCTTTTGGCACACAGTCGATAGCGCACTGGACTTCGGGAAAGAATATTGAGGGTTCGAAACCTGCTCCTTGCTTGTTTCATTTGAAGTCGTGCACAGTTTATATTGCCCATTCATTGTCAGTTAGAGACACAGTAGTGCATTGGGACCCAAAAGCATAATCAGTGCTCTCACTCCCCCTTGGTCGTTAGGGCAAATCTGGTCTGTGATCGGACAGGGGGTTTTCACACCTAGCTCAGGTATTAGACTATTCTTTAGTAAAGGTTGAATAGTTTATTGTTCAGCTTTTAGCCCCCCTCCAACAACTTGCATCAAATGGATGTCTTTTTGTCGAGAGCAAAACTTTTTTTTATTTTCAATCAAAAATAATTGTTCTGAAAGCAAAAACAAGGCTTCAAAGTAAAAAAAAAATATTTTGCAATCAAGCATTTTGTAATAGAGTACAAAATTGATAAAAATATTTTGAGAACAAAATGTTTACTTGAAAACAAAGCTCCAATTAAATTTCGCTATCAACCACCCTCCATTTTGGCCATTTTTTTGAGTGTCAGTTTGGCTACAACAAATACTGTGCAGCCCTTCTTTCCGACATAAAGGAAGTCATTGCAGACACCTATGAAGAAGGACTGTGTGATGATGGCATCTCAGGTAAGCAACACTGGGCGTTCTTCCATTCAACTTTTAGATAGCTTCTACGATTCAGTGTCAGTTCATAACATTCTACTATATTACATACATACAGTCGTGGCCAAAAGTTTAAAGAATGACACAAATATGAATTTTTACAAAGTTTACTGTCTTTAGATATTTTTGTCAGATGTTACTATGGAATATTGAAGTACAATTACAAGCATTTCATAAGTGTCAAAGGCTTTATTGACAATTACATGAGGTTGATGCAAAGTGTCAATATGTTGACCCTTCTTTTTTAAGACCTCTGCAATCCGCCCTGGCATGCTGTCAATTAACTTCTGATGGCAGCCCATTCCTGTATAATCAATGCTTGGAGCTTGTCAGAATTTGTGGGGTTTTGTTTGTTCACCCGCCTCTTGAGGATTGACCACAAGTTCTCAATGGGATTAAGGTCAGGGGAGTTTCCTGGCCATGCACCCAAAATATCGATATTTTGTTCCCAGAGCCACTTAGTTATCACTTTTGCTTTATGGTAAGGTGCTCTATCATGCTGGAAAAGGCATTGTTCATCACCAAACTGTTCCTGGATGGTTGGGAGGAGTTGCTCTCAGAGGATGTGTTGGTACCATTCTTTATTCATGGCTGTGTTCTTAGGCAAAATGTGAGTGAGCCCACTCCCTTGGTTGAGATGCAACCCCACACATGAATGTCTTCTCCGGACAAGCTTTTTTCCGAATGCCCCAAACAATTGGAAACGTGATTCATCAGAGAAAATGACTTTACCCCAGTCCTCAGCAGTCCAATCCCTGTACCTTTTGCAGAATATCAGCCTGTCCCTGTCCCTGTTCCTGTAGAGAAGTTGCTTTTTTGCGGCCCTTCTTGACACCAGGCAATCCTCCAAAAGTCTTCACCTCACTGTGTGTGCAGATGTACTCACACCTGCCTGCTGCCGTTCCTGAGCAAGCTCTGTACTGGTGGTGCCCCGATCCCGCAACTGAATCAACTTTAGGAGATGGTCCTGGCGCTTGCTGGACTTTCTTGGGCACCCTGAAGCCTTCTTCACAACAATTGAAGTTCTTGATGATCACAGAAATGAAATGGTTGATTTAGGTGCAATCTTACTGGCAGCAATATCCTTGCCTGTGAAGCCCTTTTTCTGCAAAGCAATGATGACGGGACGTGTTTCCTTGCAGGTAACCATGTTTGGCAGAGGAAGAACAATGATTCCAAGCACCACCCTCCAGTCTGTTATTCGAACTCAATCAGCATGACAGAGTGATCTCCAGCCTTGTCCTCGTCAACACTCACACCTGTGTTAACGAGAGAATCACTGACATGATGTCAGCTGGTCTTTTTGTGGCAGGGCTGAAATGCAGTGGAAATGTTTTTGAGGAGATTCAGTTAATTTGCATGACAAAGAGGGACTTTGCAATTAATTGCAATTGCAATCATCTTCATAACATTCTGGAGTATATGCAAATTGCCATCATACAAACTGAGGCAGCAGACTTTGTGAAAATTAATATTTGTGTCATTCTCAAAACTTTTGGCCACTACTGTACATACCGTAGAAGGATAAATCATGCAATTATTATTCTCAAGCTAACCAAAAGCATTTAGCTACAAACGCCTGTACTTGCCAATTTCAGTTGAATTATTCTAACTTTCTTTCATAAGCAGTCCATGTCCTATTTGTTTCATAGTCGATATATAATCATATTTCATGACAGTGTAACAGTTAGCTTTTTTTACAGAAGGTTGAAAGAAAACAATATGTCTGTCATATGTCTGGCAGGGAATGCTGTTCTGATATGTCAGATGAAGAGTTAGACCAGAAAGTCAGGGTCAATAAGGCAAAGATGCCCCATGCAGGCTTTAGAATGGTCAAAGGAAGTCTCAGAGCAATGGGCCATCGTGTACAATGGCGAAGAGTTAGGAAGTCTCTGCAGAGTGTAGATGGTGCAGGTATCATTGCCAGAATGATCCAGCTTTGTTGCATTGCTCGGCAAAAATACTCTGTTCCTGCTCCCCTGTCTCTTGCCCACATTGATACAAATCATAAATTGATAAGGTACTAAGATGTGTGAATGTCTCCATCAAATCTAAGAATGTATTTACATTTTATATTCTTACTTATTCGTAGACAAATTTTCAATGATGTATGAAATTGGAGTTGTTCTTCATCTGGCAATGCATAAATAATGAAGCAGGTTAATAGGTTAAACATTTCACTTTTAATTCCACTGCTTTTTTTCAAGATACAACAGGTAAGTATTTATATTATTTTGTATACATACTGCATATTTCCCATCACCCAATGAACAACCACAATACCAGTCTGGTGTTAATCTTTCTGGGCTGTATTGACGTATCCTAAAAATGACATCTGCTGCATTAGATTGAACTGTCATATCTCTGTTATTGTTTTCATATCTACAAAAAATGTACTATTTTCTTTACTTTCAGAGTGCGAGCTGATCAAGGTGACGGTAATATAGATATTGCCAGATGTTCACTGTCTGAGGAACAGGCCGTGAAAGCTTTATTACTGGCAAAAGTATCCATAACCAGAGGTAATTAAACTGTTCTGTGTTCTTTCTCATCCTCTCTGCCTGTCTTGTTGTACATGGAACCTGTCTCACATGCACAGTTTGGAGGAAGAAGGATACCTTGACCTGTCGAATTATATCCACATCTTCTGTGTGGGATATGTGTTCCTACCTCGTCTGCGGGCAGATCTGCAGCATTTCACAGAGAGTTTGAATAATCACCCTTTAAGTACAGAGGTGAACCTGACACCTCACCAGCTGTCGTATATCGGAATGCTTCAAATACCTGTGCACATGTTAGTTTTTTCCTTAGTACTATACAGCTGATTCAAATGATCAAGTCATCATCGTCTAATAATGACATCATCTTCTATTGTTTGTCCTCATGTGTCTGTTTTTCAGCATAAAGTACTATATAGCCACTTAGTGTGGACACCAGGTGAGACCACACACACACACACACACACACACACACACACACACACACACACTAACAGTCTCTCCTTCACTTCATCCCTCTCCCCCTTCTCCCTAAATCCTCTAGGTTATATCAGCTATGTTGGTGAACCCCTCCAACATCTGAACTGACTGACACAGAGGGCACAGCATGATCATAGGTGAGAGGTCACTTGGTCGGGTCAACAGGAAGTATTATTAAAGAGATGCTTTGCATTGAAATACAGATAGAGATGTAGTAGTCCCAGAGTTAATGATCCAAGGTCAGTTTTGCATTTCACCTCCTGATGATTATGATGACTGACCATGTTAGAATAAAAGAAACAAGGCTTAATCATGCTCTCTCTCTATCCATTTGTCTCTCGTCTGCAGGTAAGTTTTGATGTGAGAGAGGAAGCCAGTCCCGTCATTGCCACCTTACCCACTCTTAAGATAACCTTCGGGCCAACTGGGGGCCCAAGGCTGGTTAGGAGACACCGCTAGAGACACTCTAATTGTGATGAACTGAGAGAACATTAGGGTAGCACTGTAATTCATTAATCATATGCTGTCAGCCTCTGTTCTTACCTCTTTCCCTTTGTGTCTTCTACACCTCTCACCCCACCTCGTCTTTCTTCCTCATTTTATAATGCACACCATATGTGCATTGAAGTACAGATTGAACTTGTATTTATAATTGAATTACAATTATTATAATTATAATGCAAGTATTATGTGTTTATAACACCTGGATAATGAACTTCTTTCAATAAAGCATTTCACATTCTCCACTGGTCGAAATTAAGTATCTCATTGAAATACAATCCTGTGTCCTCAGATTAATGCCGTTGAATGGGAGTTAGATATGCATAGGTTTTTTTCTGTGTATATGAATTACAAATCAGCCATTACTTAAATAATGTTTCTAGTCTATTGCACAGTTACAACGTAAAATCATTGATGTCCCAGGAGCAGGAGTGGTAAACACGGTTGAAGTGTATAATTGTAATACATACATGCAGACACAGCATCATTCAAATAATGGAGTTTGATACACCTGGTATTGGATATGACTGAAAAATAATGTCTCACAGAGATTCATACTTGAACCACACCGTTATTTGCCAAGGAAGAGTACATGATCAGTGATGATTCAATCTACCGGCTACAATGTAGGGATTTCATGCATGGTAATAACTGCAGTACATGTATATAGGATGTGCATCCTTGGCACATTAAAGTTATTATATTCCACTCAATCCATAGGTTTCATTAATGCAATTCAGACTTGAAGTTGATACAACAACTATGATAGCTGAGGTTCATTGATTGGTATGAATATTAATTCAGAACCTAACATTTTGGGTCCATACACAGATCGGCTACATACTGTGGCTAGCTACACATCCATAGACAGGAAGTTATTATTATCCTCCACAACAAGCAAGTAAGTAGTTAAGTAAGTAAGTAGTTAACTAGCTATGTTACTTCAGCTGCATTGCATGGCAAGGCAAGCTTACACAATTGTACAATCAATTTGCAGTAAATGCTTTAGCTAGCTAGATTCTTTACATCCACTGTTTCCCAAGACGACAGCCTGGTTTGCTGGTTCTCTCAGGAGTCCCTAAAACACTAAACAACACAAATTACAATATCATACTCAAGTCATTACACCAGCTAGCTAGCTGGCTAATGTTAGCTAGTTTTTGTAAATTAACTTTATGACAAACAAATATGCAATCATTTGTCTCTACATTAACTAACATATTCCTGTTTTGTCAGCCTTCTATGCAGAAGAAAGTCACCAGGGACGGGTGGCTCACGTCAATGCCCTCCCGGACATCAGTGTGATTAGGTACGCTATCTTAGAGCGGTCAGAGGGGAAGGAGGAGGGCTGAAGCTCGAAGATGAGGGCACACTGAGCTAGAAATGCCCGACAGGTGCCCGGGTCTCCATTGAAGTGGGGGAGGTAAGCAGGGCTCCCGGGAAGTGTGGAGTGACCGGTGAGGCAACGCTGCTAACAGCTGAGTTACTGAGGGGCTGTGAGTACCGTCGTAGTAGGCTGCCTCCCAGCCAACCGATGGTATTGCTCCAGCAAGATGTCCAATGCCTGGTCATGCCGTTCGGCCAAGGTGTGGACCCGCTCCATAAGGCCACGAAGCAATTCCTCGTGCCTACCAATGTGGCTCCTTGGGAGGAGATGGAGTTGCGCAGCTGGTCCGAGTCTGCTGGGTCAGTCATGGCCAGTTCGTACTATCATGTTTCAGGTAAGACCCAGATGCAGACAATGTCGAAGTAACAATAGTTTATTAATCGACCAGGGGTAGGCAAAAGACGGGCCAGGGCAGGTAGAGGTCAGTAATCCAGAAAGGTGGGGCAAAGGTACAGGAGGGCAGGCAGGTTCAGGGTCAGAACAGGCAGAAAGGTCAACACCGGAAAACTAGGACACAGGAACAATAGAGAGACAGGAGCAGAGGGAAAAACGCTGTTAGGCTTGACGAAACAAAACGAACTGGCAACAAACAAACAGAGAACACAGGTATAAATACACAAGGGATAATGAGGAAGATAGGTGGCACCTGGAGGGGGGTGGAGACAATCACAAAGACATGTGAAACAGATCAGGGCGTGGCAGTCAAGTTAGTTGTTTATCCCACCACTGGTGTGCATGGCCAAATAGTTATTTTCAAGTCCGTAGCACCGGTTCCAATCCAAGAGCCAATGCCCTTTATCAAACTCCATCCTTCATAATATTTAGTTCTGTTTATGTTTTTAATATTTTTGAAAAATATTTTCATTGAGCAATGTGACCAAAAACACAGACCACACAGACATTTCAGCTCAGATTATTCCACCTTTATGGCCTGGTTTTAAATTAACAGTTGGCCAGCTATTCTTTGTACTGGTTTAACAAAGGGTATGATAATATCGTAAATTCAAGTTACTTTAGCTTGACCATAACAGTTGGAGCCTAAATTATAGAGCACAGGATGTGGCCAATTAGAAAGTGGTCAAAGCACTGCTTGAGACGATAAGCCTCATGCCTCTCATAATGGATCGATTGAACAACTATTTCTGGAGAAACTTATTTGGTGGGCTAGTAAATGGATAGACATTACATGTCCCTTATTCTCTATCTGTCCATTCTGTGGTGTACATGCTAAGCTATGTAAATAACATTTACATACTCATTTTCATGCTTCTCTACCTCTCAACTACTCTCCCCACTCCCTCTACCCTCTCTCTTAATTTCTGTCCATCAACCTTCTGTCTCTCACCGTTGTCAATCAACAATCAACAGATTGTGCTCCATTAGCTATTAGCAGCAAGATCTAAAGCTGTGTGGGCTGTGTCACTGTCCATTATAAAGATGCATGGGTAGGAGAGGGCTTTTCACTGTAGCTTAGTCTGAGCAGCCCTCAGAGACCTGGTGGTTTAATACAGACCCAACGTGGCTGCCCTCAGCACCACTGTAACACATGGGCTGAGACGGCGACTGTGAATTGTCATTATGAAGCTCTCATGAAATCATTGCCTTTCAGTCCTTCACAGATGGGGAGCACTTATAATAACTACTTCAGTTGTGTTCTTCACTTACAAAATCTTTATATAAAATTGGAAATAATTGAACTGTTATCTTTCTTTTTGTGTCATCAATGTATGAGGATGCATTATCTACCACGTCAATGGAGTTGTGTAAAGATCTGTGCAACTTATTACGTGACTTGTTAAGCAAATTGTTTCCTGAACTTATTTAGGCTTGCCATAAGGAAGGGGTTGAATACTTATTGACAAAAAATATTTCACACAGAGAGAGAGAGAGAGAGGGAGAGCGAGACACACACCATATTTCTCCAGTGTGCCCCCTGTATTGCATTCATTTAAATGTAGTTGTGTTGTGGCAGAGTTGAGTAAAGTAAAGGTTGCAGGAGGGCAGCCAGTGATTATAGAGAAGCAGCTCCTCTAAGGGACCTTCATCCAACCTATTCCATAATTTGTCTCATTTGTATCGTGACCTGCTGTGTGTGCGCGCGTGCGCATTTAAATTCTCACTGCATTTTCTGTATTTAGCATTTATTAGGATCCCCATCTTCCTGGGGTCCAAACGGGAATAAAACAATTACATCAACACAAAACAATAGCCTACATCATAAATAAAACACATCATACAAGACATTACATTATTACAAATGAACAAAATACAATTTTGTTGTGCAGGGGTGTGTTGTTTTATCTGTTTTTTAAATCAGATTTTGCTGCTCGCTTGAGTTATATTATGTGGAAGAGAGCTCCATGTAGTCATGGCTCTATGTAGTACTGTGAGATTCCTAAAGTCTGTTCTGGACTTGGGGACTGAAGAGACCCCTAGTGGCATGTCTTGTGGGGTATGCATGGGTGTCTGAGCTGTTTGTTAGCTGTTTGAAGAGACAGTTCGGTTCTTTCAATACCTCTCACAAAGACTAGTAGTGATGCAGTCAATCTTTCCTCTACTTTGAGCTAGGAGAGATTGACATGCATGTTATTGATATTTGCCCTCCTTGTACATTTAAGGACCAGCAGTGCTGCTCTGTTCTGGGACAACTGTAATTTGCCTACATTCTTCTTTGTGGCACTTGACCATATAAATGGGCAGTAGTGAAGGTGTGATAAAACTAGGGCCTGTAGAACTTGTGATGTCAAGAAAGCAGAGCAGCGCTTTATCACGGACAGACCTCTCCCCATCTTAGCTACTGTGCATCTTAGCTATGTATGGACTCATCTTGACTCATCTGTATGGACACATTTTGGTACTGTACATGTTTCTACTCACGGCCCAGTCTTTCCATTAAGAGCCACAAAGCAGTAGTGAGTCCCCAAACACAATCACACTATTTTATGACATTTTATGAAACACAACACTGTGCTATCTATAGCCTACTGCAGGACCAATCAGTCACACCTTTGTGCAGTATAGTCATTGCATGATAGACCTATCTAAAACTCTGTCAACTCTGAAATAACTTGGCTGTCAACCGAACAAATGCAATACTGAAGTCTAAAAATATGAAGTGAGATGTTGTGGTCGATATAGCACCAAAAAGGGATCTGCTATCATTACGAGCCAAATAACCCTTATTTGTGCCTTCAGAAACTACTAACTGACTTGTTCCACATTTTGTTGTGTTACAGCCTGAATTTAAATTGGATTACATTGAGATTTGTTGTCACTGGCCTACAATATCATATGTCAAAGTGGAATTATGTTTAAAACATTTTTTTTTTTACAAATTAATACAAAATTAAAATCTGAAATGTTTTTTGTCAATAAGTATTCAACCCCTTCCCTATGGCAAGCCTAGATAAGTTCAGGTAACAATTTATTTAACAAGTCACAAAATACGTTGCACACACTCACTCTGTGTGCAATAATAGTGTTTAACACAAATTTTGAATGACAGCCTCACCCCACACATACAATTATCTGTAAGGTCCCCCTTGAGCAGTGAATTTCAAACACAGATGATTCAACCACAATGACCAGGGAGGTTTTCCAATGCCTCACAAAGAAGTGCACCTATTGGAAGATGGTTAATAAAAAAAAACAGACATTGAATATCCCTTTGATCATGTTGAAGTTGATAATTACACTTTGGATGATGTATCAACACACCCAGTCGCTACAAAGATACAGGAGTCCTTCCTAACTCAGTTGCCGGAAAGGAAGGAAACCACTCAGGGATTTCGTCATGAGGCCAAAGGTGATTTTAAAACATTTACAGAGTTGAATGGCTGTGATAGGATAAAACTGAGGATGGATCAACAACATTGTAATTACTCCACAATATTAACCTAATTGACAGAGTGAAAAGAAAAATGCCTGTACAGTAATACTCCTCAACATGTGGCAAAGACAAATGTGGCAAAGTAATTAACTTAAAACTATATATTTAAAAAAAACTTTTTCCTGATTACAAAGTGTTATGTTTGGGGCAAATCAAATACAACACATTACTGAGTACCACTGAGTGTTTTAGTCCTGTGCGCTATGGTCATCGATAGTTGGTAGTGTGACCAGTCTGGCCACTGGATGGACATACTCTTGACCCTGTATTGAGATCTTTGAAGTCCGCACCCAGCCATACCACTCCAGGATATGTTTCAATAATTTTTTTGTATATGTCATGAAGCCCGAGGCTGCTAAGGATCCACCATAATTGCAGTCTGGCCTCCATCAAAGCTTGACCTATCAGTTTCACATTTTTGTCGGGTATGAAGAGAAGGAAGGTAGTTGCGTATGAATGCAGCCCAGATGTTGTCGGGCAGACACTGGCTATGATGCCATCATCCATGACCAAGGAGATCACTAGAGCAACAGATGGCTTGTGGGAGAGAGGAATCACACCACCCTATATTTGATGAAACTAGATCTGGGTCAGGCAGGCAAGAGGATACATGTGGTTAAGATTTCAGGATTCCCTCTACCTCCACCAACACAGTGTGCAAGACTGCTCCTGTTGTTGACTGGTTGACTAGCACCACATGAAGGGCTGTTTTTACTGATTTGATATCTCACTCCCAGCTTCCACCAAAGTGAGGAGCAGATGGATGTTGACCTGTTTGTTGGCTAGCTGCTTCTGCAGTTCTGGGACCATGGCCTAAAAGGCCGTCTGTAATTCAGTCTCTCCAACACGGAAATGTGTCCCTTGGTCGGACAGGACCTCAAAGGCCTTGCCTCGTCAGCAAGAATGTGTCAGCATCCATACCGTCCAGCAGCTCAAGATGGACGGACCATGTGGTGAGGCGTTTGAACAGTATACTCCATCATTTTTTCTGTACGTCGGCCTATCTTGACTTTGAATGTGCTGAAGTAGTCCATGCCCGTTGACCAGAAGGGGGATAAAGAGCCGTAGGCAAGTTGGAGGGAGCATGGGAAAGGATAGTTTTTTCTGACCCTTCATCCAGGATGGCATGTGTCTGGAGTGTTTTCTTACCATTGTGGAGAAGGATGTTGACAACTTTCAGCTTGACCTTTGCATGTAGATTAGCTGTGAATGGGAGGCTGTTATCAGCACACTGGTGTGTTTTTGTTCAGCTGAGTCATGGAGAATGGTTAGGTGGAGTTCTTGACAGTTGTTGCATGGCTTCTTCAGCGTGCACACACCAGTCTTATGTATTCTCCCACACCTCCAGCTGAGCTCTTTCGCCTGTATCCAGCAGACGACGTCCTTTATTGAAAGCTTTTTGAATTCGAGACAGGTCCTGTAATGTATCGACTTGACTCGACTTGACTCAGCCTGACGGGAATCATTGACTTGTACTTTATTCCTGGTCCCCCAAGCATAGCCTCCCTCCGTTCCTCAAGTGATTCCTAGTGCCCCATTGGTATTGCTTCACTAGGTGTCGCTAATACACTACATCCCTCCTCTTCTTAGACATTTGACTAACCATTATGATAACACATCTCCAAACTGCAGATCTATGCATTGTATTGTAACAAAACATTATCTAGTACTCAAAATAAAGTTTCTCTTGTATACAGTATTAACGTATTTTCCAACAACAACATACCGTAATGTTTACTTCTACTTTCTTAAACAATGTTTATTTGAAAATAATTATTGCCGGAACTTTTCTGTGATAGCTGGGAGTAGACTGCCCTGCCATTGAGACTGTGCCAGAGATTATTATTCTCCATTATGGCAACATGTCTATCTAACATAGTCCTTCAGATGCACAACTTGTTGTCTGAGTCTTCGGGTCGAGGCTGTAATTGAAAGGCCTCTTTAGGTGCAGGCATTTGTCTAGGCAGTGTGTCAGGCTCTGCCTGGTCAGTGTCTCTGTCACATGTATATTTTTTATTTATTTTATTTATTCATTATTTTACCAGGTAAGGTAACACATTCTCATTTACAGCAAAGATGTAGTCCATTGTCCTGGCTGTGGTTGTACCCACAGTTTCACAAAAGAAACATGTCGCATGGCCCTCTTGCTAATCCTTTCCAGGATAATATAGTTCTCCTTCCTGTCCACAACTGTGTATGGCTCTGGTTTGAAGGTAGTAGACAACTTGTTCTGCTTTGGTTGCCGTAGCAGAACCATGTCACCTTGATGGATTGTGTTTTCAGTTGCTCTCCCAGATTAGTCAGCGTTCTGCCGGCCCTTCTCCTTCTTTTCAGAATCAGCAAGCCAAATGGCGTTGTCGTGTGGTTCAGCTGCTGGCAGCAAGTCGGCTGACAGCTCTGGCAGTTCGGTTCTAAATTGGCGGTTGAACAACAGTTCAGCTGGACTGCGGCCTGTGACTGTGTGTAGCGTGAGAAACATCTGTAGTTCCAATCCTTCCCTTCTGATTGAGCAGCGCAAATTGCTTTGACAAGCTCCTGTTCTGTCTTTCAACTTTGCCGTTGGCCTGAGGCCAGTATGGAGTGATGCAGAGGTGTCGGATCCCGTTTTACTCCACGTATGCTCGGAAGTCACTCACGGTGAGAGGAGCGCCATTATCCGTCACAATAGACTCAGGATACCCATTGACTGTGAACGTCACCCTTAGGCATTTGATTATATTGGTGGTGGTGATGCGGTTTAGGATACTCATATCCACCCATCTTGAGTAGTAGTCTGTTGTTACGAGGAGCTGTTCTCCTGTTGGAAACAGCCCACACATGTCAATGGCTGCCAAGGATCTGCAATGGTTTAGCTGGTAGCTCTGTTCTGACTGTGTGGACCTGCTTTGGTGGTGTGCCATTGACTTGACATGCTGGACAGGACTTCACAAGCAGTTCAACCTCTTTATCAATGTTTGGCCACCACACTTTTGTGCACATTCTCTATTTTGTTTTTACTATCCCCTTGATGCCCTTCATGTGCTAACATCAAAGTCCATTTCTGAGCTGCTCGTGACATAATAATGTGGTTGCTTCTTAGAACTATCTGTCCAACAATAGAGAGTTCTTCTTGAACACGTCGGTATGCAGTGTCTCGTGTGCTCCAATCACCCTGTCTGATGCTTGTTCATAGAGTAGCTAGAACTGGGCCCTATGCTGACATTTGTTCCAGCTCTCATGGGGTGAAGGCACATGTCACTGTGTGTTTGGCTATGTAGTAGATGTGGTCCTCCCCGGAGTGCAGAAGTGCTGGAGGGTTCAGAGTCAACCGTGACAGTGAGTAGGCTGCATTCTGAGACCCAGGCTTGTATGCAACCTTGAATCTGTAAGGCTGCATTCTAGGTGCCCATCTGTCGATCCTCGCTGGTGGTTTGGATTTTGGAGAATAAATAGTCTCCAAAGGCTTGTGGTCGGTTACCATTACAAAGTCTTTGCCTTGGAGAAACATATGAAACTTCTCGCATGCCCAGACTATGGCGAGTTCCTCTCGTACAGTCGGAGAATAGCGTCACTCTACATCTGAGACCACGGCAAGCGTAGTACACTGGCCTGTGTGAAACATCTTTTTGCTTCTGACTCAAGATAGCCGCTAGCCCACTGCATCTTGATTGAAGTAGGCCATGTTGTGTGAACTGGCCAGTGCGTTCTTCAGCGCATTCAATTATGATTGTTGTTCATCTCCCCATGTCCATTTTCATGATGCTTTTGTAAGTCTCCTCATCGATTCAGATGTAGTTACCAGATTAGAGATAAATATGCCACAGTAGTTCACTAGTCCTAAGGAAATCATTCATTCAGCAGCATTTGTCGGGCTGCGTGTGTTCTTCCCATTGGAATCTAATCAGGACAGATTTTTGGGGTCAGAATACTACAACATCTCTCTGGAGAAAGGAAAAGAGTTTGGTTGGAACAAACAATCCATTTAGCCAATGAAAGACGAAAGAGTGGAGACGGAATTGAAACCGTGGGACTTTTCTGAAAGCGCACACCCACCCCACGGTAGACTGCACATTGTGGACTACCTGTGGAGGTAGAAGTCGGCGTGGTGGGGGTTCTCTAGGCAAAGGGGTTGACTGCTGAGTGAAGTCTGTAATTCAGCTACTTCTAATCCAGCAAAAGGAGCTTTAAGCAAACCAGCCAGCCAAATTTTGAATTTTTTGTATCAGACAATTTACAAACAAAGCATTTGTGTTTAGGGAGTCCACCAGATCAAAGACAGTAGAGATGACCAGGGATGTTCTCTTGATAAGTGTTTGAATAAAATCAAAATCAAATCAAATGTTATTGGTCACATACACATGGTTAGCAGATGTTATAGTGAGTGTAGCGAAATGCTTGTGCTTCTAGTTCCGACAGTGCAGCAATATGTAACAAGTAATCTTCCTTGGACTCTGTGCTATCTAACCTCCAAACGAGCTTCAATGCCATACAACACTCCTTCCGTGGCGTCCAACTGCTCTTAAACGCTAGTAAAACCAAATGCATGCTTTTCAACCGTTCGCTGCCTGTACCCGCACGCCCGACTAGCATCACCACCCTGGATGGTTCCGACCTAGAATATGTGGACATCCTTCCAGACTCATATCAAACATCTCCAATCTAAAATCAAATCTAGAGTTGGCTTTCTATTCCGCAACAAAGCCTCCCTCACTCACGCCGCCAAACTTACCCTAGTAAAACTGACTATCCTACCGATCCTCGACTTCGACGATGTCATCTACAAAATAGCTTCCAATACTCTACTCAGCAAACTGGATGCAGTTTATCACAGTGCCATCCATTTTGTTACTAAAGCACCTTATACCACCCACCACTGCGACCTGTATGCTCTAGTCGGCTGGCCGTCGCTACATATTCGTTGCCAGACCCACTGGCTCCAGGTCATCTACAAGTCCATGCTAGGTAAAGCTCCGCCTTATCTCAGTTCACTGGTCACGATGGCAACACCCACCCGTAGCACGCGCTCCAGCAGGTATATCTCACTGATCATCCCTAAAGCCAACACCTCATTTGGCCGCCTTTTGTTCCAGTTCTCTGCTGCCTGTGACTGGAACGAATTGCAAAAATCGCTGAAGTAGGAGACTTTTATCTCCCTCACCAACTTCAAACATCTGCTATTTGAGCAGCTAACCGATCGCTGCAGCTGTACATAGTCTATTGGTAAATAGCCCACCCAATTTTACCTACCTCATCCCCATACTGTTTATATTTATTTACTTTTCTGCTCTTTTGCACACTAGTATCTCTACCTGTACATGACCATCTGATCATTTATCATTCCAGTGTTAATCTGCAAAATTAATTATTCGCCTACCTCATGCCTTTTGCACACAATGTATATAGACTCTTTTTTTTCTACTGTGTTATTGACTTATTAATTGTTTACTCCATGTGTAACTCTGTGTCTGTTCACACTGCTATGCGTTATCCTGGCCAGGTCGCAGTTGTAAATGAGAACTTGTTCTCAACTAGCCTACCAGGTTAAATAAAGGTGAAATAAAAAATAAAAAAATCTAAGAATTCCACAACAGTCACCTAATACACACAAATCTAAGTAAAGGAATGGAATAAGAATATATAAATATATGGATGAGCAATGACAGAGTTGGATAGGCAAGATGCAATAGATGGTATAAAATACAGTATATACATATGAGATGAGTAATGCAAGATATATAAACATTCTTAAAGTGGCATTTAATAAAGTGAGTAGTGATCCATTCATTGTCCATAAGTGGCCTGTATGTAGGAGCCTCTCTTTGTTAGTGATGTCTGTTTAACAGTCTGATAGCCTTGAGATAGAAGCTGTATTTCAGTCTCTCGTCCCAGCTTTGATGCACCTGTACTGACCTCGCATTCTGGACAGTAGCGGGGTGAACAGGCAGTGGCTCGGGTGGTTGTTGTCCTTGATGATCTTTTTGGCCTTCCTGTGACATCGGGTGCTGTAGGTGTCCTGGAGGGCAGTTAGTTTGCCCCCGGTGATGTGTTGTGCAGACCGCAACACCCTCTGGAGAGCCTTGCGGTTGTGGGTGGTGCAGTTACTGTACCAGGCAGTGATGGAGCCCGACAGGATGCTCTCAATTGTGCACCTGTAAAAGTTTGAGGGTTTTAGGTGTCAAGCCACATTTCTTCAGCCTCTTGAGGTTGAAGAGACACTGTTGAGCCTTCTTTGCCATACTGTCTGTGGGTGGACCATTTCAAATTGTCTGTGATGTGTATGCCGAGGAACTTAAAACTTTCCACCTTCTCAACTGCTGTCCAGTTGATAGGGTGGTCATCCCCCTGCTGTTTCCTGAAGTCCACGATCATCTCCTTTGTTTTGTTGACATTGAGTGAGAGGTTTTTTTCCTGTTACAACACTGAGTGCCCTCACCTCCTCCCCTGTAGGCTGTCTCGTCGTTATTGGGTGTCAGGGGAAATGTATGGAGTGAAAAGTATATTATTTTCTTTAGGAAGGAAGTGAATTGAAAGTCAAAGTTGGCAAAAATATAAACAGTAAAGTACAGATACCCCAAACAACTACTTAAGTAGTACTTGAAAGTATTTTTACTTAAGTACTTTACACCTCTACTAGCAAGCTAGTCAAAAAAGGTTAAAAAATAAATAAATAAAAAGGGATAAGAACCTTGCCAGTCAGTATAGCAATGGAACATTTAAAATTAATGACTGGGTCACGTCCATAGATCATTTTTACATTTTTTAAATGTAACCTTTATTTAATGAGGCAAGTCAGTTAATATTCTTAGATACAGAACAAAAAGACTGAACGACTGTGTCGCCTCTCTGGCAACTGAACCGATAGAACGAACGACCAGCCGGATTGGGTAACAACCCTAGATTTGTGTCTGGACTATATATTGTGGAAGGATGAAATAGTATGAATAAATGTATCAAAATAACTTTTTTGATGAAAATATGTAAATCATTATTTCAATATGTTGGTAACACGTTGTATAAAAGTGATAATGCCATCGAAGCCATGCCAATATGTCCTCCAAACACCAGCTTCTCGGGCATTATCACTTAAATGAAATCACTTGTTTAAGTTAAATAATGCACCTATAGATAAATCCACTTTTTAAAACAATGCACTTTTATGAATAACCCACAAATATATTCTGTGTTTTGCAATGAAACAATACATTACACATAAATGAAGATACTCTCTAAATGTTCAGAATGTTTCTACCTCCTATCCAAGTGCTCTTTTGCTTGTTTGTTCATCTGAATGATTGTTTCCCTATCAAGGCCTGTACTATCCTCCAGAAATCCTTCCTTTTTCTCCTTCTGTTGGTTTTGTGTTTATCTATTTCCTAAGTCTTCTTGTTGTCCTTGTTGGGTTTATAGTCCTATCCCATTCCTTTCTTGTGTTGTCTGATGATTTAGCAGATGAGTCTGGCAAGAACCAAGTCGATCAATCTCTCAACTATTTCCACAAAATAAAAGTATCTTCCAATTCCTCTAGATGGGCAGAACACAGCAATTCACTAAAATAACTCAACTGTTCACGTATAATTATGTATTTATTTTCGTACAAAAATTGCAATTTAAGGAGGAGCTCTTAGGTGCTGCTGCTCATGAAATTGTTTGCTAGGACATATATATATATATATATATATTGTTTTCTCAGCTGAGAGGTACACTGGGGTGTTTTTTTTTAGCCTGGTTGGCGTTCTCACCTCACTGTTCTTGAGTAATCTTGTTGGTGCAGATCAATGGATCTGGATCTTTCGGATATCTGCTTGGCTCCAGACTTCACCTGCAACCATCTGGATAGATCTGAAAGGGAATCATGTGTGATGGGCTTGACCAGTCAAGATGCCTT
Organism: Oncorhynchus mykiss; assembly: GCF_013265735.2. Lineage (NCBI taxonomy): Eukaryota > Metazoa > Chordata > Actinopteri > Salmoniformes > Salmonidae > Oncorhynchus > Oncorhynchus mykiss. Next base: position 54,612,128 of record NC_048566.1, on the reverse strand, counting down.
TATTTATACAGTGTTCAACGAAGCCATTACGGTATGACGCAGGAATCTTACTCACAAGACAGTTAATTAACATGAGAACCCTACTTCAGCACGCAACCATTGGGACCTTCTAGAGAAAGCAGGATACCAACCAAAGCATGAATGGATAGAGAGAAGTCGTCAAAGGCATTTACATCTCCCTTCCTAATGGGAGTAGAGTTCAAGATTGTTCTGATTTCACTCTGGACAAGTTCACGTGGTTGGCCGTATATGTCCTGCGGGGATTGAAGAGCAGTGGTATAGAGCAGTGGTTCCCAAACTGTCCAGCTTTCAATTTACTAATAAATTGTTATAGTAGAATGCCCAAGGTGCAATTTAGAAACTGGGTAGTGCATAATCAGTTTTCCTCTTGTAATGTCAGTCATTGCATACCTTAGAGAGCTATTTATAACTTGGCAGAAATGTCCAGATCAACTAGCCCAGTGGTCACCAACCAATCTCCAAGCATTCCGAGTTGAAAGCCACTGCGTTCCTCTTTATTATTTTATTTACCTCGTGCTGTTGAGGTTAGGTGAATCTGATTCAGCTGCCATGCGCACGTTCCCATTTAGAACCATTTCATATGTCTGAAGGTACAAACTCTGGCTTCCCAACGGACCAGGGGGGAGCAAATCAAGTGCACTATAGACCTGTTACTGGCCAATCAGATGGCTCAGATTACCGTGTCTGCTGCAATGTAGCAGGTGTAAAAGAAAGCCACAGAAAAGCTAATACTGAGATTTGTAAACTTTTAAAACCATGACTAGAGAGAGACTGTCATGAATACAGCAAAGAGTTTGTGTTTATGAGTGAGTTCATGTTTACTCAGCACTTTCTATTCAACACTTTTATAAGCCATAGAATGTGCGTTCTCCCAACTTCCACTCGTGCTACAACCAGCGCTGCAGCTGCAATTAAGGAGCTTAGGCCTGCATTATTATAGTTTCGCCATCAGCTGGAAGACGGTGTCCCTTTTTAGCCAGTGTCAGCGGAGGAAAGGGAGAGCAGAGGGATGTTGAGAGTCGGACTCTCAGTCTGCTTCCCTCTCCATCTGCTGAGACTGACCATCAGATGCGGGCTCCATCAGCGCAGTAAAAAAAATTAAAAAGCGAATTGTGACCGACCGGCTTGATTCAGTCTTACATAGCAAATTCAAAATTTGAAATGATGTTATTTTACATCGGATAAAAGTAGAGACTCAGACCTAGAAAATGGTATATCATACACTACAGTTGAAGAACAATGGGAAAGTAATTCTGCTTTTGAGAAAATGGCCCTTGAATTTTTGGGACCTACTGGAGAGCTCTTCTTTGTCTACACCCATTCAACATCATTCACACCCTCTTAAAGTATTTAGCCCCCCATCTCTTTAAGGATTCACTTGTGAGGCCATGTACAAAACAACCAAATGCTGGCTTAATGCTGAATGTATATCTAAATTCACTCTGGAGTGCCAGACTGTGCTCTGGGCGTTTGTAAACTGAGTGCCGTCAGATTGTCCGTTTGTAAATTCAGAGCGTTTCGCTCTCAGAGCGTTCAGAGCACACACTGGACACTGAGCGTTCTGACCTAACAATAGCAGTCAAGCACCCAAGCTACTGTTGGCTAGCTACTTCCAGACACAAATGAGAGAACAGCTCACTCTGACCATTTTACTCACCCTAGCTGTCACACCCTGATCTGTTTCACCTGTCTTTGTGATTGTCTCCACCCCCCTCCAGGTGTCACCCATCTTCCCCTGTGTATTTATACCTGTGCTTTCTGTCTGTCTGTGCCAGTTTGTCTTGTTGGTTAAAGTCAACCAGCGTTTTGTGTCTCAGCGCCTGCTTTTTCCAGTCTCTCTTTTTTCGCCCTCTTGGGTTTAACCTTTGCGTGTCCTGACTCTGAGCTTACCTGCCTGAACACTCTGCCTGTGCCTGAGCCTGCCTGCCGACCGGTACCTATGCCCCCCTCTGGATTACTGATCTCTGCCTGTCTGCCGTCTGGTACCGTCTCCCCACCTCTGGTTTTCTGACCCTCTGCCTGCCCTGACCTGTCTGTTGCCTGCCCCTGTTTGGAACATTTAAACTATTGTTTATTCGATGTGGTCTGCATCTGGGTCTTCCCTTCATACCTGATACTAGCAGAGCTGGTTAGGCTGTTTTTATGTTATCCAGAGTGTTGGTGACTGCAACTGTCCTGCTGGCAACAATTTAATTACACTTTAATTTACTGACACTGACCATATTCAACAGGTGTTGAGCATTTGCGAATTCATCAGTTATTCTGCGCCCTGGCACACTCAGATGAGAGTGCTCTGAAATCTGAGTATATAGACGTAGCTGGTAAATTCGCTCTGGCTATCAACAGTTGTTGCAGTGGCATCAAACATTCTATTGAAATATTTACTTGCATAGTGGAGTCTTTTGTTTAGACATCTAGCTAAACAATGAACCACAATCCCAACACAACTTTACTACCGTGCATTAATCTGCAGGTAGCTAACCAACAAGGTTCAATATTAGCTACCACACATTAGGCTATAACTAGCAATGCAAATGGCTCTGAGATACAAATAATATTACTACACAGATCATACATGTAATGTTAGCTAGCTAGCCAGCTAATATTAGCTAGCTAACAGTACACTTTAACTTGAAATGAAAACAACTTTCTGACAAAATTATATCTGAAAATGTAGCTAGCTAGACTCTCTTAACCTATACATGGATGGATGCTTTCCCCTCCCTGTCACAGATGCCATGGTTGCCCTTAGTTTTAAGGTGTAATCTGGAGGCCGGTGTTTTATACAACAGCCTTCTGTGTGTTCTCTTTACCACTCCGTCTGCATATTTGCAATCAAGTGTCAGAATATTCTCCATCTCCTTAGCTATCATACTCAAAATTCAGTCCTCCAGAAAGTGGAGATCAACACTTATGCAGTTCTACTACATGATATCTTTCAAAAAAGCCTACATATACTGACCAGCTCATATTATAGACAGAAGAGTGCTACATGGCAGGCCAATCTGAACTCAACTCTCGGCATGTCCAGCCCACTCATATTCTCAGCAAATCATGGCTAGCGGGAAGGTTGCTCGCTTATTAAATGGCTAAAACAACTAGGCTTGTAATTTAACAATTTTATTTGCCTTTACAGATGGCATACAAGTTTGTTATTAAGGCACATTAAAGTTCACATGTTCCAGAAAGCATTTCTGCCGGTTGGTGGGTGGCGGGACACAATGTAGATAGCCCGGTTAGCCAATGTGCCTGAGCACTGGTTGGTCGGCCCAATTGAGGTAGTATGTACATGAATGTATAGTTAACCTCTTGAGTGTAGGGGGTAGTATTTTGATGTTTGGATGAAAACGTACCCAAATGAAACTGCCTATTTCTCAGGCCCAGAATCCAGAATATGCATATAATTGTCAGATTAGGATAGAAAATACTTTTGTCTTTTGACATAGTTTCAGGCTTTTATTTTGACAAATGAGCGAGAAAGATCACATCGCGTCATTAGATGGCTGGGTGCCAGCAGCGTTTTGCATGCGCCAACAGAGTAGAGCAGACATTTTCTCTCTCTATCCTATTTTTTTCTTTTTTTTCACCATTATTTAACCAGGTAGGTTAGTTGAGAACAAGTTCTCATTTGCAACTGCGACCTGGCCAAGATAAAGCATAGCAGTATGAACAGACAACAACAGAGTTACACATGGAGTAAACAATAAACAAGTCAATAACACAGTAGAAAAAAAGAGAGTCTATATACATTGTGTGCAAAAGGCATGAGGAGGTAGGTGAATAATTACAATTTAGCAGATTAACACTGGAATGATAAATGATCAGATGGTCATGTGCAGGTAGAGATACTGGTGTGCAAAAGAGCAGAAAAGTAAATAAATTAAAAAAAGTATGGGGATGAGGTAGGTAAATTGGGTGGGCTAATTACCGATGGAATACGTACAGCTGCAGCGATCGGTTAGCTGCTCAGATAGCAGATGTTTAAAGTTGGTGAGGGAGATAAAAGTCTCCAACTTCAGCTATTTTTGCAATTCATTCCAGTCACAGGCAGCAGAGAACTGGAAGGAAAGGCGGCCAAATGAGGTGTTGGCTTTAGGGATGATCAGTGAGATACACCTGCTGGAGCGTGTGCTACGGGTGGGTGTTGCCATCGTGACCAGTGAACTGAGATAAGGCAGAGCTTTACCTAGCATGGACTTGTAGATGGCGACGAATATGTAGCGAGGGCCTGCCGGCTAGAGCATACACATCGCAGTGGTGGGTGGTATAAGGTGCTTTAGTAACAAAACGGATGGCACTGTGATAAACTGTATCCAGTTTGCTGAATAGAGTATTGGAAGCTATTTGGTAGATGACATCGCCGAAGTCGATGATCAGTGATGAGGGGTGGTGAGGGGTGGTCTTTTGACCGCGGACCCGTGGCGGATACAGGCAATGGCAATAAGGCAGTGATCGCTGAGATCCTGATTGAAGACAGCGGAGGTGTATTTGGAGGGCCAGTTGATCAGGATAATGTCTATGAGGGTGCCCATGTTTACAGATTTAGGGTTGTACCTGGTGGGTTCCTTTATGATTTGTGTGAGATTTGTGATGATGATTTGTGTGTCACCTAACAGAACAAACTCTGAAGCTAGATGGGGGGCGATCAATTCACAAATGGTGTCCAGGGCACAGCTGGGAGCTGAGGGGGTCGGTAGCAGGTGGCAACAGTGAGAGACCTATTTCTGGAGAGAGTAATTTTTTTAATTAGTAGTTCGAACTGTTTTGGTATGGACCTGGAAAGTACAACGTTACTTTGCAGGCTATCTCTGCAGTAGACTGCAACTCCTCGCCCTTTGGCAGTTATATCTTGACGCAAAATGTTATAGTTGGGTATGGAAATCTCCAAATTTTTGGTGACCTTCCTTAGCCAGGATTCAGACACGGCAAGGACATCAGGGTTGGCAGAGTGTGCTAAAGCAGTGAGTAAAACAAACTTAGGGAGGAGGCTTCTGATGTTGACATACATGAAACCAAGGCTTTTTCTATCACAGAAGTCAACAAATGAGGGTGCCTGGGGACATGCAGGGCCTGGTTTTACCTCCACATCACCCGCGGAACAGAGGAGGAGTAGGATGAGGGTGCGACTAAAGGATATCAAAACTGGTCGCCTAGAGCGTTGGGGACAAAGAATAAAAGGAGCAGATTTCTGGGCGTGGTAGAATATATTCAGGGCATAATGCGCAGACGGGTATGGAGGAGTGCGTGTACAGCGGAGGTAAGCCCAGGCACTGGGTGATGATAAGAGAGGTTGTATCTCTGGACATGCTGGTTGTAATGGGTGAGTTCACCGCATGTATGGGAGATGGGAAAAAGGAGGTATCAGAGGTATGAAGAGTGGAACTAGGGGCTCCATTGTAAACTAAAACAATGTTAACTAACCTGAACAACAGTATACAAGGCATATTGACATTTGAGAGAGACATACAGCGAGGCATAAAGTAATCGCAGGTGTTGATTGGGAGAGCTAGCTAAAATAACAGGTTAGACAACAACAGCTAACACGGCGATGACTATGCAGAGAGGGTCGGATTAACTACACACAGAGCCTGAGTTCGCGGCTGGGGCCGAAAGATAAAATAATGAATAAACAGAATGGAGTACCGTGATTAATGGACAGTCCAGCAGGCATCAGCTATGTAGCCAAGTGATCATAGTGTCCAGGGGGCAGCAGTAGATGGAACAGGGAAGCCGCCACTACGCTAGCACGCGGGCAACATGGCGTTTAAAGTTAGTAGCCCGGGGCTAGTAGGAGCGTCTGCTCCAGCAGAGGCCGGTTGAAGGCACAGCGGATGGAGTATTCATCGGCAGACCAGTCGTGGTGGTGCGGCGGGGAGCCGTGTCGACAGAGAATCCAAGCCAGATGGCGAAAGACTAATTGTAGAATTTAGTTTGCTAGCCGGGAGATGCGCCTGGTTCACGGCTAACTGGTGCTAGCTTTGTGGCAGTGGCATTAGCCACTATAGCCAATCGGTAGCAGCGGTGATCTGGTGCCAAGGTCCAGAGTTTACAGCAAGGATCCGGTGGTGTTATTGGGCTCTAGCCGTGTATGAGTGGGGTTCGGGTGAACAGCTGAGTAGGCCGGGAGGTGGGCCTCAGGGATAGCTTCTGTACTGGGTGCCACGGTGAGCTGTGAGCTAGCTAGCTGCAAGCTGTGAGCTAGATAGCTGCAAGCTAGCTGTGAAGATCAAAAGTAGTGGTCCAGGGATTCCGGCAGGAATCCGGCGTTGTTGTGGAGAGACAGTCCAATACTGGTAGACTGGCGAGTATTATCCAGGCTAAAAACAGGGCTGGTATCTGTGCAGAAGGTAAAAGCCGCTAGCAGTGGCTAACAATGACTAAATGGCTTGTAGCTAATTAGCTGGTTAGCTTCTGGAGGTTCTTGAATGTGTTCTAATATTGAAAATATATATATATAAATAGCGATTCCGTATCACATTGGGTGAGGCAGGTTACCGGAAGGTATAATCGAATTAAAAATCAAAAAGAGATTGAAAATAAAATTGGTGTGTATATATATATATATATAATATATATATATATATATAATATATATAATATATATTATATATATTATATATATTGTATATATATATATATATAATATATATAATATATATATATATATTATATATATTATATATATTATATATATATATATATATATATATATATATATAATATATATAATATATATATATATATATAATATATATATATATAATATATATATATATATATACACACAAAAGTACACGAGAGGACGAACAAACACGTCTTCACTGCTACGCCATCTTGGATATTGAAGAAGCTACAGTCCGGTTGAAATATTATCGATTATATATTGTAAAAACAACCTGAGGATTGTTTATAAAAAACGTTTGACATGTTTCTACGAACTTTACGGATACAATTTGGAATTTTCGTCTGCCCAGTCGTAACCGCTCGAGCCTGTGGATTTCTGAACATAACGTGCCAACCAAATGGAGGTATTTTGTACATAAAAATAATCTTTATGGAACAAAAGGAACATTTATTGTGTAACTGGGAGTCTCGTGAGTGCAAACATCCGAAGATCATCAAGGTAAGCGATTCATTTTATTGCTTTTCTGACTTTCGTGACCAATCTACTTTGCTGCTAGCTGTTTGTAATGTTTTGTCTGCTGAGAGAGATGTCCTTACATAAACGCTTGGTATGCTTTCGTCGAAAAGCTTTTTTGAAATCTGACATGCCAGGTGGATTAACAACAAGCTACGCTGTGTTTTGCTATATTTCACTTGTGACTTCATGAAAATTAAATATTTTTGGTAATTTGAATTTGGCGCTCTGCAATTCAGCGGATTTTAACGAAAATTATCCCGCTAAAGGGATGGGTGCATCAAGATGTTTTAAAGTGACTATGCATATATGATAAACAGAGAGTAGTAGCAGCAGCGTAAAAAGAGGGGGTGGGGGGGGCATACAATGCAAATTTGATTGCCTGTTCAGGAGTCTTATGGCTTGAGGGTAAAAACTGTTGAGAAGCCTTTTTGTCCTAGACTTGGCACTCCGGTACCGCTTGCCATGCGGTAGTAGAGAGAACAGTCTATGACTGTGGTGGCTGGGGTCTTTTACAAATTTTAGGGCCTTCCACTGACACTGCATTTTGTAGAGGTCCTGGATGGCGGGCAGCTTACCCCCAGTGATGTACTGGGCCGTACGCACTACCCTCTGTAGTGCCTTCCAGTCAGAGGCCGAGCAATTGCCATACCAGGCAGTGATGCAACCACTGCTCTCGATGTTGCAGCTGTAGAACCTTTTGAGGATCTCAGGACCCATGCCAAATCTTTTTAGTTTCCTAAGGGGGAATAGGCTTTGTCGTGTCCTCTAAACGACTGTCTTGGTGTGTTTGGACCATTCTAGATTGTTGTTGATGTGGACACCAAGGAACTTGAAGCTCTCAACCTGCTCCACTACAGCCCGTCGATGAGAATGGGGGCGTGCTCGGTCCTCCTTTTCCTGAAGTCCACAATCATCTCCTTTGTCTTGGTTACGTTGAGGGATAGGTTGTTATTCTGGCACCCCTGGCCAGGTCTCTGACCTCCTCCCTATTTGCCAGCAGCATACCACCCTGCTGGCTTGCTTCTGAAGCTAAGCAGGGTTGGTCCTGGTCAGTCCCTGGATGGGAGACCAGGTGCTGCTGGAAGTGGTGTTGGAGGGCCAGTAGGGGGCACTGTTTCCTCTGGTCTAAAGAAATATCCCATGGCACTTGTTGTAAGAGTAGGGGTGTTAACCTCGGTGTCTTGGCTAAATTCCCAATCTGGCCCTCAAACCATCACGGTCACCTAATAGTTTACAATTGGCTCATTTATCCCCCTTCTCTCCCCTGTAACTATTTGCCAGGTCGTTGCTGGAACGTGTTATATATAAATATATATTTTTTTTAAATAGGCTGTCTCGTCCTTGTCGGTGATCAGGCCTACCACTGTTGTGTCGTCTGCAAACCTAATGATGGTGTTGGAGTCGCGCCTGGCCATGCAGTCGTGGGTGAACAGGGAGTACAGGAGGGGACTGAGCACGCACCCCTGTGGAGCTCCAGTGTTGAGGATCAGCGTGGCAGATGTGGGAAAGGGCAGTGTGGAGTGCAATAGAGATTGCATCATCTGTGGATCTGTTTGGGCGGTGTGCAAATTGAAGTGGGTCTAGGTTTTCTGGGATAATGGTGTTGATGTGAGCCATTACCAACCTTTCAAAGCACTTCATGGCTACGGACGTCATTTAGGCAGGTTGCCTTTGTGGCCTTGGGCACAGGGACTATGGTGGTCTGCTTGAAACATGTGGGTATTACAGACTCAATCAGGGACATGTTGAACATGTCAGTGAAGCCAGTTGGGTTGAGGTGGGTGGGGGGGGGTTGAGGTGGGGCCAGCACAGATTGACCTGGGGCTAGCGGAGGTGAAGATAGCACGTCTTGATCTGGGGCTAGTGGAGATTGACCTTGGGCAAGCAGAGGTTGGGGTTAGCATAGCATGGCCAGGGGTCAGCGGTTGAGGAGCTAATATAGCATGGCCAGGGGCTAGCAGAAGTCAGAGATCTAGAATAGCATGGCCAGGGGCTAGCAGAGGTTGAGGAGGGTCTAGCATAGCATGGCCAGGGAATAGAAGAGGTTCGAGAAGGGAAGCTAGCTCATTGTCAGCTGGAGCTAGCATAGGTTCAGGAGCTAGAGTAGCATGGCCAGGAACTAGCAGTGGTTGGAAAGAAAATAGCATAGCAGGATGAGTTAGCGTAGCATCTTGAGCAGGAGCTAATGAGGGAGTTAGTGAGGGCCTAGCTGGAGAGCTAGATTGATATGCTGATAGTCAAGGAGCAGTGGCTGCTTTATCATCCAAGATGTTATCTTGTATAAAGCTGAAAACAAGCTGTGCTGAAGAGAGTTTGAGTTCAGCTTGGCTGATTCAAAGTTTAGTCTCCTAGCAACCTTTTCCCTAGTTGCTGCCTCCTAGCGGCTTTGGCTTGATCATCAATCCGAAGGCATCCAATGTTTCCTACTCCACCATTTGTCTTTTCAGTATCCCTCTTGTTCCTCCCCTAGAATACTAGTTTGTACGTCACTCAGGGAGGCACAACTGCCTGTGAAGGAATGTCGACTGAAAGAGGTCAGCTTTGTGAAGTTGCAGTACTTTTTGCACTGCATGCTATTGGATGTTGTTAGACATCCTATTCCATAAGAAGTCAGGGGGGCGCCTAACCCTCTTAAGACACACCACCTGCTGTTGGAATCCCCTATTGCATGAGGAAGGGGGTCATCTTAGTGTACTGGTGTTTTGTTTTTTAAATGTTATTTTACCTTTATTTAACTAAGTCAGTTAATAACAAATTATTATTTTCAATGATGGCCTAGGAACAGTGGGTTAAAACCTGTTGATGCCAGGAGTTCCTCTAGAGGAACACCCCCCCCACCGTTCAGCTCAAACGGTGGCGCATGGAACGCAAAAATATTCTTAGAAATATTTAACCTCCACACATTAACAAGTCCAATAGCTCAAATGAAAGATAAACACCTTGTTCATCTACCCAGCATGTCAGATTTTTTAAATGTTTTACGGCGAAAACACACCACACATTTATATTAGACCACCACCGAAACCAAGACAAGCGGCAGCCATTTTGTCCCAGAAAATATAAAATTATAAAAGCAGGATTAAAAAATAAATCGCTCACTAACCTTTTGAAAATCTTCATCAGATGACAGTGATAGGACATGTTACACAGTAATTTTTTTTTTTTTCAATAATATGCCATATATATCCATAAATGTCCATTTACAATGTACTCATGTTCAGAAATTACTCAAAAATGCCCGCAGGAAATCTAGGTAGCTCGGCAAGATAACGTAAATAGACATCATAAACTTTGGCTAAATATACATGTTCTACATATAGTTAGAAAGATACACTGCTTCTTTATGCAACCGCTGTGTTAGATTTATTTCTAACGTTACAGAAATCGCACACTATTCCATATGCTGAGACAGCGCTCAGTTCCAAGCTACATTTCCACGTAATGTTGGAGTCAACAGAAACACAGATTTCAGCATAAATAATTCCCTTACCTTCGATGGTCTTCGTTCAGAATGTTCTGGAAGGGTTCATACTTACCCAATACATCGTTTGGTTTCAAGTCTTGCGTCTTTGTATTAGCTACTGCTAATAACATCAGCTGAAATGCACCCAAAACGTCCTCCGGTCCGGATAAGTTGCGCATCAAAACTTCAAAATTACACATTATATGTCGACTAAACAGGTCAAACTAAGTGCAGAAGCAAGCTTTATGATGTTTTAGACGTGCAAAACAAACTTCAATTCAACCGGGCATCGTTTGCTCTTCCCAGGAGTGCTGGAACAAAGGAATGGCTGTGACCAATTCGCGCCCTAACGCACAGGTTTTTTTCTCGCGACACTTACTCCAATCACTCCTATAGGGCCAATTCTCGCGCGATTTGAACGATTGAACGCTCTAAAGAAAGAGGACATCTAGTGGAAGAGATGGAAGGGTGGATCCATAAGTGGTCGGGAAGGGTGGGGGCCATGACGTCAAAGTTGCTCCAACTTTCATGGCCACAAAAACTAGTTTGGAAGAATGCATGCCCTGTGAGTTCTGCTATACTTACAGACATAATTCCAACGGTTTTAGAAGCTTTAGAGTGTTTTCTATCCAATAATAATTATTATATGCATATATTAGCAATTTTTGATAAATTTTTTTTCAGTTTACTAGGGGTACCCAATTTCTCCAAAGGGGGCGTAAATCTGCCATGCCCTCAAAAGGTTATTAACTGCATGTTCAGGGGCAGAACGACAGATTGTACCTTGTCAGCTCGGGGATTTGAACTTGCAACCTTCCGGTTACTAGTCCAACACTAACCACTAGGCTACCCTGCCGCCCCACAAAGGAAAGGCCATCCCGTCCAGCCATGTCCATTGTACTTTGGAGCACATCATTGGGGTCCGAACTCATGATCTCCATAGGTCACTCTGTGATTACTCTCTCTATAATGCCCAAAGGACCAGTTGAAGTAGATTTGCGGTTCAAGTATAGCTACGTAATCACACACACACACACACATACACAGGAGTTTAAGAGGAACCATGGTTTTATTTTCAAGTAATTTTCAGCCATGATTCCTAAAAGGGCCGAAAAAAGGGCAGTAAATAATGTAGGGGAGTAAAATTATTATATTTGATCAACAATAATTCAACAAAATTAACAATAATAATCCAGAGCTCCAACACATGTTTTATGTAAAGATGCAAATGTAGGCCAATCTTTGCTAAAAATGAATTGTATTTATTTAACAGAAAATAAAAGTTGCACACCCACGATACCTCTGCCTGCCCTGTTTGTTTTGGACGATGGATGCTATGGGTGCAGATTGGGCCATCAGCAGCAGTCCCCGCATTCCAGACCCAACATGGTGGTACCGTAGGTCTGTGATTCATACCAAACTGTCAATGCATAAATCATTCATCAAATGTGTGTTCTTATTGCAAGAAAATATTGTAATTTCACTTAACCATACCACAAGGTAGCTACTCTGCTTCATTTATGACGAGAAAACTAACTGGAACAATCTAGCTAGCCAAGTTGTTTGTTAGCTAGTTCGCTAAGTTAGCTAGCTAGCTTATATTAAGCAGTAATACAAAATACGCCTCAACATTTTAAAACATTAGCTGTCACCTTGAGGCTTGATAGTGGGTCAAACATTTTAGTTATATGTTAGCTAGCTAGCTATGCTTCCAGTTAGCTTTAACCCCCCTATCAAGCGTAGCTGGTGATCGAGCTAGCCCTACAGCCCAAATTAACTAACGTTCTGGATTCTATACTAAGCAAATATATAAATGCAACATCCAACAATTCCAAAGATTTTACTGAGCCATTGAAAATAAGAATTTGTTCTTAACTGACTTGTCTAGTTAAATAAAGATAAAATCTATGGATTTCATTTGACTGGGAATACAGATATGCGTCCATTCGTCACAGATACCTTTAAAAAATAAATTAGGGGCATGGATCAGAAAACCAGTTATGATCTGGTGTGACCACTCTCTCTTCCTTTGCATATAATTTATCAGGCTGTTGATTGTGGCCTGTGGAATGTTGTCCCACTCCTCTTCAATGGCTGTGAGAAGTTGCTATATATTGGCGGGAACTGGAACATGCTGTCGTATATGTTCATCCAGAGCATCCCAAACATGCTCAATGGGTGACATATCTGGTGAGTATACAGGCTACGGAAGAACTGAGACATTTTCAGCTTCCAGGAACTCTGTACAGATCCTTGTGACATGGGTGATGGCGGCGGACATGAGGTGATGGATGAATGGCATGACAATGGATCTCTTCAGGATCTCTTCACTGTATTTCTGTGCATTCAAATTGCTATTGATAAAATGCAATTGTGTTTGTTGTCCGTAGTTTATGCCTGCCCATACTATAACCCCACCATGGGGCACCCTGTTTACAATGTTGACATTTGCAAACTGCTTGCCCACACGACACAATACATGTGGTGTGCGATTATGAGGCTGGTTGGACAAATTGACAAATTCTATGAAATTACCTTGGAGAACATTAAATTCTTTAGCAACAGCTCTGGTGGACATTCCTGCAGTCAGCATGCCAATTGCACACTCCCTCAAGAGAGACATCTGTGGCATTGTGCTGTGTGACAAAACTGCACATTTTAGAGTGGCCTTTTATTGTCCCCTGCACAAGGTGCACCTGTGTAATGATCATGCTGTTTAATAAGCTTCTTGATATGCCACACCTGTCAGGTGGATGGACTATCTTGGCAAAGGAGAAATGCTCACTAACAGGTATGTAAACAAGTTTGAGCACAAAGATAAATAAGCTTTCTGTGCATGTGGAACATTTCTTGGATATTGTATTTCAGCTCATGAAACACGGGACCAACACTTTACATGTTGCGTTTATATTTTTGTTCAGTATAGTTACTAAGATAAATAAACATGTCAGCTACTCACTACTAGCATTCAAATATTTTAGGTATTTTCTGAAAAGCTTCTAACTTTTTTGTTTATCCAGTTGTCAGTTCAATCACACACCGTTTACACACTAATTTGTGATTCCCAAATTCAAAAATGACAGGTGGAACTCCACAGCAGAAAATATATGGTTCTTGTTGCTAGGCTACCAGTTACAGAGCTTTTAACTTGAGTTTGTGCGTGCCTTTATGTAGAGGGAGTACAACAATTATAGCTAATGTCTGAAAGAGTGATATGGATTTATGTCCTCAAAACTCAAATAAGCCTTAGAAATTGTCCTTAATTTGCATAACAAAATACACATCAACATCCTGATATGGACCTCAGTCAAGAGCACATGCATTGTATCTGCTGAGAAAATATACTGTGTAGCCCTACTGCCAGTATTTGTCATCATATAGAGAAAATAAAATGTCCACATAACTAATGAGTCAATATACGGCCATACCATGTATGATATCCGGAGGGAAACAAAAAATGATATGTGCATGAAAGAAAAATATGGATTTCATATTTGTGAAATTATTGAGCATATGCTGAAAACTCAGAAAATGCATAAGAAATTGTCCTTATTTTCAGCATATCAAGATCCGGATATGGACCCCAGCCGAGAAGCTTAATATCTCGAACCGATATACTGTAGCTTCATATCTTGAATGTGCTGAGAAAACACATATGTGATGTATAGTCGGTATTTGTCAACATGGAGAGAAAATAGGATGTCACGAAAAGTATCTCAGAATATTAAATGAGTCCATATCCAGACATAGGATATGTTATTCAAAGTCATCCCAATATCATATGTCTAAACGACACATCTGGATTCAGTTTTGTCAAGATATGGTGCACATCCACAAAACATGCATTGGAAATGGCCTATATTCTCTGGAATATAAAAAATGTGTCATGTAAAGATATCCTCTAATTTGGACCCATTTTGCCCAGTGATGCATAACTAATATTGCAAAAGGATCTAACAAAATCACCAAAAACAGAAAAAATGATCAGATACAGTGCATTGCGAAAGTATTCGGCCCCCTTGAACTTTGCAACCTTTTGCCACATTTCAGGCTTCAAACATAAAGATATAAAACTGTATTTTTTTGTGAAGAATCAACAACAAGTGGGACACAATCATGAAGTGGAACGACATTTATTGGATATTTCAAATTTTTTAACAAATGCAAAACTGAAAATTTGGCCGAGCAAAATTATTCAGCCCCTTTACTTTCAGTGCAGCAAACTCTCTCCAGAAGTTCAGTGAGCTTCTCTGAATGATCCAATGTTGACCTAAATGACTAATGATGATAAATACAATCCACCTGTGTGTAATCAAGTCTCTGTATAAATGCACCTGCACTGTGATAGTCTCAGAGGTCCGTTAAAAGCGCAGAGAGCATCATGAAGAACAAGGAACACACCAGGCAGGTCCGAGATACTGTTGTGAAGAAGTTTAAAGCCGGATTTGGATACAAAAAGATTTCCCAAGCTTTAAACATCCCAAGGAGCACTGTGCAAGCGATAATATTGAAATGGAAGGAGTATCAGACCACTGCAAATCTACCAAGACCTGGCCGTGCCTCTAAACTTTCTGCTCATACAAGGAGAAGACTGATCAGAGATGCAGCCAAGAGGCCCATGATCACTCTGGATGAACTGCAGAGATCTACAGCTGAGGTGGGAGACTCTGTCCATAGGACAACAATCAGTTGTATGTTGCACAAATCTGGCCTTTCTGGAAGAGTGGCAAGAAGAAAGCCATTTCTTAAAGATATCCATAAAAAGTGTCGGTTAAAGTTTGCCACAAGCCACCTGGGAGACACACCAAACATGTGGAAGAAGGTGCTCTGGTCAGATGAAACCAACATTTAACTTTTTGGCAACAATGCAAAACGTTATGTTTGGCGTAAAAGCAACACACCATCCCCACTGTCAAACATGGTGGTGGCAGCATCATGGTTTGGGCCTGCTTTTCTTCAGCAGGGAGAGGGAAGATGGTTAAAATTGATGGGAAGATGGATGGAGCCAAATACAGGACCATTCTGGAAGAAAACCTGATGGAGTCTGCAAAAGACCTGAGACTGGGACGGAGATTTGTCTTCCAACAAGACAATGATCCAAAACATAAAGCAAAATCTACAATGGAATGGTTCAAAAATAAACATATCCAGGTGTTAGAATGGCCAAGTCAAAGTCCAGACCTGAATCCAATCGAGAATCTGTGGAAAGAACTGAAAACTGCTGTTCACAAATGCTCTCCATCCAACCTCACTGAGCTCGAGCTGTTTTGCAAGGAGGAATGGGAAAAAATGTCAGTCTCTCGATGTGCAAAACTGATAGAGACATACCCCAAGCGACTTACAGCTGTAATCGCAGCAAAAGGTGGCGCTACAAAGTATTAACTTAAGGGGGCTGAATAATTTTGCACGCCCAATTTTTCAGTTTTTGATTTGTTAAAAAAGTTTGAAATATCCAATAAATGTCGTTCCACTTCATGATTGTGTCCCACTTGTTGTTGATTCTTCACAAAAAAATACAGTTTTATATCTTTATGTTTGAAGCCTGAAATGTGGCAAAAGGTCGCAAAGTTCAAGGGGGCCGAATACTTTCGCAAGGCACTGTATATAGTTGAAGTCAGAAGTTTACATACACCTTAGCCAAATACATTTAAACTCAATTTTTCACAATTCCTGACATTTAATCCTAGTAAAAATTCCCTGTTTTAGCTCAATTAGGATCACCACTTTATTTTAAGTATGTAAAATGTCTATATGTCTAAAATGTCTATATGTGAATAATAGAAGAGAGAATAATTTATTTCAGCTTTTATCTCCTCCATCACATTCCCAGTGGGTTAGAAGTTTACATACACTCAATTAGTATCTGTTAGCAATGCCTTTAAAATTGTTTAACTTGGGTCAAACGTTTCGGGTAGCATTCCACAGGCTTCCCACAATAAATTGAGTGAATTTTGGCCCATTCCTCCGAACAGAGCTGGTGTAACTGCAAGCCTCCTTTTTCCTCCAAACATAACGATGGTCATTATGGCCAAACAGTTCTATTTTTGTGTCATCAGACCAGAGGACATTTCTCCAAAAAGTACGATCTTTGTCCCCATGTGCAGTTGAAAACCGTAGTCAGGCTTTTTATGGTGGTTTTGGAACAGTGGTTTCTTCCTTGCTGAGCAGCCTTTCAGGCTAGGTCGATATAGGACACATTTAAAGTGGATATAGATACTTTTGTACCGGTTTCCTCCTGCATCTTCACAAGGTCCTTTGCTGTTGTTCTGGGATTGATTGACTGATTTCTTTTGATTTTCCCATGATGTCAAGCAAAGAGGCACTGAGTTTAATGGTAGGCCTTGAAATACATCCACAGGTACACCTCCAATTGACCCAAATGATGTCAATTAGCCTATCAGAAGCTTCTAAAGCCATGACATCATTTTCTGAAATTTTCCAAGCTGTTTAAAGGCACAGTCAACTTAGTCAATGTAAACTTGACCCACTGGAATTGTGATACAGTGAATTATAAGTGAAATAATCTGTATGTAAACAATTGTTGGAAAAATGACTTGTGTCATGCACAAAGTAGATGTCCTAACCAACTTGCTAAAACTGTAGTTTGTTAACAAGAAATTTGTGGACTGGTTGAAAAACGAGTTTTAATGACTCCAACCTAAGTGTATGTAAACTTCCGACTTCAACTGTATACAATTTATACATATTGCATATGTTATTGGACGTATGACATAAGTTTGATCCAGATTGGACATATGACATAGGTTTAATTGAGTTTGGATATGTGAAATAGGTTTGATTGAGCTTGGACATACAGTGAGGGGGAAAAGTATTTGATCCCCTGCTGATTTTGAATGTTTGCCCACTGACAAAGAAATTATCAGTCTATAATTTTAATGGTAGTTTTATTTGAACAGTGAGAGACAAAATAACAACAAAAAAATCCAGAAAAACACATGTCAAAAATGTTATGAATTGATTAGTATTTTAATGAGGGAAATAAGTATTTGACCCCTCTGCAAAACATGACTTAGTACTTGGTGGCAAAACCCTTGTTGGCAATCACAGAGGTCAGACGTTTCTTGTAGTTGGCCACCAGGTTTGCACACATCTCAGGAGGGATTTTGTCCCACTTCTCTTTACAGATCTTCTCCAAGTCATTAAGGTTTCGAGGCTGACGTTTGGCAACTCGAACCTTCAGCTCCCTCCACAGATTGTCTATGGGATTAAGGTCTGGAGACTGGCTAGGCCACTCCAGGACCTTAATGTGCTTCTTATTGAGCCACTCCTTTGTTGCCTTGGCCGTGTGTTTTGGGTCATTGTCATGCTGGAATACCCATCCACGAACCATTTTCAATGCCCTGGCTGAGGGAAGGAGGTTCTCACCCAAGATTTGACGGTACATGGCCCCGTCCATCGTCCCTTTGATGAGGTGAAGTTGTCCTGTCCCCTTAGCAGAAAAACACCCCCAAAGCATAATGTTTCCACCTCCATGTTTGACGGTGGGGATGGTGTTCTTGGGGTCATTGGCAGCATTCCTCCTCCTCCAAACACGGCGAGTTGAATTGATGTCAAAGAGCTCCATTTTGGTCTCATCTGACCACAACACTTTCACCCAGTTGTCCTCTGAATCATTCAGATGTTCATTGGCAAACTTCAGACGGGCATGTATATGTGCTTTCTTGAGCAGGGGGACCTTGCAGGCGCTGCAGGATTTCAGTCCTTTGCGGCGTAGTGTGTTACCAATTGTTTTCTTGGTGACTATGATCCTAGCTGCCTTGAGATCATTGACAAGATCCTCCCGTGTAGTTCTGGGCTGATTCCTCACCGTTCTCATGATCATTGCAACTCCACGAGGTGAGATCTTGCATGGAGTTCTTTTGTGTTTCTTCCATTTGCGAATAATCACACCAATTGTTGTCACCTTCTCACCAAGCTGCTTGGTGATGGTCTTGTAGCCCATTCCAGCCTGGTGTAGGTCTACAATCTTGTCCCTGACATCCTTGGAGAGCTCTTTGGTCTTGGCCATGGTGGAGGGTTTGGAATCTGATTGATTGATTGCTTCTGTGGACAGGTGTCTTTTATACAGGTAACAAGCTGAGATTAGGTGCACTCCCTTTAAGAGTGTGCTCCTAATCTCAGCTCGTTACCTGTATAAAAGACACCTGGGAGCCAGAAATCTTTCTGATTGAGAGGGGGTCAAATACTTATTTCCCTCATTAAAATGCAAATCAATTCATAACATTTTTGACATGCTTTTTTATGGATTTTTTTGTTCTTATTCTCTCTCACACTGTTCAAATAAACCTACCATTAAAACTATAGACTGATCATTTCTTTGTCAGTGGGCAAACGTACAAAATCAGCTGGGGCTCAAATACTTTTCCCCTCACTGTAGGACATAGGTTTCACTCGAACAATGGAACTGAAGTAGGAGAGTGTTTGCATGGGTATTACATCTCAATGCCCATTGTTGAGACCAAACCATGTAGAATGTTTTTGTAGAACAGGCAAACGTTGTTATAACACATGTATGGAAGCAAAACTCCCCCTGAATAGAACACCCACTAATCATACATTTAACTTCAATAACAAAGCCAACAGCTTGCGTGGGAAATGGGACGAGCTTACATGACTAACGCCCAGTGGCAGATTTAGGTATAGGCGACATGGGCAGCCGCCCAGGATGGCATCTTGCCGGGAATGGCATGAGGTGCCCGGTATTCTATCGCTCATTTGCACGTCATTTCAATGATATCATGTCACCGCATGGGACTGTGGGTCAATTAACCTTGTCGGAGTGGCGCCCTCATTCTAGTTTGTGAACTCGGCAGGCCACTGCCTGGGAAGATCTCCCACTGGAAACCTGAGGTAGGGGGAGCGGGTGAATCTATCAAATACCGCACCTCTAACTTTGTACAGTACTAATACAATTAGTAAAATCAGTCACACTGCGAAATGCTACCAAATAAACCACAATTCATTCATAATAATGTGAATATATAGTTTCACAGACGTTACATTTTCTTCTGGTTTGTGCGAAATCTTTAAGAATAATGTTAAACCAGTCCGCACACCACCAAGGTGAATTGGTTTAGTTTTTACTCTTAGTTGACAGTGTTGGTGAATGGGCAATATATTGATGCTCGAGTGCCAAATCAACACAAATCTGTTTATTTTTGTGTTTGTTACTTCTCTTTGATATTTATGAATCTTGGTTTTTGTACATATTATATTTCTATAGTTTTAAATATGATTATTTGTGTTGTTCCAAATGTCTGAATGAAAATAACTTTTTTTTTTTGGCGGGGGGGGGGGGGGGCACTGAAGGGAGATCGCCCAGCGAGCCATACAAGCTAGAACCACCACTGCCTGAGTTTATTTAATAGGCACAACTGTCATTAGCTTCTTTGAGCTTAAAGAAATCCTGATTGGCAGTACTTTGCATTTTTTAATCTCTATTGTATAGCAATTAAATGATAATTCCAGTGGTCTACACTTTGTAAACAGGAAAACACGAGTTGTGGTCCCGTCAATCAGATGGATCATTTTGCAAGTATCCAGGTAAATACAGAGTAAATAACAAACCCAACCTCGAAATAAAAACGTGTTCCTGGCATGTTTTTGAAGACTACCAGTATATTAGTGCTAAAAAAATACATCTCTACAATATAGGACCACATCCTTATTGGGGATAGAATGTTGAAGGTCACAGTGCATGTTTTAACATGCTCCTGGTTGGGCTATTTATGGCCCTATTATTTCTGCAACTGCTTTTTAAAGTAGGGAAATAATATTTGATCATTCAGTGGCACACATCGCACACAAAGCAAGCAAATGCTGGAATGGAATATCTTATAAGACACATTTTTAGATATCTCGTAACGGCAGATTTCCTCTTCGTCTGAAGATGTGTAGCAAGGATCAGACCAATACGCAGCGTGGTAAGTGTCAATGTTCTAATAGAAAAGACTGACACTGAAATACAAAAACATTCAAGTGAATATAAAGGAACCGAAACAGTCCCGTGTGGCACAAACACTGACACAGGAAACAAACACCCACAAACCAACAGTGAAACCCAGGCTACCTAAGTATGATTCTCAATCAGAGACAACTAACGACACCTGCCTCTGATTGAGAACCATACTAGGCCGAAACAGAAACCAAACATTGAAACACAAGCAGACTGCCCACCCCAACTCACGCCCTGACCATACTAAATAAAGACAAAACAAAGGAGATAAAGGTCAGAACGTGACACATCTTGTGACAGGAGAAAACATGTTTTATTATCATGATCGAATTGATCCAGTGGTATTTCCCTGTGAATTATTCATTGGTTGGGTTTTCTTGAACACATTGGGTTTACACACATTACACACAATCCTGTGGTGTTTGCCAAGGGAGAAGCCCCAACACACAAACACAAACACACACACACACATACACGTATGATGAAATTAATTGGTAAACTTGGGGAATGAACCACAGGGTATCCAATCCTCACAGACATTTCTTCACAGGTATTTTTGTTTTCACGCTGTGAAGCCTGAGACAAAGACAATACCCCCAGAAGATACACACACAAGCAGCCAGGAATTGTGAAAAGACACAGCCCATTGTGCAAAGTGTGGGGGAGAGTGAGAGACAGGTAGAGAGGAAGAATGAATGATGGACAATGTCTGCAAGAGAAAAAGTGAAACATTATGTTGGACTGAGAGGGGGGGCTAGCAAAGAGAGGTCTGGTATCGGAGATAAACTGTAGGTGGTCATTTCCTTCAATTGTAAACCCCATGCAGATACTTCTCAGAGTTCCTGCTGGCATGTTTTGTTGAGTGAAAGAGACAGATGACTGTGGTTTTCATATTGCAGCTCCACTGGAGCTGGTGTACAGTAACTTGGCCGAAGGCTTGGCTAGCTTTTCAAACACAGGGTAAAGTCAGGTTGCGTTCTGTGCCAGACAGAATTAAGCATCTTAGTTTATTGTAACGTGAACAGTGTTAGGTATTTCAATACATTATCAGGATTTGTGAAAGGATATGTTCAAGTTTTTATACTCATATACAGTATCAGTCAATACAAACTAAAATCTGTGAGTGTTTAGACAAAAAAACTGCGTATTGCGAGTGCACACTTTGTATATTTATTGAGAAGCAGGGAGGTGACCAAGAACCTGATGGTTATTCTGACAGCACTCCAGAGTTCCTCTGTGGAGATACAAGAACGTTCCAAAAAGACAACCATCTTTGCAACACTCCACCAATCAGGCCTTTATGGTAGAGTGGAGAGAAAGAAGCCACTCCTCAGTAAAAGGCACATGACAGCGCGCTTGGAGTTTGCCAAAAGACTCTCAGACCATGAGAAACAAAATTCTCTGGTCTGATGAAGCCAAGATTGAACTTTTTGTCCTGAATGCCAAGTGTCATGTCTGGAGGAAACCTGGCACCATCACCATGGTGAAGCATGGTGGTGGCAGCATCATGCTGTGGGATGTTGTTCAGCGGCAGGGACTGGGCGACTAGTTAGGATTGAGTGAAATATTAACTGAGCAAAGAACAGAGAGATCCTTGATGAAAACCTAATCCAGAGCGCTGAGGATCTGACTGGAGGGAAGATTCACCTTCCAACAGGACAACGAGCCTAAGCACACAGCCTAAGAAACACAGGAGTGGCTTCAGGACAAGTCTCTGAATGTCCTTGAGTGGCCCAGCCAGAGCCCGGACTTGAACCCGATCAAATATCTGTGGGGAGACCTGAGAATAGCTGTGCAGCGACGCTCCCCATCCAACCTGACAGAGCTTGAGAGGATCTGCAGAGAAGAATGCGAGAAACTCCCTAAATACAGGTGTGCCACGCTTGTAGCGTCATACCCAAGAAGATTCGAGGCTGTTATTGCTACCAAAGGTCCTTCAACAAAGTACTGAGTAAAGGGTCTGAATACTTCTGTAAATGTATTATTTTCATTTTATATTTTTAATAAATGTGCAAAAAATATGTTTTTGCATTGTCATTATGGGATATTGTGTGTAGATTGATGAGGGAAATAAACTATTTAATATATTTTTGAATAAGTCTATAACGTAACAAAATGTGGAAATAGTCAAGGAGTCTGAATACTTTCCGAATGCACTGTACATTTAATGACTCCAGGGAAGTTACTATATTGATAAAATATTACCTTGTACTTGGCTTGGGCAGCACCATTAGGGAAGTTAATGTAATTGTCTTTCAGATCAGATATAGCATTGCAGACTTTGTGGACTATTCTGCATACTGTCGGTTCACTTACAGTGCCTTGCAAAAGTATTCATCCGCCTTGGCGTTTTTCCAATTTTGTTGCATTACAACCTGTAATTTAAATGTATTTTTTATTTAGATTTCATGTAATGAACATACACAAAAAAGTCAAAATTGGTGAAGTGAAATGAAAACAATAACCATAAAAGTGGTGCGTGTTTTCACCCCCTAAATAAGATCTGGTTCAACCAATTATCTTCAGAAGTCACATATTTAGTTAAATAAAGTCCACCTGTGTGCAATCTAAGTGTCACATTATCTGTCACATGATCTCAGTATATATACACACCTGTTCTGAAAGGCCCCAGATTATGCAACACCACTAAGCAAGGGGCACCATGAAGACCAAGGAGCTCTCCAAACAGGTCAGGGACAAAGTTGTGGAGAAGCACAGATCAGGGTTGAGTTATAAAAAAATATCCAAAACTTTGAACATCCCACGAAGCACCATTGAATCCATTATTAAAAAATGGAAAGAATATGGCAACACAAAAAACCTGCCGAGAGAGGGCCATTCACCAAAATTCACAGACCAGGCATGTAGGGCATTATTCAGAGAGGCAACAACGAGACCAAAGATAACCCTGAAGGAGCTGCAAAGCTCCATAGCGGAGATTGGAGTATCTGTCCATAGGACCACTTTAAGCATTACAATCCACAGATCTGGGCTTTACGGAAGAGGTGCCAGAAGAAAGCCATTGCTTAAAGAAAAAAATAAGCGAATATGTTTGGTGTTCGTCAAAAAAGCATGTGGGAGACTCCCCAACCATATGGAAGAAGGTACTCTGGTCAAATGAGACTAAAATTGACCTTTTTGGACATCAAGGAAAATGCTATGTCTGACGCTAACCCAACACCTCTCAGCACCCCGAGAACACCATCCCCACAGTGAAGCATTGCGGTGGCAGCATCATGCTGTGGGCATGTTTTTCCATCAGCAGGGACTGGGAAACTGGTCAGAACTGAAGGAATGGTGGATGGGGCTAAATACAGGGAAATTCTTTCAGTCTTCCCAGAGATTTGAGTCTGAGAAGGAGGTTCACCCTCCAGCAGGCCAATGACCCTGAGCATACTGCTAAAGCAACACTTGAGTGGTTTAAGGGGAAACATTTAAATGTCTTGAAATGGTCTAGTCAAAGCCCAGACCTCAATCCAATTGAGAATCTGTGGTATGACTTAAGGATTGTTGTACATCAGCAGAACACATCCAACTAGAAGGAGCTGGCGCAGTTTTGCCTTGAATGGGCAAATATTCCAGTGGCTAGATGTGACAAGCTTATAGAGACATACCCCAAGCGACTTGCAGCTGTAATTGCTGCAAGTTTTCAGTTTCAGTTTAATTGCTGCAAGTTTTCAATCTTATTTCTTGTTTGTTTCAACATAAAAAATATTTTGCATCTTCAAAGTGGTAGGCATGTTGTGTAAATCAAATGATACAAACTGCCCAAAAATCTATTTTAATTCCAGGTTGTAAGGCAACAAAATAGGAAAAATGCCAAGGGGGGTGAATACTTTCGCAAGCCACTGTACATCGCATGGATGACTGGAAGGTGCGATGGGCCTTCCCCAAAGAGAGTCAGATGAAAAGCTCAAGCAAACAAATGCCTGCTGCATTTTCTTTGTACATACGGAAACAGTCACGGAAATTGATTTAATCAAAATCATTCAGTGGGTTGCTCCTGTTTATAACCATCCTTATGTCTGGCCTTGGTGGTGCTCTTTGAACATAATTGAAATAGTCCAGGTATTCAATTTTTCTCCATTGCCAACATTAACCTGGAGGCCAGAATCCATTATTCAGAAGTTAAACCTGCCTTTGGCCAGGTTTAATTTAAGCTTTTACTCAGATCTAGATTAGCTCTAATTGTCCTTCTGGAAATCAGACTTTTAACATGTAGACTAGGGCAAGTCTGAGACTATTTTAAACCATGTCTGAGAAATAAAATTTCAGTTAGTCCAGTTGAAAAGTGCAATTTAGAATAGGATTAGGCTTAATCGGTGTCCGTGAAATTGACCCCTAAGGGCCTGCATCACTATATTGAGAGCTTTGGACGATTTGGGTGTTTTTTTTGTTTTGTTCATGTATTACTACACAACGAGGATGAAGAAGTGATTTGCTGTTTGTTTTAAACTAGTGAAATCACAAAAAAGATGCCCGGACACTTCTATATACATACAAAATAGTGTTTGGTTGTCAAAAATGAAAACTTCTCCTTTAAACAAATATATAAAACATTTTCTGTTGTGAAACAACTGTTGCAAGGAGTTTAGGAAGAGTTATAATTTGAATGTTTTGTTAATGTTGTCTACCTCGTGAATGAAAACTGATCATAAAACTGGGAGATGTAGCCTACACATAGCAGTTGGCGGGACCGGACAGTTTTTGTCTAGTGCATTTTTATTCCATCATTACTACTGATGTGTGATTGAGGTTGAAATATGTATGATTTGCATGTATAAATGTATAAATCCTTGAAATGCTCCCAGTCTTTCAGTCTTGTAATCACAGACTGTTTTCAAATATGGCTTTGTTTGGCAGCACCTTTATTGAGCCTTTTAAAGTAATAACTCTTTGAACGTAAAGGGATAGTTCAACAAAATAATGTATTCAGATACTTGTTTCCTTACCTCGTAAGAAGTCTATGGACTGCTCTAAATCTCTCATGGATAGATTCGGAGTGTAACCAAATAATTGTCTTCATATGATGTAATGCGTAGCAACAGTAGTTCCAGTCTTTCACAGATTGTTTGGATTTACCAGGATTGGGTAAAGGTGGTGCTTAACTCTTAGCGCATGGATCCCGCTAGCGGGATCAAATTCGACAACATCCGGTGAAATCGGAGCACGCCAAATTCAAAATACAAAATTGTAATATTAAACATTCATGTAAATACAATACATGATTCTTTAGCTTAGAATCTTGGTAATCGAACCGCGGTGTCCGATTTACAATAGACGTTATGGCGACAGCAGAGCATTGGATTATCTGAGGACAGCGGCCCACAACAACATATGTTTTCAAACCAGCACAGGCATCACAAAATCATAAATAGAGATAAAATAAACCCTTACCTTCGAAGATCTTCCTCTGTTTGCAATTCCAAGGGTCCCAGCTACACAATGAATGGTCATTTTGTTCCAAAAAGTATGTTTAATAGGAGTCATTGAGTTCAGTAATCCACCAATTCAACATGCAGACAAAGAAGTCCCAAAAGTTACTGGTAAAGTTCGTCCAAACAAGTCAAACAACATTTCTAATGAATCCTCAGGTAGTCTAATATCTAAATAAATTATTATATTTCATACAGAGACTAGTACGTTTAATAGGAAAGGAATAGGAAAGGAAAATAACGAAGAGCGCGTACTCGTTCATGTACGCAAAGAGACTACTTTTGCCTTAGTGCTCCCCTTGGATAAACTACTATACCTTGTTGGTTTTTCAAAAAACAAGCCTGAAACCATGTATAAAGACTGTTGACATCTAGTGGAAACCATATGAACTGCAACATGGGAGGAGGAAGTCATAGTTTTCAATAGCTTTACATTTGAAGTGGCTGGGAGCTCCCAAATAAATTCTGGATGGATTTTCCTCGGGTTTTTGGCTGCCATAACAGTTCTGCTATACTCAGACATTTTTGTAACAGTTGTAGAAACTTCAGAGTGTTTTCTATTCAATTATACCAATTAAATGCATATCCTAGCTTCTGGGCCTGAGTAACAGGCAGTTTACTTTGGGCATGTCAAACAAGCAGAAATTCAGGAAACTAGACCGTGCGCTTAAATGTTTTAAAATTTGACGGCTTCGCACATTCGGTGAAATTAGCGGAAGGGGGTCAGTGGCTTTGGCTGAGAGTATGGGGCGGCAGGTAGCCTGGCGGGTAGGAGTGTTGGGCCTGTAACCGAAATGTTGCTGGATCGAATCCCTGAGCTAACAAGGTACAAATCTGTCGTCCTGCACAAGGCAGTTCGCCCATTGGGTGCCGATGATGTGGATGTTGATTAAGGTAGCCCCCCGCACCTCTCTCTGATTTAGAGGGGTTGGGTTAAATGCGGAAGACACATTTCATTTGAATGCATTCAGTTGTACACCTGACTAGGTATCCCCATTTCCCCTATGGACAACTGCAAAAGTGTTGTTACATCTCTTTAACATTGCTGCCCTGAATTTATCTGGTGCTATCAACAAAGTTGATAGCGGCAGGGTAGCCTAGTGGTTAGGGTAGCCTAGTGCGTTAGAGCATTGGACTAGTAACCAAAAAGTTGCAAGTTCAAATGCCCCAGCTGACAAGGTACAAATCTCTCGTTCGGCCCCTGAACAGGCAGTTAACCCACTGTTCCTAGGCCGTCATTGAAAATAAAAATTTGTTCTTAACTGACTTGCCCAGTTAAATAAAGGAAAAATAAAAAAGTTCAGTGGGAGAAAGTTTAAGTAGAAAGATTACTTTCTGAAGGACAATGCCATGCTGACTCACATGTGTTTACAGTGCCTTGCGAAAGTATTCGGCCCCGTTGAACTTTGCGACCTTTTGCCACATTTCAGGCTTCAAACATAAAGATAAAAAACTTTATTTTTTTGTGAAGAATCAACAACAAGTGGGACACAATCATGAAGTGGAACGACATTTATTGGATATTTCAAACTTTTTTAACAAATCAAAAACTGAAAAATTGGGCGTGCAAAATTATTCAGCCCCCTTAAGTTAATACTTTGTAGCGCCACCTTTTGCTGCGATTACAGCTGTAAGTCTCTTGGGGTATGTCTCTATCAGTTTTGCACATCGAGAGACTGAAATTTTTTCCCATTCCTCCTTGCAAAACAGCTCGAGCTCAGTGAGGTTGGATGGAGAGCATTTGTGAACAGCAGTTTTCAGTTCTTTCCACAGATTCTCGATTGGATTCAGGTCTGGACTTTGACTTGGCCATTCTAACACCTGGATATGTTTATTTTTGAACCATTCCATTGTAGGAAGACAAATCTCCGTCCCAGTCTCAGGTCTTTTGCAGACTCCATCAGGTTTTCTTCCAGAATGGTCCTGTATTTGGCTCCATCCATCTTCCCATCAATTTTAACCATCTTCCCTGTCCCAGCTGAAGAAAAGCAGGCCCAAACCATGATGCTGCCACAACCATGTTTGACAGTGGGGATGGTGTGTTCAGCTGTGTTGCTTTTACGCCAAACATAACGTTTTGCATTGTTGCCCAAAAGTTCAATTTTGGTTTCATCTGACCAGAGCACCTTCTTCCACATGTTTGGTGTGTCTCCCAGGTGGCTTGTGGCAAACTTTAAACAACACTTTTCATGGATATCTTTAAGAAATGGCTTTCTTCTTGCCACTCTTCCATAAAGGCCAGATTTGTGCAATATACGACTGATTGTTGTCCTATGGACAGAGTCTCCCACCTCAGCTGTAAATATATTGGCTCTCAAGCTTAGCCTTTTGTTAACAACACTGTCATCTCAGATGTTCAAAATATGCTTTTCAACCATAGCAAAACAAGCATTTGTGTAAGAGTATTGATAGCTAGCATAGCATTAAGCCTAGCATTCAGCACGCAACATTTTCACAAAAACAAGAAAAGCATTCAAATAAAATAATTTACCTTTGAAGAACTTCGGATGTTTTCAATGAGGAGACTCTCAGTTAGATAGCAAATGTTCAGTTTTTCCAAAAATATTATTTGTGTAGGAGAAATCGCTCCGTTTTGTTCATCACGTTTGGCTAAGAAAAAACCCTGAAAATTCAGTCATTATAACGGCAAACTTTTTTCCAAATTAACTCCATAATATCGACAGAAACATGGCAAACGTTGTTTAGAATCAAACCTCAAGGTGTTTTTCACATATCTATTCGATGATATATCATTCGTGGAAGTTTGGTTTCTCCTCTGAACGACATGGAAAAATGCATGCAGCTGGAGATTGCGCACCAATTTCGACGGAGGACACCAGGCATAGTCGAGCATCTTTTCGTGACAAAATATCTTGTTTAAAACGGGAACGTTTTCATCCAAAAATGAAATACTGCCCCCAGAGTTTCAAGAGGCTAGAGGACTCTTGATATCTCCAGGAGTGATGAGTATCATTTTTGTCTTTATCTGTTGTCGTCTAGTACTATCTTTTTGCCAGCTAGGGTCATCTACTTTAAGTGATGCCTGTCTTCCCAGTAGCCTACTTGGTGTGTGAACTGCTGACTGCTGTTAACTTGCAGATGATTGCTGACACATCAACCGGGATTAAGGGGCAGGGCAATTTGTGACTGTTATTGTATTCATAATCAGTGGCTGCATTGGAGGCGGAGTGGTTGTTCCTCTACTAGACAATCAGCAATTATTACTGGGAGGTGTGCTCTTCAGGCCATTAGCAATTAGTATTTGTACTTCAGTCTCCCCTGTTTTCTCAGTGGCAGCTGTAAACGGTAGTCTTGTTGCAAAACAAAGACGGTTCTGACAAGTTTTTCAATGAAGAAACGAGAGGAAGGCTCCATACCACTCTCCTCACTTTAGAATCTTACCTAGATATTTTCAGATTATCTCATTTGTCTCTTTTGTAACTTTGGCAACTATGTGTGTGTTTTCTATCCCAGTTCGCTCCTCTCCCTGTAGGCTTTTCAGACGCTCCCTTCCCCTTGACTGCAACCCTTCTAATTTACTGTACCCTGCATGCACAACCCATGCGGAATTCCTGGTGTCTGGCATTGTCATGCTGGAGCAGTATGGCTGGTGGCATTGTCATGCTGGAGGGTCATGTAAGGAGGAACCTGCAGGAAGAGTACCACATGAGGGAGGAGGATGTCTTCCCTGTAAAGCACAGTGTTGAGTTTGCCTGCAATGACAACAAGCTCAATCCGATGATGCTGTGACACACCGCTCCAGACCATGACGGACCCTCCACCTATCAATCAATCAATCCCGCTCCAGAGTACAGGACTCGGTGTAACGCTCATTCCTTCAACGATAAACGTGAATCCGACCATCAGTAAAAAGGCCTCTTCAGTGTCCGAAGTTTTCATAACTGTCACCTTAATTGCCTACCTTCTGTAAGCTGTTAGTGTCTTAACGACCGTTCCACAGGTGCATGTTCATGAATTGTTTATGGTTCATTGAAGGAGCATGGGAAACAGTGTTTAAAACCTTTACAATGAAGATCTGTGAAATTATTTTGATTTTTGCGAATTATCTTTGAAAGACAGGGTCCTGAAAAAAGAATGTTTCTTTTTTTGCTGAGTTTATTACTGTAAGCTACTGACCTTTTCAAAGCGTCCTCTGGCATCTCGCCGTACATCTGCCTGTAGTTACTGAACTCAACCTGCAGGAGGCTTGTTTGCTGAGGGCAAGCTTCTGTCTTGGTGGCGGCAAGGACACATCCAAGAAACACCCACGTTAAACCACACCCCTAAGCCAACTCACATTTGGCTTCTGTGATGGGTACCAACATTTCTTGAGGAGCAAGCCAAATAACAAGGCCAAATCAGTGGGTGCGGTTCCTCTTGAAGCTCACATACTGTAGAGCTGTGACGTCACATATATTCTGTAGGTGTTTGTACTTTTTGGTGTTCCTTCTTCTCCTCTATGGCTTTGCAGGGATCATAACATCCTGTTCTATTCTTGCATTGGGAACGAGTTCTATTTCAAGGAGTGACTAACCACAGTGTACAAAATGGTCACACATGCTCATTCTAAATGGACAGTTAATTTGCTCCTACATGTGTTTCGACTCCTGGAGTTTAACAAGAAAGGAAAGTGTCAGGGTTATGATTAGGTGGGAACATGTAAAATGGGAAGTAGAAAAACCATTAAATTACTTGGAGAGATCGGACCTCTACAATGAAAGCCTGTATGTGTTTATAGAGTCAACCCAATATAGAACATGTCTTTGTGGAAGACAGTATGGAATTCAAGGCTCTCCATAGAACCACATACATACTTTTAGCCTTTAGCTCTAAGGCTAATGACGCTGGGTTTCTTTGTTAGTAGTTGTTAAAGGGATGAGTCACTGCAGAGGCCATTAAATCTCTCTAGTGTACAGGTTGCCTCCCACAATGTACCAATGTTCCAGCATACACCAGTGGAGGCTTCTGAGGGGACGACTGCTCATAATAATGTCTTGAACGGAATGATACCATTCCACCTATTCTGCTCCAGCCATTCCACGAACCCATCCTCCCCAATTAAGATGCCAACAACCCCCTGTGGCAAACCATGTCTGTACAAGTACCTGCGTCAGTTGGGACAGAGAGGAGGTGGAAATTGGATGCGTGCCGTAAAAACTGTCCAGAGCCCTATCCATTCATGTCTTGCCGTAAATATTCCCAATAGCTAGCTAGATGGAGCTCACGGAGGACATATTCAATTAGCGTATTTTGAGAGTAGTTTGCATGCATTGGGAGCCTGAAGACGACCCTCCTTCGAACAACTTTTTTTCCCCTTTCGAAGTGTCTAAAGAGAATCCAGCATGATTCCCAGACCTATTGCCTTTGCTCTAGGTCAGGGAATTCCGATGCTACAGGTCAGTCATCTTGCATAATTCGTGGGTTAAGAGTGCAGGTTGATGTTTATTGTCATGAATCTTGCCATGGAGGTGGAACTGAGCAATTTCTGCTAGATGGGCCAGCTGCAAAGACAAAATTGCCTGTATCGTAAAGAATGTATTAAAATAAAGGTATTAGTTTAAGGTTAGGGTTAGGCAATAGGGTTAAGGTTAGTGTGAAGGTTATGGTTAGGTTTTATGACTTTGTGGCTGTGCCAGCTAGCGACCACTGCAGTGCTGCCTCCAGGGCAAGATTGATGACAATAAATGCAAACCTGCATTTAAAGGGATGTACTTGCAATCTTTTTTTGGGTGCTTCATTGTTCATTAGTCATAATTGGGCTCCACACAGTGCCACAATATTATCGTTGGTGTTGCCGTGTAAATGGCTGGCTAAAAACAATCGTATCTCAACAACATCCTGTAAAAATGGGATACAGCGGCATATTACTAGGTAACAGAGTATTGAAGGTAGTCAGCTAACAGCAATATTGAGTAATATATCACTAAACCCCTAAAATAAAGCATCTTAATTGAATTTTAAACCCCAAATATATTTTGCATGAAGAAACAACCTGTCATTCATCACAAACGTTGTGAATATCTGTGTTTTACCCTCTTCACAATGCAGAAAGACTGCACCACTCATTTTTATTACAACCCACCTGTCATAATTGGTTTCTTTACTAAAGTAGATGTTTATTATTATAATTATTATTATTGCTAAAGGCACTGCATAGGTGTAAACATTAACTTTTTAGCAAGAGATAGCACTTCTACAGCCTAAGAAAGTAGCAGAAATGTGATTGAAAAGAAAGGATAACAGTCTTGAACTTTTTTGGCAACATTGTGATATATTCTTATATACTGTACAATGAGGAATTCAACTACAAAATACTAGTCTTCTCCCATTTCTTTTAACCATTGCCCCCACCCACAAGGTGTATAAACAAAACAATAAATAAGAATAAAATCAGATAATAGATACGGAACAAAAACGTGAAGAACATAAATCAATCGACTCTAATTAGCACATGTAGCACAGCATGCACGTGTGTGTGCATGGACTTTGCAGATGTATTTCTCACATGTGCAGTACATAATATTTGTTTTACAGTTCTTCTTTGGGGGGCAGAATTGGCATCTCCTCCACTTGCCTGCCCCAGCTGCAGCCTCAGGTGGACCAGGACAAGATTCAGCCCCCTGAAAAGCTTTCACAAGCTCTGCAGAGGCTGCTGTGTGGGGAAGACACTCCCTTCTCAGCTGCTCCAGGAATCTCCAGTGATCTTCTGCTTATCAGGCATCCAGGTAGGGTTGATCTTGTTCCATAGCACAAAGACATTGTATGAGGACACATCAATGATGTTATGGAAAATGACCAGGGGCCAGCGAGCAGTCATCCTCCTGCAGCTGTAAGTTACAATCACCTTGTCCAGGTTGTCCACACCTTCTTTGTTGTGGTTGTAGTCCAGGACGATGGCTGGCTTCCTTTTCACAATCGTTAATCTCAGCTGTTTTGTGCAGTGTGCTCTGGAGGACCACATTCTTGTCCCTCTTTGGGAGGTAAGAAACTAGAGTGGTGGTGGGGGTGAAGGCAAACTTTGATGAGAAGGCCTCTCTCCCCCTTGTTGTGAGGAGTGCAGGGGGGAGCTCAGGCTTGTTCTTTCTAACTGTGCCAACCATGGTGATCTTCCTCTTCAGGAGCTGCAGGCAGAGTTCAATCAGTAGCACACATAATCTCAATTTCTCATTGTGTTTGGTGTACAGCTTTTATGGAAATACAGTGCCTTGCGAAAGTATTTGGCCCCCTTGAACTTTATGACCTTTTGCCACATTTCAGGCTTCAAACATAAAGATATAAAACTGTATTTTTTTGTGAAGAATCAACAACAAGTGGGACACAATCATGAAGTGGAACGACATTTATTGGATATTTCAAACTTTTTTAACAAATCTAAAACTGAAAAATTGGGCGTGCAAAATTATTCAGCCCCCTTAAGTTAATACTTTGTAGCACCACCTTTTGTTGCGATTACAGCTGTAAGTCGCTTGGGGTATGTCTCTATCAGTTTTGCACATCGAGAGACTGACATTTTTTCCCATTCCTCCTTGCAAAACAGCTCGAGCTCAGTGAGGTTGGATGGAGAGCATTTGTGAACAGCAGTTTTCAGTTCTTTCCACAGATTCTCGATTGGATTCAGGTCTGGACTTTGACTTGGCCATTCTAACACCTGGATATGTTTATTTTTGAACCATTCCATTGTAGATTTTGCTTTATGTTTTGGATCATTGTCTTGTTGGAAGACAAATCTCCGTCCCAGTCTCAGGTCTTTTGCAGACTCCATCAGGTTTTCTTCCAGAATGGTCCTGTATTTGGCTCCATCCATCTTCCCATCAATTTTAACCATCTTCCCTGTCCCTGCTGAAGAAAAGCAGGCCCAAACCATGATGCTGCCACCACCATGTTTGACAGTGGGGATGGTGTGTTCAGGGTGATGAGCTGTGTTGCTTTTACGCCAAACATAACGTTTTGCATTGTTGCCAAAAAGTTCAATTTTGGTTTCATCTGACCAGAGCACCTTCTTCCACATGTTTGGTGTGTCTCCCAGGTGGCTTGTGGCAAACTTTAAATGACACTTTATGGATATCTTTAAGAAATGGCTTTCTTCTTGCCTCTCTTCCATAAAGGCCAGATTTGTGCAATATACGACTGATTGTTGTCCTATGGACAGAGTCTCCCACCTCTGCTGTAGATCTCTGCAGTTCATCCAGAGTGATCATGGGCCTCTTGGCTGCATCTCTGATCAGTCTTCTCCTTGTATGAGCTGAAAGTTTAGAGGGACGGCCAGGTCTTGGTAGATTTGCAGTGGTCTGATACTCCTTCCATTTCAATATTATCGCTTGCACAGTGCTCCTTGGGATGTTTAAAGCTTGGGAAATATTTTTGTATCCAAATCGGGCTTTAAACTTCTTCACAACAGTATCTCGGACCTGCCTGGTGTGTTTCTTGTTCTTCATGATGCACTCTGCGCTTTTAACGGACCTCTTAGACTATCACAGTGCAGGTGCATTCATACGGAGACTTGATTACACACAGGTGGATTGTATTTATCATCATTAGTCATTTAGGTCAACATTGGATCATTCAGAGATCCTCACTGAACTTCTGGAGAGAGTTTGCTGCACTGAAAGTAAAGGGGCTGAATAATTTTGCACACCCAATTTTTCAGTTTTTGATTTGTGAAAAAAGTTTGAAATATCCAATAAATGTCGTTCCACTTCATGATTGTGTCCCACTTGTTGTTTATTCTTCACAAAAAAATACAGTTTTATATCTTTATGTTTGAAGCCTGAAATGTGGCAAAAGGTCGCAAAGTTCAAGGGGGCCGAATACTTTCGCAAGGCACTGTATGAACAAAGGCGATGTTTCTCTTTTTCTAATGTTGGGGTCACTGTAGGAAAAGTCATCCAATTTCAATTGAGTTTTTCTCTGCTGTTAAACATAGTTGTGGGTCATTTTTGACACCTTAAGACAACACAAGGGTTAAGCACAATGGCACAATGTAGGCTACTACATTAGATGGCAGGTAGCCTAGCAGTTATAACGTTGGGCCAGTAATCACTCGAATCGCTGACGAAGTGAAAAATCTGTCCATGTAGTCATGAGCAAGGCGCTTAACCCTAATTGTTCCAGGGGGCAGGACAATTCCGAGGGTGTCTCAGGGGGAGTTGGGAAAGGCAGAAAACTCACTTCCAATTCACGTGTGAAATGGGACAAATATAAGCACCCACCAAATTATTTTGTATTTACATACCAAGGATACCAGTGCAATCTGTTAGCTCCTGACAGAACATTTCTCCAATGCCACAATAGCTCTGAATCTAGCATTCAAAAACAGGTGTAAAAACTGCACATTAGAGAAAACAGTACCGTTTTTACTCTTTTTTTCTACTTGTTCCAGTCAAAGCAGCACCTGAATCTAGACGCACTGATGTAAACACTGTTTCTCTTTCCTTGTAGTCCTACATTTATTGTCATTATCTACATTCAGATAGGAGCTAAAATAATCAGAAATGTGGTGAAAAGTTACTTTTCATAATCAAGGAAGATATGTGACTGTTTCCTTTCAGAACTGTGTTTACATGGTGGTTCGCTGCCTCTTTTGCACGTGTCAGGCACTTCACAAACTGTTCTTGGACACACGCACAACCTCCTAACCCTCTCAGCCCTCCGGATGTGCCCTGCTGGCTTGCCTACAGCGGAAGGACTCCCCAAGCTTATCTCCTCCCTGCAGGCTCTGAAATAATACCTCTTATTCAGGAGGATAAACACACACTGAAGTCAGCACTAGAAAACCCAATATTGCTGCAGTCTGATAAATGACAAGCGTGAAATGTGCTTTAGCATTGTTTTGTTTTTTCCTCCCTCTTGCATTACTTAACTACTTAAGAATGTTCATACCTCCATGGACATTGTGGTTGCCGTCGTTGCCATGGTGCTACGAGAGGTAGCCTAGGCAGAGAGCTCTGTAAATATTGTACATAAGTGTTTTTTTGTCTGTGAATTTTTGTATTTATTTTGGGGGGGGTTTGACTGCTCTAGGGTTTGATCACTATATCCTGTGGTCTTGACTCCCAGAGTCGCAAGATCGTGATGAAATGTCTATCTTTTGGCTTGATAGCTAGCCGTGGCATCACCCAGGTGGGTGCTACATTCCTGGCAATGGAGGACCAGTACCAGAGGAGTGGATCCAATAGAGTGACCATTCAGAGAAGCAGGTGTGGAACGCTGTTGAAGAGCTCCGGGCCTGTTTTTGTTTCATCCTTGGCTGTCCCATCGATGCCCCCCCTGAACCTACACTGACTTTCCAGCCCAAAGTGCACAGCTTCATCCCAAGCCAACTGAGACTTTCATTCTCCATCATTTTTGTTTGTTGTTTTATTTTTATTTTCTCATAAACATCATAATATAAACTCTGAGGCTTAGAACACCTGCTCTTTCCATGACATAGACTGACCAGGTGAATCCCGGTGAAAGCTATGAACCCTTTTTGAATCCACTTCAATCAGTGTAGATGAAGGGGAGGAGACCGGTTAAATCATCCTTTTAAGCCTTGATTCAATTGAGACACGGATTGTGAATGCGTGCCATTCAGAGGGTGAATAAGGCAAGACAAAAGATTGAAGTGCCTTTGAACAGGGTATTGTAGTAGGTGACAGGCGCACCTGTTTGCGTCAAGGACTGCAATTTTACTGGGTTTTTCACACAATTTTGCTGGGTTTTTCTTTGGGTGGCGTTCCCTGTGGAACGCTTTGAGTCGATGCCACGACAACAACAAAAAAACACTTTGTGATAAATAATCTGAATCAGAAGAAAATACTGTATATATTTTACATTTACAATCTGTAGAAATTATGAGAACAGAAAGGTTCAGAACTTTTGTCAAATAAATATATGGAGAGGTTGAGGAAGGACATGAGTAAAAACAAACTAAATATAATTATTGTAAAATGGACTGTGCCCGTAAAATGTATATAGTATGTATAAACTGGAAGTTTAAGCCTAAGCATTGTTGTTTACTCCAATTAGAGGAGGGGTGGTAGGGTTAGAAAGTAATTAAGGAAAATATATATTTTTTAAAGTGTATATATGTATGTATTTGTATTTATATGTACAGTACCCATCAAAAGATTGGACACACCTACTCATTCAAGGGTCTTTCTTTATTTTTACTATTTTCTACATTGTAGAATAATAGTGAAGACATAAAAGCTATGAAATAACTCAAATTGAATCATGTAGTAACCAAAAAAGTGTTCAACAAATCAAAATACATTTTACGTGAGATTCTTCAAAGTAGCCACCCTTTGCCTTGATGACAGCTTGGCACACACTCTTGGCATTTTTTCAACCAGCTTCACCCGGAATCTATTTCATGCTTTCACCATTTCCGATCTTACTGCTAAACAATGTACAACATTGGGATTAAACCATATGAAAAAGAGAAAATAAAGCTAAATAGAAGAATCTCACCTTTTTTGAAACATTCACTGTTGCCGTCGGAGCATGCCCCGATGCACTGGTCCATTTGGGAGGGCTCCGGCGTGCCAGGCAACCCTCCCGTTGCCTTAATGCTGCGGTTATGTACGGCTATTATTTTTTTCCCCTTGCAGTTTAAGGTCAGACCATTTATTTTTCACATCAGCCACAGTTCTGTCTTGCTACCCCACCTCATTCACTGCAGCGGTGACACTCCTGCTACCTGTTTTTGGCTTTGTTTGTCAACGAATAATACGTGTTGCCTGTCTTCAATCTCCTCTCCCATCGCCACGATCTCGTCTTCCAAAAAGTTTGCTTTTCTCTTTTTGTCCATGGCTATTCCTGACTAAACTCTCATTTGTGATAGCATTCTATACGGGGGAATTTGCTGATTGTAAAGGCACGTTCAGGTGCTGTTAATTTGAGATTTATAGATCACAGGTGCATAAGTCACAAATCCTCTAGGATTTTGCCTGTGGTTAGTTCCATTCTATTTATTTTTATCATGAAAAACTCCCCAGATGTTGCCGATGACAAATATGAAGAGTGGTACTCAGTGACGTGTTGTGTTGGACTTTGTATTCAGATAAAAACTATGAGCTGGCACACACCCAGAGAAAATTATTTTATGTAGAGATGCTGACTAGTGGCAAATAAACCATAAGCTATAATAATAATAATAATAATTAAAAGAGTTGCACACTCTAAACTCCCAGTAATTTATTGGGTAAATCACCAACGTTTCGGCATCACTGTGCCTTCTTCAGGGTCAGGACTTCGCATTCAGGACATAAAAGTTCATTTCTTTGCCACATTGTTTGCTGTTTTACTTCAGTGCCTAATTCCAAACAGGATGCATGTTTTGTTATTCTGTACAGGCTTCCTTTCACTCTGTCATTTAGGTTAATATTGTGGAGTAACTACAATGTTGTTGATCCATCCTCTGTTTTCTCCCATCACTGCAATTCAACTCTGTAACTGTTTTGAAGTCACCATTATCCTCATGGTGAAATACCTGAGCGGTTTCCTTCCTCAACTGAGTTAGGAAGGACGCCTGTATCTTTGTAGTGTCTGGGTGTATTGATACACCATCCAAAGCCTAATTAAGAACTTCACCAGGCTCAAAGGGGTATTCAGTGTCAGCCTTTCTTTTTTTCACATCTACCAATAGCTGCACTTCTTTGCAATGCATTGGAAAACCTCCCTGGTCTTTGTGGTTGAATCTGTGCTTGGAATTCTCGATTGCGGGACCTTGCAGATAATTGTATGTGTGGGGTACAGAAATGGGGTAGTCATAACAAAATCGTGTTAACCACTAATACTGAACAAAGAATGAGCCCATGCAACTTATTATGCGATTTGTTAAGCACATAAGGGTTTGAATACCTAACTCAAGAGATTTCAGCTTTCCATTTATTTATTTGTTAAACATTCTAAAAACAAAATTCAACTTTGACATTATGGGGTATTGTGTGTAGATCAGTGACAAAAAAAATCTCAATTGAATCTATTTTAAATTCAGGCTGTACCACAATACATTGTGGAAAAAGTAAAAGGGGTGTGGATACTTTCTGAAGGCCGTCTCTCTGTCCAAAATGCCATAGCCGTGATGAATTGGAGACACCTGCACTTTGTTCGCTGTCCTTAGTTGACCGGTGTCAGCAGCCACCAGTGTCTCGTTTTCAAGGTGAGCACAGAAAAGGAAAAATGTCACTTAGAACAGCAGAAAAATATGCTCTTGATTTTTTTTTAAATAACAGATAAAAGAGTATGTCAAATAATACCTGTGTATGGTAATGATTCTATTATATACCTTTATCTACATTTTGGACCTCCGTTAATTGTACTCTCATGGCCTGTCAGTCCCAGTTGCAAGGACTGCTCCCTGGCCTTGTCGTGGAATATTCAAATCAAGTGAGAGACACTCATTTCTTTAAACAATCATCTTTATTTAATATTAATTACTGCAATAATGAAGCTGGTCGTTTCCACGCTCTGAAGTGTGATGCCGAGAGCTCCCCGAGCAGAACTGAGACAATATTTTAGTGTAAGAATATTTAGAAGATAAATACACAATACAGAGACAAAGGACGAGAAGTCAATAGAGTACTAGCGATCAATGGAATTGTGTTTTTTCTGTGATAGGGACTTAATGAGCAATGGGTCAGAGACATGGCAGGAATTTGTCTATGCAGTGAGCTTGAAATAGGATACTTGTTGTTTGGCCATTAGCCCAGTTTTATTGCAAGGAATTCTAATTGGTCAACCAAAAGCTAGGGCTGGATTATAAACTACATCCTGTCCCTTTGTTCTGTGGAGAGAATCACTAGGAGAGAATCACTGAGGACAGGGAAGGAACAACCATCTTCCATCTACCTCCCAGCATAACATCTATGATTTATCCTCTTTGAATAAACCTATTTTCCTCCCCC
The DNA here is from genome assembly GCF_013265735.2 of Oncorhynchus mykiss. Classification (NCBI taxonomy): domain Eukaryota; kingdom Metazoa; phylum Chordata; class Actinopteri; order Salmoniformes; family Salmonidae; genus Oncorhynchus; species Oncorhynchus mykiss. The sequence continues at coordinate 54,572,203 of NC_048566.1, read as the reverse complement.
TGATTGGCTTTGGGGTCTGTGTTATTAAAGAATAACATCAGCTGCTAACATTTGGTGCCGTGACCTGGATGAATTGGTCTGAACAACAAGAAAAAACTCAACTGTGTGTTGATCCTGAAGAGAGAAGGCTGAGCGCAACCCACCAAGGGAGTTACCTCTTAATCTCCTGATTGATGGCATAATTGCTGGGTGAGTCTAGACCAATATCATTTTAAAAGAACCAAATCAGGTTAAAATGAGTGCATGCAATGAGTGATATGTATCTGTGATGTATAAGGGTTCAAGTCCTTTGTTCTATTACAGACTTCCTTTGTTTGCTCAGTTACGGGTTTGTGTCCTCTGTTACAGATTTGTTCTCTATTATAGGGGTTCAAGTCCTCTATTAAAAGTTATTTTTGTGAAACCTTCTTGTTGCATACAAGTGAGGTGCTAGTTGAGTAGGATTTTTTTCACGTGTGGTTAATGTAAGCCTTCAAGAAGCTTTTTGAAGGGAACATAAGTTTTATGGGTAGCCAGGCCCTACAGAAACAATGTGTTCTAGAAGAGGTTTGAGTCCTCAAAAGGGGATATATTTTGGGGTTAAATAGAAGTTTTAAAGTTAATGTAATGCCATTGTTAAGTGAGAAAACCACTCTTGAAAAGGGGTGGAACATCTCCTCCGGATGTGAGCATAAAATAGATTTTAAATTCACTGTCTAGTGATCTGAAGAACCATTTCAAAGTAGAGAAGTGTGGGCAAGAGATAATAAAGAAATATTCCTTCATTGTTGACAAAGATGGAATCTGTCTGATATACAAAAAGCTTGGGGGAAAATACAGAGGATGTCTAATTCCTTGACACGATGGTCTTTAACTGTATTAGCCAAAGTAAGAAAACAGGATGAGAAATTCTTTCTGTAGAATCATGACAGGACTTTGAAGAGAGATAAAGGATAGTTTGAAAGCTCTTGGTGAACAGATCAAAACCTTGAAAGAAGAAATTCAACAATTACAGGCAAGGGTCGTAAAATCAGACTTGACCCCTACCTGTGGACCAATTGTTCCCTCAATCTACCCTCACACTGAGTTGTGCAAGGTGTGATCGGGTTTCCAGCATCTGGTCAGCATGGCCTGGCTTTGAGTCAACAGATACTGACAGCGGTGACGAACAATGTCTTGGGCCAACACAGGCTGTAAAAGGTCATAAAGACAAACCTCCGGTGACAGTAATCCCACATAAATCAGCATCTCCAAAACAGTTGGATGAATGGTCAAAAATTATGAAACTTCCGCGAGAAGTTGGTATGAAAACATGGGACCATTTGAAGCGTTATAAGAAACTCTACAATCTACATCCTTATGATGGGTTACAGTTTTTAGCCTTTGTTTTGACTGTGAACATGGTGTTCTTGAAGAAAAGGTTAATAGAGCTGTGGGTGGTGAAGCGCAAGATGTGGCCAATGGATGGAGAGCCATACATGTTTTCCTTAAAGGTCTGACCAATGCAACCACCAATTGGGGAGAGATAACCAAATGTGCTCAAAAACCAAAATAACCATTTGTGGAATTTGAAGAAAGGTTTAGAGCAGAAGTGGTTAGACACAGTGGGTTACCTGACATAGAAGATGAAGATGCCCCATTTTTGGAGGAATTGAGTGTAATCATTCATCAGCTGATGCAATCCATACATGATCATTTGCGGAAAAACCTGTGTTTCTGCAACTTATGACTGGGAGAGACAAAACTACGGCGACATCATCGACAGGTTGTCACGACAGGACAGAGACATCCATCAGCATAATAAACCGGCTGTTATCAGAGATGTCCAGGTTCCGAGTGAAACCAATAACATTATTAGTTCAGTAAAAGAGAAACCTGGTGAATGTCATAACTGCAGGATTTCTGGTCACTGGCAGCGAGAATGTTGGAAAAGAAAACGTGTTCTTATGGTTTCCAATTGTATAGAAACCAGAGTTTGGCCCCTAAGACAAGGTTCCTCCCATCAGCTGTCCACACCAGAGACATCTCCTCCCTGGTGCCTCACAGTTTACAAACACCAACTAATTTTATGGAATGCAGGCAGTAGTTTTTATCACAAAGCCGTCATAAATAAATTGCTAGCGCAAAGCCCCAGAGGCCCAGCTCTGTCCCACAGCCACAGATGAGAGAGTACTCATCAAAGCAATTCAATACATAAACAGTATTAAAACATAATCTAGTCATTTTTCTACCATAACTGATGTTTTTCTTTGCTTATTTGAGCTGTTCTTGACATAATATGGACTTGGTCTTTAACCAAATAGGGCTGTCTTCTGTATACCACCCCTACCTTGCCACAACACAACTGATTGCCTCAAACGCATTAAGAAGGAAAGAAATTCCACAGACGAACTTTTAACAAGGCACACCTTTCAATTGAAATGCATTCCAGGTGTCTACTTCACAAGCCGGTTGAGAGAATTCCAAGAGTTTGCAAAACTGTCATCAAGGCAAAGGGTGGCTGCTTTGAAGAATTTCAAATCTAAAATATATTTTGATTTGTTTAATACTTCTTTGGTTACTACATGATTCCACCACTTTCCTTCAGAGTTCTCTGTTGTGAGCGACAAGCTATTCTATTTATGTGAATTCACAGGATTAATATCTCAAATTGGAATGTTGTGAAGAAGAAAGTCAAGGTGACATCCAATGGTGACGTCTCAAATTTGAACCTTGTACAGCAAATCAATATAGACGCAAATTGACAAATGATAGATTTCTATTTCACCCTGCTTCAGACATATAAGATTGCAATCAAGCCATGTCAAAGGACAAATCTGCTCAAAATGGAAGTGATGATTCCATTGCAGAGCAAAAGCCACTTCACGTTACAGTATGTATCACTATATTAGATCCCTCCAATATGGTATCCATCTGCTCGGCAGGATACACTTTGTGTAATAATTTCAGATTAGTCCCGTGTACTGGGTAGTGCTGTGGCTGACCCCCTTAAATAGCTGCTGAGGCGCTACTCCCAACTGTTCCTTTTCTCAGCTCATTCCAGAGAGGATTCACTTGGTAGGAGCTCTGTGTTAGTGTGTAAAGGTTTGTCCTATTTGTCTGTGTCTTGTCTGTCAACCGGAACCCTCAAGGTTAGCCTTCAGGCTCAGGATCACCCTTACAAGCCGCGGCACGCGGCTAAGAAGGATGGGCCCTGTCAGTCCTCCTGAGGTGCTGGCGGACGCATGAGCCCCCCATGGAGTGGCAAGCACATTAATGTGCTGGAGCTCAGGGCGGTTCGCCGGCTTGGAGGGGAAGCATGTCCTGGTCAGATCAGACAACACTACGTGGTGTATATCAATCACCAGGGTTGACTGAGATCACGGCACCTCCACGAGATGGAAAGTGCTTTGCAGCCATTCATCACTTACTCTTTCAGGTCCTGGTTCGAGGTGAGGCACCTTGCCAACAATCTCCTTGTCAGGGAGAATCATAGCAGCCACCATGTTATCCATCACCGGATAGTGGTCTAGCCCCAAGGACTCTGCATCCATTAGGAGAGTCAACAGCCTGGTATGGTTGTCGCAATGGATGCGCCCTCCCATCTTGCTCCAGTATTCACGGATAGCTAAGGCAAACTTGGGGCTGATTGGTATAAGGAGCTGCTCAGATGGTGCTTCTTCCAGCTTGATATCGAGAGCGGTAGCCCCCGGTGTTGCTTCCGTCACCACCGGGGTCCTCCGTAGTGGTGCTCCCACCTACAGATGGTGCTGTGGACTGGGTTGATCCCTGATATGCTCGGAACACTGAAGCACTGTCATCCAACTACAACTCGTCTCCAGCATGGCGAGAGAGGGCGTTGTCGCCGTCATCATCCCCCCGTAAAGCGTCAACTTGCTCCGGGTTGGCTTTCCGCCTGACGTTCGAGGTGGATCAACTTCTCAGCCAAAATGAGTTTGGAGGGGGTGGCCCCACAGCGGCCGAAGGGGTGCTGCCACGACGATGCATCACCCCAGAGGGGGGAATACAGTCATCAGATGGGGAGGACTGTACTGTGGCCCTCATCTCCTCCAGGCATGCTTAGCGCAAGCTTTTTCCAAAGGCGGTGCAGGCCTAACAACTACTAGGATCTAACCCAAGACAGGCCATGCAGGCAGAATGTGCATCCCTCATAGGTAGCGGTACCCCTTATCTCTCACAATGAAACACCATAATAGTTATGTAGTTTCTCTGTGAAATTGAAGCTAAAAGTGTGACATTACCACGTGTCTATAGTATACACTGTGCAATACTGTAAAAGTTAGATACTACAGACCTACAGTACCAGCCTTAGTCTCATCTGAAGGAGAGGAGACGTGAACGGGGTGTAAACTGCCTGATCGTGGGGGGAGGAGCACACAAACTCACGTTTGCTCAATCTTTGCTTATACATGTGGGTCGGCTGTAAATCACGCCACGTTATTGCTTATTCTACTATACGCGGGTGTGTTTGCAGGATGTAAGGAGTGTGCTTAGTCCTGCAGTGGTCTGCTCTTGTTAAGCTAGCTACTGCATAGCTCATTCACCGTGGAACACACGAGTCTGGGCAAGATGGTTACACCCTGTGAGCGATGAAAAGTGGTGCACCTCGAAACACATGACTCATTTTCCGGGGAGGACTGCAAACCCACCCGAAGTGAAACATACAGACTCCCTATCTTACGGGGTTAGGAGCGGTCCCAAGCCCGAAGGCTAACTGGGAGGGTTCCGGTTGACAGACAAGACACAGACAACTAGGACAAACCCTCAGCACCACAATACTGGTCGACCAAACTGAGTATCGCCCAGGTTGATACACTGTCACAAGTAATTAAATACAAGGACAAAACCCACACGAGATGGCACAATCCAAACTGAGTGGGGGGATAGCTGCTCCAAGCTATTGAATAACTGTGGGGATACTTCTACGCTTACACACTCTAACATAGAGCTCTTACTAAGTTATGTTTATCAATCGCCAGGGTTGACTGAGTTCACGGTACCTCCATGAGATGGCTCGGGAGCTCTTGCTGTGGGCTCAGACCCGCTTAGCATTACTGTGGGCCGTGCACATTCTTAGGGTCTTGAACTGGGCAGCAGACATGCTTTCGAGAATTGGCCCATATTGAGCAAGTAACTGGTACTTCCTTCCCCCGAGTTGTTTAATGTACAAACTGTTTTACACTTTTTACAATCACTGCTTGATGCCAGCCGAATGGCATCTACTTTGAGAGTGTATTTGGCATCAATTTCGGTGTGCCATGACGATGGCCCGGAAGGACCCATGGGTGGCCACCCATTGCTCTCCAAGTTTATGAAGGCAGTCAGACATCTGCGTCAGCAAAAGCCTGTACAGTGCCAAACTGGGTCCTTGAAGTGGTGCTGTTAGCCCTTCTAGGCCATCCTTCGAGCCCCTGGGTTTAGCGTCTTTGAAGCACCTATCCATGAAGTTGGTATTCCTCTTGGCTATTACCTCTACTAAGAGGGTTACTGGGCTTCATGCTCTTTCAGTGAGTGCTGAATGTTTCCCGAATGGGTGCAGACAAGGGGAGTGTTATCCTCTGGCCTAACCCCTTTTTCTTCCCGAAGGTCCTGTCTGACAGACGTGAACCAACCCTTACATTTGTCCGCATAAGCACCTCCAATGGCTGCGAGTGGGCTGGGTTTTTCCCCAAGTGTGCTGTGCCCGATGAGGGCACTAGACACTTACGTTACACGGACTAAGATAATACAACAGTCGGATCAGCTGTTTGTGTGTTATGGTCAGAGAGTTCTGGGGAAGAGCCTATCGAAACAGACTCTTACATTGGATTGTGAAAACTATTACCACAGCATATCAGCTGGCCGGACGGCCTTTGCTGTCTGCTGTGGTGGCGCATTCTACTAGAGGAGTAGCTACATCGCTACTTGGAAGAGTTCCCCTTGATGAAATGTGTGCCTCGGTTGGGCATCGTCTAGCACTTATGCTAGGTGCTATCGAGTCAATATTGCTGCAGTCAACCAGGTCGGGACTGCCGTGTTGGGTGTTGCCTCCAATTTCCTGGAGGGGATGGAGGGACACAGCAACCATGACTGCCCTGAGCTCAGTCCTATGGTATTTTGCTCTCGTCTCGCCATGCCTAGTTCACCGATTAATCTGGTATTGTGCTACCATGTTGAAATGATTCAAAACAGTGCTACCTAACGAAGGTTACATATGTAACCACGGTTATATGAGATATTGGATAACTCCAATCCTCTTTGTCAGTGATCTACGGCGCATCGAAAAGGACACAAGGTGGGAGTAGTGTTGCGGCTGCTATTTAAGGGGGTTAGCTGCAGCTCTACCAGGTACACAGGGCTACTCTGAAATTCTTGCTCGAAACGCATCTTGCCGAGTGGAAGGATACCATATTGGAGTGATCCAATAGCTCACATAACCGTGGTTACATACATAACCTTCGTTTGAAATTCTGGGTAATCTTTTAACACTACAATGTTTTCCTTGTCATAACCTAAATATTTCCTCATCACAAAGAGGAGAGCACAATGCAGGTGCAAAAAGGGAACTAATGCATTTCACCTTGGGATGGGATGTTCAGTCATTCGGGAAAGTGTATGCATTCCTTATGGTTTGTATTTATGTAAGAAGTAAATAACATGGCATCTGAAAATCTCTAAAGATAATGAAATTCACAAGGACACTGTCACACCTATGACGTCACTGGTCTACTAACCACCGGTCCTGGCAACCCACATTACGCACACCTGGCAACCATCATTAAGCACACCTGCTCCCCATCGTTACGCACACCTGGACTTTCTCATCACCTTTATTACGTTCCCTTTATTTAGCCCTCAGTAGCCTCAGTCTTCAGGCAGTATTGGTTTTGTTTTCATGTCCAGTACGCTTCTCTTGTTTTGTATATCTTCATGTTCCTTGTTATTAAACTCCCCAACTGCACTTGCTTCCTGACTCCCTGTATCTGCATTACAGACACAAGGTAACAAACAGGATTATGAAAGGGGAGCACCATGGCCTCAATTTGAATTGTGTTATCTTTTTCTTATCACACAAATGCCATTTAGCTTGTTGTGCTTTCATAACGGTGGCACACAAGTAAGCATTCACTACATAATTCTCACGTGGCAGGCTAGGTACTAAGACCTAGTGGTTACAGCTTGTTCCTTTTGTAGCCTTGACAAAGCCATGGAGGAAGTCATGTGAGGCATGAGCAGTTAACAAATTCACCTTTTCCAAAGGCTTGTGTATCAACTGCAATGGGTATTAGGATTGGAACATGCTACACTTGATTGATATTATTTTCTCGTTGAAATACTTATAGTATTCCGACTGTTTTATGGAAAGGAAAATAAAAAAGTTGAATGACAAGATTATCGCTAGCTTAAAATGTTTCAAAGGCAGAGAAACCCAGAGTTTAGAGTTCAGTGCACCTGGCGTGGAAAGTTTATAGTCTTTCTCGCAAGCCCCAAATCCAACAGTTGAGTTGCAGAATTATTGTATTTATTGAGGATGACACAGGCCTTGAACCAGTGACCCTATGGATAATGGGTACGTGCAATATTGTAAGTGTATTACTGTACCATAAAAACACAGGTCTCATGGCTAAGGCAATAGTAGGCTGAACACATGTACAAGAAAGCTACACTTTTATCCCTCTCCCTAGAAGAGTTCCATGCACAACAACCAATGCAAACAAGGTAACACGACCTGAGAGAGGACTATCCCACTACTCCCACCAATGTAGTGATTAAGAGAGAACTGCCAGGGCGAGACCCTCTGGTTAAGGGGAAAGTGCACCTGGGCCATTAAATCCTGGGCCCTTTCCTGTACCCTAAATGTATATTCCCTGACTCTACAATGCCACTGTCTAGGAAAATAACTAACAGAAATAACAGGTTTGAAACAGGTTGAACGAATTCATCAAATAAATGGCAGCTATACTACAGCAGCTATACATCAGGGGATAATGGGATATGTTTGCCTACCCCCGACTGTATCTGTCATCGGCGAAAGATCCTGGTTAGAATGGGGGATAACGTTTGCATAACGCCAAAATGTGACAGCTGGTATATTTGCATGTCTAGTCTTTCACGTAGGCAGTGAAATATTACTGTGAAATTGAAACTGGAGATCGCATACCCATTGGAAAGACTATAAGCTCCACAATCCACCCTCTACGGCTGCACTAACAAAGTATGGAATTTCATAAATCATAAAATAGATTATGCTTCTGCACAAAAAAAGTGTTGGTGTTTTTTTTCTTCAAATACATTATTTTCCCACAATCCCTTATTTACTTTTTTACTCAATTATATGTGCATAGGAGTACAGATCTGACTTCTCAATAACTTACAAATACACAATTAACAAAAGGAAGATTGGTTATTAGGCTAATCCAATTATTAGAACACTTAAAATGCACTCTGCGATAAAGGCTACCATCCTTTGTGAAAAGATTTAGCCTGTTCAATAAGCCTATAACATCCTCACTGTCTGGTGCTCGAAATCAAAAACATTTTGAAGCTGCTTTGTGGTGGAATGTCGACGTGTGCGTGCGCTGTCCTTTCAGCACCTGAGCGTGACCACACGAGGAAAATCATGCCATCAAGGAGCACGTTGCCTGTGAATGGAAGTTAGGTTAACGAGCGAGAAAATAAAAAACAAGACTATTGCGCTGCTTGGATTGCCTAATAGAAGTAATTTGAAATTATTTATACTTTTGACACTTAAGTATATTTAAAACGGAATACTTTTTGCCTTTTACCCAAGTAGTATTTTACTGGGTGACTCACTTTTACTTTTAAAAAAATATGTATTTTTTAAAAACTTTTTACTTTTTTTTATAGTATGTTTATTATTTTCCAATAAATAATAAAATGAAAAAGACAGCAATACTAACAACGACATTCATTATGCTGTTGAATCGGATGGCCAATTTAGAGGACAAAACAAAACTTAACTCACACATACACAAAATAAAACAAAATCCTATTAGGTGGTACATGCATAAGAAGACAGCGCAAGCAGTGTAGTTAAGCCCAAAATAAATATTGAGTGGAGTACAGCACAGAGTAGCAGCAGATCGTCAACCCAGTTATGAAGCGGGACTAGACCATTTATCCAGAATCGGCTGCCATATTTTGTAAAACATTGGACTTCTATTGGAGGTATTGTATCGAATCTTTTCCATATGTATTACATTCCCTAAATCCCGTAACCACATTTCAAAGGTAGGTACCGTCTCCAATTTCCAAAATTGCAATATAAGCCTTTTGGCTAATAGAGTACAAAGAGAGACAGCTTTCCCTTCCTGGTTATTCCCATCAACTGTACCAAACAGAGCGATCAATGGGTCTGGGGCTAGAACTCTATCAAAGGCTCTAGATAAGTAATCAAAAATGAGAGCCCAGTAAACATGTAACTTAGGACATGTCCAGAATAAGTGGGTCAACGTCCCCTCATCCTGCTTGCACCTCTCACACAGTGGTGAGGTGTCCGGGAATATTTTATGCAGTTTCACTTTTGAGTAATGTAACCTGTGTATCACCTTAAACAAGGTTGTGTCTGGCATTCACTGAACTGTGGTTTATATTCCTGAGAGCTTCTACCCAGTCCTCATCTGAGATTTCTGACCAAAGTTCTTGTTCCCAAGCCCTTTTAATGGTGTCTGCGGATACCTCTATGTGGGCCTGTAGCACATCATACAGTCTAGAGACCGACCCTTTTGAATGGGGTTTGACAAGGATCAAGCTATCTAATGTAGGACTATTTGGCTTCATGCCATACTGTGGGATATGTGTCCTTATGAAATTCCTGATTTGGAGGTATCTGAAAAAATGTGTTGTTGGCATGTTGAACTTTCCCTGTAATTGTTGAAATTAAGCTAACTGACCATCTATGTATAGATTACCAATTGTTGTCCCTCCACTGTGAAAGCACCGCAAATCGGGCTGTCAATATATGCAGTGGGTATGTTAAGAAAATACCTCATCTGTTTCCAGATCCTAAGCGTATGACAAATGACTGGGTTAGAGTCATAAGTGGATTTTTTCACATATGATGGGCTATTAACAAGTGCAGGGAGTGAGGAACGTTGACAGGAGGCCTGCTCAATCAAAAGCCATGAAGCCATATCCTTCTGTCTCATCGCAGGTAAACTTTCCCTCCAGAAAGACACAATGTTCAGATTAGCAGCCCAATAATACAGTTGAAAGTGAGGAAGGCCAAAGCCCCCCTCTATCTTGTACTTGCATAAATGCTTCTTTGAAATTCTGGCTGCCTTGTTATCCCATAAAAATGAGTTACTATTGAATCCAGTTTCTTAAAATAGCTTTGTGGTATGAAATTGGGTAGACATTGGAAGAGGTAAAGAAACCTGGGTAGGACAACCATTTTAATAGCGTTTATACGACCATCCAAGGAGTTAGGCAGAGTTTTCCAAAACTCTATATTATGTTTAAGCTGATATATTTTCATGTCCCAATTCACTTTCAATAGCTGATCAAGGTATGTTGTCACTACAATGCCAAGGCTTGTGAACTTGTCCATCACAGTTCTAAATGGGGTAGATTGCAGAAATTGCATATCCACAGGCCGTGATATTGGCATCAACTCACTTTTTTGCCAGTTTATCTTGTAGCCAGAGAAGGAGCCAAATGTGTTTATAAGGTTAAGTAAGGGTGGAATATAAGTTTTAGGCTTGGACAAAAACAAAAGAACATCGTCTGCATATAGGGAAATTTTGTGCTGTGTGTCCTTTATTTTACAGAAGCTATATCGGCACATGCCCGAATGCGAGTAGCAAGGGTTTCCATGGCTATAGCGAAGAGAGCAGGCGAAATAGGGCACCCCTGTCGGCACCCCTTGAACAAGTGGAATGACTTCAACATTTCTTGATTGGTTACCACGGACGCCATTGGGTGTGCAGAAATAATTCTTATCCAATTAATGAATTCCTTTCCAAACCCGAAGTGCTCCAGAACCGACATCATATACTTCCACTCAATCCGATCAAATGCCTTCTCTGCATCAAAAGCTATTACCACTGCCTCAACCTTATGATCGTGATACACTACGTTGAAAAGGTGTCTCAAATTGTAGTATATATGTCGGCCCGGGATAAAACCTGTCTGGTCAGGGTGTATGATGTCGGAAATATATGTATCTGTCATCGGCGAAAGATCCTGGTTAGAATGGGGGATAACGTTTGCATAACGCCAAAATGTGACAGCTGGTATATTTGCATGTCTAGTCTTTCACGTAGGCAGTGAAATATTACTGTGAAATTGAAACTGGAGATCGCATACCCATTGGAAAGACTATAAGCTCCACAATCCACCCTCTACGGCTGCACTAACAAAGTATGGAATTTCATAAATCATAAAATAGATTATGCTTCTGCACAAAAAAAGTGTTGGTGTTTTTTTTCTTCAAATACATTATTTTCCCACAATCCCTTATTTACTTTTTTACTCAATTATATGTGCATAGGAGTACAGATCTGACTTCTCAATAACTTACAAATACACAATTAACAAAAGGAAGATTGGTTATTAGGCTAATCCAATTATTAGAACACTTAAAATGCACTCTGCGATAAAGGCTACCATCCTTTGTGAAAAGATTTAGCCTGTTCAATAAGCCTATAACATCCTCACTGTCTGGTGCTCGAAATCAAAAACATTTTGAAGCTGCTTTGTGGTGGAATGTCGACGTGTGCGTGCGCTGTCCTTTCAGCACCTGAGCGTGACCACACGAGGAAAATCATGCCATCAAGGAGCACGTTGCCTGTGAATGGAAGTTAGGTTAACGAGCGAGAAAATAAAAAACAAGACTATTGCGCTGCTTGGATTGCCTAATAGAAGTAATTTGAAATTATTTATACTTTTGACACTTAAGTATATTTAAAACGGAATACTTTTTGCCTTTTACCCAAGTAGTATTTTACTGGGTGACTCACTTTTACTTTTAAAAAAATATGTATTTTTTAAAAACTTTTTACTTTTTTTTATAGTATGTTTATTATTTTCCAATAAATAATAAAATGAAAAAGACAGCAATACTAACAACGACATTCATTATGCTGTTGAATCGGATGGCCAATTTAGAGGACAAAACAAAACTTAACTCACACATACACAAAATAAAACAAAATCCTATTAGGTGGTACATGCATAAGAAGACAGCGCAAGCAGTGTAGTTAAGCCCAAAATAAATATTGAGTGGAGTACAGCACAGAGTAGCAGCAGATCGTCAACCCAGTTATGAAGCGGGACTAGACCATTTATCCAGAATCGGCTGCCATATTTTGTAAAACATTGGACTTCTATTGGAGGTATTGTATCGAATCTTTTCCATATGTATTACATTCCCTAAATCCCGTAACCACATTTCAAAGGTAGGTACCGTCTCCAATTTCCAAAATTGCAATATAAGCCTTTTGGCTAATAGAGTACAAAGAGAGACAGCTTTCCCTTCCTGGTTATTCCCATCAACTGTACCAAACAGAGCGATCAATGGGTCTGGGGCTAGAACTCTATCAAAGGCTCTAGATAAGTAATCAAAAATGAGAGCCCAGTAAACATGTAACTTAGGACATGTCCAGAATAAGTGGGTCAACGTCCCCTCATCCTGCTTGCACCTCTCACACAGTGGTGAGGTGTCCGGGAATATTTTATGCAGTTTCACTTTTGAGTAATGTAACCTGTGTATCACCTTAAACAAGGTTGTGTCTGGCATTCACTGAACTGTGGTTTATATTCCTGAGAGCTTCTACCCAGTCCTCATCTGAGATTTCTGACCAAAGTTCTTGTTCCCAAGCCCTTTTAATGGTGTCTGCGGATACCTCTATGTGGGCCTGTAGCACATCATACAGTCTAGAGACCGACCCTTTTGAATGGGGTTTGACAAGGATCAAGCTATCTAATGTAGGACTATTTGGCTTCATGCCATACTGTGGGATATGTGTCCTTATGAAATTCCTGATTTGGAGGTATCTGAAAAAATGTGTTGTTGGCATGTTGAACTTTCCCTGTAATTGTTGAAATTAAGCTAACTGACCATCTATGTATAGATTACCAATTGTTGTCCCTCCACTGTGAAAGCACCGCAAATCGGGCTGTCAATATATGCAGTGGGTATGTTAAGAAAATACCTAATCTGTTTCCAGATCCTAAGCGTATGACAAATGACTGGGTTAGAGTCATAAGTGGATTTTTTCACATATGATGGGCTATTAACAAGTGCAGGGAGTGAGGAACGTTGACAGGAGGCCTGCTCAATCAAAAGCCATGAAGCCATATCCTTCTGTCTCATCGCAGGTAAACTTTCCCTCCAGAAAGACACAATGTTCAGATTAGCAGCCCAATAATACAGTTGAAAGTGAGGAAGGCCAAAGCCCCCCTCTATCTTGTACTTGCATAAATGCTTCTTTGAAATTCTGGCTGCCTTGTTATCCCATAAAAATGAGTTACTATTGAATCCAGTTTCTTAAAATAGCTTTGTGGTATGAAATTGGGTAGACATTGGAAGAGGTAAAGAAACCTGGGTAGGACAACCATTTTAATAGCGTTTATACGACCATCCAAGGAGTTAGGCAGAGTTTTCCAAAACTCTATATTATGTTTAAGCTGATATATTTTCATGTCCCAATTCACTTTCAATAGCTGATCAAGGTATGTTGTCACTACAATGCCAAGGCTTGTGAACTTGTCCATCACAGTTCTAAATGGGGTAGATTGCAGAAATTGCATATCCACAGGCCGTGATATTGGCATCAACTCACTTTTTTGCCAGTTTATCTTGTAGCCAGAGAAGGAGCCAAATGTGTTTATAAGGTTAAGTAAGGGTGGAATATAAGTTTTAGGCTTGGACAAAAACAAAAGAACATCGTCTGCATATAGGGAAATTTTGTGCTGTGTGTCCTTTATTTTACAGAAGCTATATCGGCACATGCCCGAATGCGAGTAGCAAGGGTTTCCATGGCTATAGCGAAGAGAGCAGGCGAAATAGGGCACCCCTGTCGGCACCCCTTGAACAAGTGGAATGACTTCAACATTTCTTGATTGGTTACCACGGACGCCATTGGGTGTGCAGAAATAATTCTTATCCAATTAATGAATTCCTTTCCAAACCCGAAGTGCTCCAGAACCGACATCATATACTTCCACTCAATCCGATCAAATGCCTTCTCTGCATCAAAAGCTATTACCACTGCCTCAACCTTATGATCGTGATACACTACGTTGAAAAGGTGTCTCAAATTGTAGTATATATGTCGGCCCGGGATAAAACCTGTCTGGTCAGGGTGTATGATGTCGGAAATATATGTATCTGTCATCGGCGAAAGATCCTGGTTAGAATGGGGGATAACGTTTGCATAACGCCAAAATGTGACAGCTGGTATATTTGCATGTCTAGTCTTTCACGTAGGCAGTGAAATATTACTGTGAAATTGAAACTGGAGATCGCATACCCATTGGAAAGACTATAAGCTCCACAATCCACCCTCTACGGCTGCACTAACAAAGTATGGAATTTCATAAATCATAAAATAGATTATGCTTCTGCACAAAAAAAGTGTTGGTGTTTTTTTTCTTCAAATACATTATTTTCCCACAATCCCTTATTTACTTTTTTACTCAATTATATGTGCATAGGAGTACAGATCTGACTTCTCAATAACTTACAAATACACAATTAACAAAAGGAAGATTGGTTATTAGGCTAATCCAATTATTAGAACACTTAAAATGCACTCTGCGATAAAGGCTACCATCCTTTGTGAAAAGATTTAGCCTGTTCAATAAGCCTATAACATCCTCACTGTCTGGTGCTCGAAATCAAAAACATTTTGAAGCTGCTTTGTGGTGGAATGTCGACGTGTGCGTGCGCTGTCCTTTCAGCACCTGAGCGTGACCACACGAGGAAAATCATGCCATCAAGGAGCACGTTGCCTGTGAATGGAAGTTAGGTTAACGAGCGAGAAAATAAAAAACAAGACTATTGCGCTGCTTGGATTGCCTAATAGAAGTAATTTGAAATTATTTATACTTTTGACACTTAAGTATATTTAAAACGGAATACTTTTTGCCTTTTACCCAAGTAGTATTTTACTGGGTGACTCACTTTTACTTTTAAAAAAATATGTATTTTTTAAAAACTTTTTACTTTTTTTTATAGTATGTTTATTATTTTCCAATAAATAATAAAATGAAAAAGACAGCAATACTAACAACGACATTCATTATGCTGTTGAATCGGATGGCCAATTTAGAGGACAAAACAAAACTTAACTCACACATACACAAAATAAAACAAAATCCTATTAGGTGGTACATGCATAAGAAGACAGCGCAAGCAGTGTAGTTAAGCCCAAAATAAATATTGAGTGGAGTACAGCACAGAGTAGCAGCAGATCGTCAACCCAGTTATGAAGCGGGACTAGACCATTTATCCAGAATCGGCTGCCATATTTTGTAAAACATTGGACTTCTATTGGAGGTATTGTATCGAATCTTTTCCATATGTATTACATTCCCTAAATCCCGTAACCACATTTCAAAGGTAGGTACCGTCTCCAATTTCCAAAATTGCAATATAAGCCTTTTGGCTAATAGAGTACAAAGAGAGACAGCTTTCCCTTCCTGGTTATTCCCATCAACTGTACCAAACAGAGCGATCAATGGGTCTGGGGCTAGAACTCTATCAAAGGCTCTAGATAAGTAATCAAAAATGAGAGCCCAGTAAACATGTAACTTAGGACATGTCCAGAATAAGTGGGTCAACGTCCCCTCATCCTGCTTGCACCTCTCACACAGTGGTGAGGTGTCCGGGAATATTTTATGCAGTTTCACTTTTGAGTAATGTAACCTGTGTATCACCTTAAACAAGGTTGTGTCTGGCATTCACTGAACTGTGGTTTATATTCCTGAGAGCTTCTACCCAGTCCTCATCTGAGATTTCTGACCAAAGTTCTTGTTCCCAAGCCCTTTTAATGGTGTCTGCGGATACCTCTATGTGGGCCTGTAGCACATCATACAGTCTAGAGACCGACCCTTTTGAATGGGGTTTGACAAGGATCAAGCTATCTAATGTAGGACTATTTGGCTTCATGCCATACTGTGGGATATGTGTCCTTATGAAATTCCTGATTTGGAGGTATCTGAAAAAATGTGTTGTTGGCATGTTGAACTTTCCCTGTAATTGTTGAAATTAAGCTAACTGACCATCTATGTATAGATTACCAATTGTTGTCCCTCCACTGTGAAAGCACCGCAAATCGGGCTGTCAATATATGCAGTGGGTATGTTAAGAAAATACCTAATCTGTTTCCAGATCCTAAGCGTATGACAAATGACTGGGTTAGAGTCATAAGTGGATTTTTTCACATATGATGGGCTATTAACAAGTGCAGGGAGTGAGGAACGTTGACAGGAGGCCTGCTCAATCAAAAGCCATGAAGCCATATCCTTCTGTCTCATCGCAGGTAAACTTTCCCTCCAGAAAGACACAATGTTCAGATTAGCAGCCCAATAATACAGTTGAAAGTGAGGAAGGCCAAAGCCCCCCTCTATCTTGTACTTGCATAAATGCTTCTTTGAAATTCTGGCTGCCTTGTTATCCCATAAAAATGAGTTACTATTGAATCCAGTTTCTTAAAATAGCTTTGTGGTATGAAATTGGGTAGACATTGGAAGAGGTAAAGAAACCTGGGTAGGACAACCATTTTAATAGCGTTTATACGACCATCCAAGGAGTTAGGCAGAGTTTTCCAAAACTCTATATTATGTTTAAGCTGATATATTTTCATGTCCCAATTCACTTTCAATAGCTGATCAAGGTATGTTGTCACTACAATGCCAAGGCTTGTGAACTTGTCCATCACAGTTCTAAATGGGGTAGATTGCAGAAATTGCATATCCACAGGCCGTGATATTGGCATCAACTCACTTTTTTGCCAGTTTATCTTGTAGCCAGAGAAGGAGCCAAATGTGTTTATAAGGTTAAGTAAGGGTGGAATATAAGTTTTAGGCTTGGACAAAAACAAAAGAACATCGTCTGCATATAGGGAAATTTTGTGCTGTGTGTCCTTTATTTTACAGAAGCTATATCGGCACATGCCCGAATGCGAGTAGCAAGGGTTTCCATGGCTATAGCGAAGAGAGCAGGCGAAATAGGGCACCCCTGTCGGCACCCCTTGAACAAGTGGAATGACTTCAACATTTCTTGATTGGTTACCACGGACGCCATTGGGTGTGCAGAAATAATTCTTATCCAATTAATGAATTCCTTTCCAAACCCGAAGTGCTCCAGAACCGACATCATATACTTCCACTCAATCCGATCAAATGCCTTCTCTGCATCAAAAGCTATTACCACTGCCTCAACCTTATGATCGTGATACACTACGTTGAAAAGGTGTCTCAAATTGTAGTATATATGTCGGCCCGGGATAAAACCTGTCTGGTCAGGGTGTATGATGTCGGAAATATATGTATCTGTCATCGGCGAAAGATCCTGGTTAGAATGGGGGATAACGTTTGCATAACGCCAAAATGTGACAGCTGGTATATTTGCATGTCTAGTCTTTCACGTAGGCAGTGAAATATTACTGTGAAATTGAAACTGGAGATCGCATACCCATTGGAAAGACTATAAGCTCCACAATCCACCCTCTACGGCTGCACTAACAAAGTATGGAATTTCATAAATCATAAAATAGATTATGCTTCTGCACAAAAAAAGTGTTGGTGTTTTTTTTCTTCAAATACATTATTTTCCCACAATCCCTTATTTACTTTTTTACTCAATTATATGTGCATAGGAGTACAGATCTGACTTCTCAATAACTTACAAATACACAATTAACAAAAGGAAGATTGGTTATTAGGCTAATCCAATTATTAGAACACTTAAAATGCACTCTGCGATAAAGGCTACCATCCTTTGTGAAAAGATTTAGCCTGTTCAATAAGCCTATAACATCCTCACTGTCTGGTGCTCGAAATCAAAAACATTTTGAAGCTGCTTTGTGGTGGAATGTCGACGTGTGCGTGCGCTGTCCTTTCAGCACCTGAGCGTGACCACACGAGGAAAATCATGCCATCAAGGAGCACGTTGCCTGTGAATGGAAGTTAGGTTAACGAGCGAGAAAATAAAAAACAAGACTATTGCGCTGCTTGGATTGCCTAATAGAAGTAATTTGAAATTATTTATACTTTTGACACTTAAGTATATTTAAAACGGAATACTTTTTGCCTTTTACCCAAGTAGTATTTTACTGGGTGACTCACTTTTACTTTTAAAAAAATATGTATTTTTTAAAAACTTTTTACTTTTTTTTATAGTATGTTTATTATTTTCCAATAAATAATAAAATGAAAAAGACAGCAATACTAACAACGACATTCATTATGCTGTTGAATCGGATGGCCAATTTAGAGGACAAAACAAAACTTAACTCACACATACACAAAATAAAACAAAATCCTATTAGGTGGTACATGCATAAGAAGACAGCGCAAGCAGTGTAGTTAAGCCCAAAATAAATATTGAGTGGAGTACAGCACAGAGTAGCAGCAGATCGTCAACCCAGTTATGAAGCGGGACTAGACCATTTATCCAGAATCGGCTGCCATATTTTGTAAAACATTGGACTTCTATTGGAGGTATTGTATCGAATCTTTTCCATATGTATTACATTCCCTAAATCCCGTAACCACATTTCAAAGGTAGGTACCGTCTCCAATTTCCAAAATTGCAATATAAGCCTTTTGGCTAATAGAGTACAAAGAGAGACAGCTTTCCCTTCCTGGTTATTCCCATCAACTGTACCAAACAGAGCGATCAATGGGTCTGGGGCTAGAACTCTATCAAAGGCTCTAGATAAGTAATCAAAAATGAGAGCCCAGTAAACATGTAACTTAGGACATGTCCAGAATAAGTGGGTCAACGTCCCCTCATCCTGCTTGCACCTCTCACACAGTGGTGAGGTGTCCGGGAATATTTTATGCAGTTTCACTTTTGAGTAATGTAACCTGTGTATCACCTTAAACAAGGTTGTGTCTGGCATTCACTGAACTGTGGTTTATATTCCTGAGAGCTTCTACCCAGTCCTCATCTGAGATTTCTGACCAAAGTTCTTGTTCCCAAGCCCTTTTAATGGTGTCTGCGGATACCTCTATGTGGGCCTGTAGCACATCATACAGTCTAGAGACCGACCCTTTTGAATGGGGTTTGACAAGGATCAAGCTATCTAATGTAGGACTATTTGGCTTCATGCCATACTGTGGGATATGTGTCCTTATGAAATTCCTGATTTGGAGGTATCTGAAAAAATGTGTTGTTGGCATGTTGAACTTTCCCTGTAATTGTTGAAATTAAGCTAACTGACCATCTATGTATAGATTACCAATTGTTGTCCCTCCACTGTGAAAGCACCGCAAATCGGGCTGTCAATATATGCAGTGGGTATGTTAAGAAAATACCTAATCTGTTTCCAGATCCTAAGCGTATGACAAATGACTGGGTTAGAGTCATAAGTGGATTTTTTCACATATGATGGGCTATTAACAAGTGCAGGGAGTGAGGAACGTTGACAGGAGGCCTGCTCAATCAAAAGCCATGAAGCCATATCCTTCTGTCTCATCGCAGGTAAACTTTCCCTCCAGAAAGACACAATGTTCAGATTAGCAGCCCAATAATACAGTTGAAAGTGAGGAAGGCCAAAGCCCCCCTCTATCTTGTACTTGCATAAATGCTTCTTTGAAATTCTGGCTGCCTTGTTATCCCATAAAAATGAGTTACTATTGAATCCAGTTTCTTAAAATAGCTTTGTGGTATGAAATTGGGTAGACATTGGAAGAGGTAAAGAAACCTGGGTAGGACAACCATTTTAATAGCGTTTATACGACCATCCAAGGAGTTAGGCAGAGTTTTCCAAAACTCTATATTATGTTTAAGCTGATATATTTTCATGTCCCAATTCACTTTCAATAGCTGATCAAGGTATGTTGTCACTACAATGCCAAGGCTTGTGAACTTGTCCATCACAGTTCTAAATGGGGTAGATTGCAGAAATTGCATATCCACAGGCCGTGATATTGGCATCAACTCACTTTTTTGCCAGTTTATCTTGTAGCCAGAGAAGGAGCCAAATGTGTTTATAAGGTTAAGTAAGGGTGGAATATAAGTTTTAGGCTTGGACAAAAACAAAAGAACATCGTCTGCATATAGGGAAATTTTGTGCTGTGTGTCCTTTATTTTACAGAAGCTATATCGGCACATGCCCGAATGCGAGTAGCAAGGGTTTCCATGGCTATAGCGAAGAGAGCAGGCGAAATAGGGCACCCCTGTCGGCACCCCTTGAACAAGTGGAATGACTTCAACATTTCTTGATTGGTTACCACGGACGCCATTGGGTGTGCAGAAATAATTCTTATCCAATTAATGAATTCCTTTCCAAACCCGAAGTGCTCCAGAACCGACATCATATACTTCCACTCAATCCGATCAAATGCCTTCTCTGCATCAAAAGCTATTACCACTGCCTCAACCTTATGATCGTGATACACTACGTTGAAAAGGTGTCTCAAATTGTAGTATATATGTCGGCCCGGGATAAAACCTGTCTGGTCAGGGTGTATGATGTCGGAAATATATGTATCTGTCATCGGCGAAAGATCCTGGTTAGAATGGGGGATAACGTTTGCATAACGCCAAAATGTGACAGCTGGTATATTTGCATGTCTAGTCTTTCACGTAGGCAGTGAAATATTACTGTGAAATTGAAACTGGAGATCGCATACCCATTGGAAAGACTATAAGCTCCACAATCCACCCTCTACGGCTGCACTAACAAAGTATGGAATTTCATAAATCATAAAATAGATTATGCTTCTGCACAAAAAAAGTGTTGGTGTTTTTTTTCTTCAAATACATTATTTTCCCACAATCCCTTATTTACTTTTTTACTCAATTATATGTGCATAGGAGTACAGATCTGACTTCTCAATAACTTACAAATACACAATTAACAAAAGGAAGATTGGTTATTAGGCTAATCCAATTATTAGAACACTTAAAATGCACTCTGCGATAAAGGCTACCATCCTTTGTGAAAAGATTTAGCCTGTTCAATAAGCCTATAACATCCTCACTGTCTGGTGCTCGAAATCAAAAACATTTTGAAGCTGCTTTGTGGTGGAATGTCGACGTGTGCGTGCGCTGTCCTTTCAGCACCTGAGCGTGACCACACGAGGAAAATCATGCCATCAAGGAGCACGTTGCCTGTGAATGGAAGTTAGGTTAACGAGCGAGAAAATAAAAAACAAGACTATTGCGCTGCTTGGATTGCCTAATAGAAGTAATTTGAAATTATTTATACTTTTGACACTTAAGTATATTTAAAACGGAATACTTTTTGCCTTTTACCCAAGTAGTATTTTACTGGGTGACTCACTTTTACTTTTAAAAAAATATGTATTTTTTAAAAACTTTTTACTTTTTTTTATAGTATGTTTATTATTTTCCAATAAATAATAAAATGAAAAAGACAGCAATACTAACAACGACATTCATTATGCTGTTGAATCGGATGGCCAATTTAGAGGACAAAACAAAACTTAACTCACACATACACAAAATAAAACAAAATCCTATTAGGTGGTACATGCATAAGAAGACAGCGCAAGCAGTGTAGTTAAGCCCAAAATAAATATTGAGTGGAGTACAGCACAGAGTAGCAGCAGATCGTCAACCCAGTTATGAAGCGGGACTAGACCATTTATCCAGAATCGGCTGCCATATTTTGTAAAACATTGGACTTCTATTGGAGGTATTGTATCGAATCTTTTCCATATGTATTACATTCCCTAAATCCCGTAACCACATTTCAAAGGTAGGTACCGTCTCCAATTTCCAAAATTGCAATATAAGCCTTTTGGCTAATAGAGTACAAAGAGAGACAGCTTTCCCTTCCTGGTTATTCCCATCAACTGTACCAAACAGAGCGATCAATGGGTCTGGGGCTAGAACTCTATCAAAGGCTCTAGATAAGTAATCAAAAATGAGAGCCCAGTAAACATGTAACTTAGGACATGTCCAGAATAAGTGGGTCAACGTCCCCTCATCCTGCTTGCACCTCTCACACAGTGGTGAGGTGTCCGGGAATATTTTATGCAGTTTCACTTTTGAGTAATGTAACCTGTGTATCACCTTAAACAAGGTTGTGTCTGGCATTCACTGAACTGTGGTTTATATTCCTGAGAGCTTCTACCCAGTCCTCATCTGAGATTTCTGACCAAAGTTCTTGTTCCCAAGCCCTTTTAATGGTGTCTGCGGATACCTCTATGTGGGCCTGTAGCACATCATACAGTCTAGAGACCGACCCTTTTGAATGGGGTTTGACAAGGATCAAGCTATCTAATGTAGGACTATTTGGCTTCATGCCATACTGTGGGATATGTGTCCTTATGAAATTCCTGATTTGGAGGTATCTGAAAAAATGTGTTGTTGGCATGTTGAACTTTCCCTGTAATTGTTGAAATTAAGCTAACTGACCATCTATGTATAGATTACCAATTGTTGTCCCTCCACTGTGAAAGCACCGCAAATCGGGCTGTCAATATATGCAGTGGGTATGTTAAGAAAATACCTAATCTGTTTCCAGATCCTAAGCGTATGACAAATGACTGGGTTAGAGTCATAAGTGGATTTTTTCACATATGATGGGCTATTAACAAGTGCAGGGAGTGAGGAACGTTGACAGGAGGCCTGCTCAATCAAAAGCCATGAAGCCATATCCTTCTGTCTCATCGCAGGTAAACTTTCCCTCCAGAAAGACACAATGTTCAGATTAGCAGCCCAATAATACAGTTGAAAGTGAGGAAGGCCAAAGCCCCCCTCTATCTTGTACTTGCATAAATGCTTCTTTGAAATTCTGGCTGCCTTGTTATCCCATAAAAATGAGTTACTATTGAATCCAGTTTCTTAAAATAGCTTTGTGGTATGAAATTGGGTAGACATTGGAAGAGGTAAAGAAACCTGGGTAGGACAACCATTTTAATAGCGTTTATACGACCATCCAAGGAGTTAGGCAGAGTTTTCCAAAACTCTATATTATGTTTAAGCTGATATATTTTCATGTCCCAATTCACTTTCAATAGCTGATCAAGGTATGTTGTCACTACAATGCCAAGGCTTGTGAACTTGTCCATCACAGTTCTAAATGGGGTAGATTGCAGAAATTGCATATCCACAGGCCGTGATATTGGCATCAACTCACTTTTTTGCCAGTTTATCTTGTAGCCAGAGAAGGAGCCAAATGTGTTTATAAGGTTAAGTAAGGGTGGAATATAAGTTTTAGGCTTGGACAAAAACAAAAGAACATCGTCTGCATATAGGGAAATTTTGTGCTGTGTGTCCTTTATTTTACAGAAGCTATATCGGCACATGCCCGAATGCGAGTAGCAAGGGTTTCCATGGCTATAGCGAAGAGAGCAGGCGAAATAGGGCACCCCTGTCGGCACCCCTTGAACAAGTGGAATGACTTCAACATTTCTTGATTGGTTACCACGGACGCCATTGGGTGTGCAGAAATAATTCTTATCCAATTAATGAATTCCTTTCCAAACCCGAAGTGCTCCAGAACCGACATCATATACTTCCACTCAATCCGATCAAATGCCTTCTCTGCATCAAAAGCTATTACCACTGCCTCAACCTTATGATCGTGATACACTACGTTGAAAAGGTGTCTCAAATTGTAGTATATATGTCGGCCCGGGATAAAACCTGTCTGGTCAGGGTGTATGATGTCGGAAATATATGTATCTGTCATCGGCGAAAGATCCTGGTTAGAATGGGGGATAACGTTTGCATAACGCCAAAATGTGACAGCTGGTATATTTGCATGTCTAGTCTTTCACGTAGGCAGTGAAATATTACTGTGAAATTGAAACTGGAGATCGCATACCCATTGGAAAGACTATAAGCTCCACAATCCACCCTCTACGGCTGCACTAACAAAGTATGGAATTTCATAAATCATAAAATAGATTATGCTTCTGCACAAAAAAAGTGTTGGTGTTTTTTTTCTTCAAATACATTATTTTCCCACAATCCCTTATTTACTTTTTTACTCAATTATATGTGCATAGGAGTACAGATCTGACTTCTCAATAACTTACAAATACACAATTAACAAAAGGAAGATTGGTTATTAGGCTAATCCAATTATTAGAACACTTAAAATGCACTCTGCGATAAAGGCTACCATCCTTTGTGAAAAGATTTAGCCTGTTCAATAAGCCTATAACATCCTCACTGTCTGGTGCTCGAAATCAAAAACATTTTGAAGCTGCTTTGTGGTGGAATGTCGACGTGTGCGTGCGCTGTCCTTTCAGCACCTGAGCGTGACCACACGAGGAAAATCATGCCATCAAGGAGCACGTTGCCTGTGAATGGAAGTTAGGTTAACGAGCGAGAAAATAAAAAACAAGACTATTGCGCTGCTTGGATTGCCTAATAGAAGTAATTTGAAATTATTTATACTTTTGACACTTAAGTATATTTAAAACGGAATACTTTTTGCCTTTTACCCAAGTAGTATTTTACTGGGTGACTCACTTTTACTTTTAAAAAAATATGTATTTTTTAAAAACTTTTTACTTTTTTTTATAGTATGTTTATTATTTTCCAATAAATAATAAAATGAAAAAGACAGCAATACTAACAACGACATTCATTATGCTGTTGAATCGGATGGCCAATTTAGAGGACAAAACAAAACTTAACTCACACATACACAAAATAAAACAAAATCCTATTAGGTGGTACATGCATAAGAAGACAGCGCAAGCAGTGTAGTTAAGCCCAAAATAAATATTGAGTGGAGTACAGCACAGAGTAGCAGCAGATCGTCAACCCAGTTATGAAGCGGGACTAGACCATTTATCCAGAATCGGCTGCCATATTTTGTAAAACATTGGACTTCTATTGGAGGTATTGTATCGAATCTTTTCCATATGTATTACATTCCCTAAATCCCGTAACCACATTTCAAAGGTAGGTACCGTCTCCAATTTCCAAAATTGCAATATAAGCCTTTTGGCTAATAGAGTACAAAGAGAGACAGCTTTCCCTTCCTGGTTATTCCCATCAACTGTACCAAACAGAGCGATCAATGGGTCTGGGGCTAGAACTCTATCAAAGGCTCTAGATAAGTAATCAAAAATGAGAGCCCAGTAAACATGTAACTTAGGACATGTCCAGAATAAGTGGGTCAACGTCCCCTCATCCTGCTTGCACCTCTCACACAGTGGTGAGGTGTCCGGGAATAT
Organism: Oncorhynchus mykiss; assembly: GCF_013265735.2. Lineage (NCBI taxonomy): Eukaryota > Metazoa > Chordata > Actinopteri > Salmoniformes > Salmonidae > Oncorhynchus > Oncorhynchus mykiss. The sequence continues at coordinate 54,546,883 of NC_048566.1, read as the reverse complement.
TTTATGCAGTTTCACTTTTGAGTAATGTAACCTGTGTATCACCTTAAACAAGGTTGTGTCTGGCATTCACTGAACTGTGGTTTATATTCCTGAGAGCTTCTACCCAGTCCTCATCTGAGATTTCTGACCAAAGTTCTTGTTCCCAAGCCCTTTTAATGGTGTCTGCGGATACCTCTATGTGGGCCTGTAGCACATCATACAGTCTAGAGACCGACCCTTTTGAATGGGGTTTGACAAGGATCAAGCTATCTAATGTAGGACTATTTGGCTTCATGCCATACTGTGGGATATGTGTCCTTATGAAATTCCTGATTTGGAGGTATCTGAAAAAATGTGTTGTTGGCATGTTGAACTTTCCCTGTAATTGTTGAAATTAAGCTAACTGACCATCTATGTATAGATTACCAATTGTTGTCCCTCCACTGTGAAAGCACCGCAAATCGGGCTGTCAATATATGCAGTGGGTATGTTAAGAAAATACCTAATCTGTTTCCAGATCCTAAGCGTATGACAAATGACTGGGTTAGAGTCATAAGTGGATTTTTTCACATATGATGGGCTATTAACAAGTGCAGGGAGTGAGGAACGTTGACAGGAGGCCTGCTCAATCAAAAGCCATGAAGCCATATCCTTCTGTCTCATCGCAGGTAAACTTTCCCTCCAGAAAGACACAATGTTCAGATTAGCAGCCCAATAATACAGTTGAAAGTGAGGAAGGCCAAAGCCCCCCTCTATCTTGTACTTGCATAAATGCTTCTTTGAAATTCTGGCTGCCTTGTTATCCCATAAAAATGAGTTACTATTGAATCCAGTTTCTTAAAATAGCTTTGTGGTATGAAATTGGGTAGACATTGGAAGAGGTAAAGAAACCTGGGTAGGACAACCATTTTAATAGCGTTTATACGACCATCCAAGGAGTTAGGCAGAGTTTTCCAAAACTCTATATTATGTTTAAGCTGATATATTTTCATGTCCCAATTCACTTTCAATAGCTGATCAAGGTATGTTGTCACTACAATGCCAAGGCTTGTGAACTTGTCCATCACAGTTCTAAATGGGGTAGATTGCAGAAATTGCATATCCACAGGCCGTGATATTGGCATCAACTCACTTTTTTGCCAGTTTATCTTGTAGCCAGAGAAGGAGCCAAATGTGTTTATAAGGTTAAGTAAGGGTGGAATATAAGTTTTAGGCTTGGACAAAAACAAAAGAACATCGTCTGCATATAGGGAAATTTTGTGCTGTGTGTCCTTTATTTTACAGAAGCTATATCGGCACATGCCCGAATGCGAGTAGCAAGGGTTTCCATGGCTATAGCGAAGAGAGCAGGCGAAATAGGGCACCCCTGTCGGCACCCCTTGAACAAGTGGAATGACTTCAACATTTCTTGATTGGTTACCACGGACGCCATTGGGTGTGCAGAAATAATTCTTATCCAATTAATGAATTCCTTTCCAAACCCGAAGTGCTCCAGAACCGACATCATATACTTCCACTCAATCCGATCAAATGCCTTCTCTGCATCAAAAGCTATTACCACTGCCTCAACCTTATGATCGTGATACACTACGTTGAAAAGGTGTCTCAAATTGTAGTATATATGTCGGCCCGGGATAAAACCTGTCTGGTCAGGGTGTATGATGTCGGAAATATATGTTTTCAATCGGTTTGCCAATATCTTTGTCAACACCTTGTTTTTGCCATGGGGAGTAACGACACGGGGCGATAAGACGACATCTCCATGGAATCTCTTATCTTTTTTCAAGATCAGTGCTATTTTAGCCTCATACAGTGTTTGCGGGAGTTTGGCATTTTCTTTGGATTGTTTAAACAGTGGAGATAGACTGGCGCAGTACTTCTTATAGAATTCTATTACATATCCATCGGGCCCAGGGGCCTTGCTGTTTGGAAATTGTACTATCGCTGTGTTAATTTCCTCTGAAGTTATCCCTGCATCGAGTGCAGCAGCTGCCTCCCTGTCTAGTTTAGGAAGTTCACATTCAGCGTGAAAGCGTTCCATAGTTTGTGGATCAGTAGTATCGCATTTTGATTGGTATAGCTCTGAGTAAAACTGCGCAAAGCATTTATTAATATCCTGCGGATCTGTTACTATTTTACCCTTCTTGTCTTTCATTTTGTGAATAGCTCTAGATGCCTGTACATGCCTTAGCTATCTTGCTAATAATTTATGTGGTTTGTCACCCAGTTCAAAATAACTTTGATGCGTTCTAGCAAGTAAAGAGCCCACCCGTTTCGAAAGGATGGTATTGTATTCATATTTTAACTTTGTGATCTTCTCAAGGACTGTATACGAGGAATTCGTCCTAAAAACGTTCTCCTGTTCCCCTAAATCTCTTTCAATTTCTTCCAGCCTAGTATTGGCGCGTTTCTTCCTCTCTGATGTATTAGAAATAATGTAACCTCTAATCACAGCCTTTAGAGATTCCCAAAGGGTGGAGTCGTCAACATCCCCCGTGTCGTTAGTTCCGAGGAAAAAGGCAATCTGCTCCTTCAAATACTGACAAAAAAAACCTGTCGACATATTGTCGAGTTTCAGCACCATGGACACAGGACAGTGGTCCGTAATTAGAATAGGGTGATAGGTAACCGACTCAGCTGCTGAAATTAGTTTGGAGTCCAACAAAAAATAGTCAATTCTGGAATATGATTTATGAACTGATGAAAAGAAAGAATAATCCCTGTCTGTTGGGTGCGTCAGTCTCCAAATATCGACAGTGTTAAGGTTTGTCATCAATGTATTTAGACAGACACTGGCATTTGATTGTTGAAGTGACCTTGATAGCTGTTTATCTAAAAGAGGATCTAACGTACAGTTAAAGTCCCCTCCAACAATAACACTTGTATCTGAGATATTTGGTATGTCCTTAAATACCCTTTGAAAAAATAATGGATCATCGAAGTTGGGTCCATATAAATTGACCAAGGTTAGTTAGACTGGTATATCTGACCGATCCAGCCAACTCGTAGCTTGGCCTGAGCGGAGCGTTTAATATGAGTTTCTTGAAGAAACACTATGTCAGCACCCAGTGATTTAAGATGAGAAAAAACCTTAGCTTGTTTCACCACATGCCCTAAGCCATTACAGTTCCAGCTGACTATCTTTATTCCACCTGGTCTACTCTGTGCTCTGTCACTATGTGGCATTTCTTATTTTAGAGCAAATTGTTGCTGTCATACAAAACTCAGATGAAAAACGTCCCGCCATGCGGGAGCTTGTCATGCCACCTGTACTAATAATAAGCGTGAACATAAAACACAGACCCCATCCCCCCTCCCGTGCCTTTACTGAGTGACTTCCCCAAACAAAGCACTCCTTGGCTAACACACAAACCTTAGGGTGTCTAGACATACAGCTTGAACTAACTCGTCGTCTATAGATGCTCCGCATATACGCTAATATTAAATAACACTTAACACTCACGTTAAAACATGATGTGCTAAACAATGCTATATTAGCCACAACATCTCACCTACCATATAAGTCCCAATTTCTGATCTTCTAATCGAAAAGACATAGGCCGGAAATTCAAACACATTCCTGGCCTGTATTTGGTAATTTAGCCGGCTGACACAGCCGTTCTGTATCCTCAACCAGGGAGCTTGCTTGTCAAGAACAGATCGGCCTCTTTTGGGTTGTCAAACGTACGTGTTGATCCTTCAACTGTCACCTTAAACTGGGCTGGGAAGAGGAATCCATATCGGATGTTGACCGCCCTGCATTTGTTGCGTACCTCATCATACTCTTTCCGTTGGTTCCTCACCTCCAAGGTAAGATCTGGGTAGAAAGACACCCTGGCTCCGTTGAAGTTAAGGGGGAACTTTTGACTAGCCAGCTTGAGGATGAGATCCCTGGTCTGGGGATAGTGCAGTTGTACAATGAATGGCCTTGGTGGCCCACCCTTGGCAGGCTTCGTTGCCTGAGATCTGTGTGCGCGGTCGATCAGGATGACCGTTTTGAAGTGTTCATTCCCCAGCAATGCCTGTATCAGCTCCGAGACAAATTCAGTGGGTTTCCCTTTCTCAGTGTCCTCCTGGATCTCACATATTCGGATGTTCTGGCATCTTGAATGCGACTCGAGCATTTCCAGTCGGGCTTTCAGGGTTTTGTTGTCATTTTTGAACGTTGCGCACTGTTTCTCTATGTCCTGTAGCCTGGCCTCGTGTTCGACTGTCGTCTGCTCAACCTCATGCACCCTTCCCTGAGTTGCCTTCACAGTTTCGGCCAAAGTCCCAATACTCTTTGAGATATCAGCCAACCTTGTGTCCACCTTCTTGCTTAGTGAGTTTATGGCAGCCAGTATGTCACTTTGAGTAGGCTCTGTGGGGAACTCTTGGAAGCTAGCCTCTTCAGCTAACTCCTCGTGGGTCGGCGACATTGAAATTGGTTCGTTTCAAATTATCTTGTTTAGCGCTCCCTTTTTTGGTGCATTTTCCCTTTGTCATATTTGTTTGAAGTTATGGGTTGTGAAAGGTTAAGATAAATACTCATTTGTTTCAAAATAGAGCGGAGCTCTAGCAAAGCACGTCTACTCCATAGCACGCTCTCTAGCGCCCCCCGACTCACTTTTACTTAAGTCATTTTCTATTAATGTATTAATGTCTACAAGTATGACAAATGGGTACTTTTTCCACCACTGTAGCTATTGTAAGCCAACTTTTGGCCAGCTCTCGCTATAACGGTTCATCAACTGGCGAAAGCTTGCCAGGTTCATTTACTTCTGAAACGGGACAAAACAAAGGTTAAACACGTCCATACAAACAACTACTGTTAGATAGCGATATCAGGTGGCAATTATCACTATCTGACAGATAACTAGAGGCCAGAGCTGACCTGGCTGTTGTAGCTACTCACTAGCGTAGCGTATTCATTCACCTCAGTTGAGAGGGGATGAAACATTAGCTAACATTTCATGTTAGTTACAATACTAGCTCATCACTACAAATAAACACTAGGTTCGTTTTTTTTCTGTTCAGTTAAACAGCAGTTACCTTAAGTGATAATGCCCGAGAAGTCGTGTTTGGAGGATATATTGGCACGTTGTTCGCCGAGGGCCGGAAAACCTGCCAATATATCCTCCAAACATCAGCTTCGAGGGCGTAATCACTTTTATACAATGGGTTACCAATATGTTCAAATAATGATTGACATATTTTCATAAAATGTTTTATTATGATTCATTTATTCATACTATTTCATCTTTCCACAAGATGTAGTCCCAACACAAATCTAGGGTTGCTACCTAAGCCGGCTGGTCATTCATTCTATTGGAACGGTTGCCAGAGATGCGACCCAGTCGTTCAGTCAACGTTTTATCCCTTGCTTGCTAGCTAGCCAACTACGGCTAATTTACAGTCACGTCAAACGTCAAAAAGAATAACAACAGTAGCAACATTTGCATTTGGTTAAGCTGTTTCTTTTGTGACATATATTTGGATACATCCATCAGAATGAGTTAATGAGTCACAATTTCTCCTGGCAGAGATAATGTGCTCCCTCGTCAGGACACTGTTGTGCAGAGGAGCTAGCTGACAACACAGCAAACACAATCACTTCAAACACTGAAGCTGTAGACTGCAAACTAGCTGCACTTTGTTTCATTTTACCTTTTTTTCAATTTACATTTCTTTGTATATATCCATTAAAATTATGCCAGCTATTCATGATTTCGACTGGCTGAGAAACGCTACTTACCTGTCTGTCTCATCACAACTCCCGACCCCTACACGTTCATTACTATGGGCAGCTGGAGATCGAATTTGAATATTGAAACAATGCTGCAAATGTTGGAGAGACAGACAGCAAGGTTTATACTGAGTATCCTTTAGGCTTGGGTTCTACAAATTGAAACTGTGGGGGAACCCCTCCCTATAAGTTCTGCAAAGAACCCCTTTTAATGGATCCTCAAAGAACCTTTTGGGGTACATTTTTGAACTACCCCCCTATTATTTTTGTATTATTAATAATATGCATAACAATAAAACAATATTTTATTGTTTATTATGATTTTAGTGGATAAGCAGAATAAAAAAATCTAAATATGAGGTAAACTCCCAGCAGAGTCCCAAGTACAATTGTTATTTACTCTGGCATGTTGATGTTATTTTGCAGTGCCTGGTGATCAAACAGGTTTCCTGTTATATTCAGAGGTGTAAAGAGGGTAACATCTGTGAATCCCCAAAATAGTAATTATACAGACGATTAACAAAATATGCACATGACCATATTCTTACCTTGGATTTTGTGGTAAAAGTGAATTTAAAAAACTGTTTTGATAATGGTTTTCATACACATACCATGTCCATAATGTAGAGGCCAATGGGATTTTCATTGAAGATGTAAGGAAGGACGATGGTACATGTGATCTGCATAAATACCAATACCAACTGCCCCATGCTTCTCCGCCCATGTGTACATATAGCCTAATCTGTTTAAATGACACCACACGAGCACCTGATCTTGCAGGTATGGCTACTGAACTGGAAGCAGCAACAATGACAGCGACACTGTCACGCCCTGGTCTTAGTATTTTGTGTTTTCTTTATTATTTTGGTCAGGCCAGGGTGTGACATGGGTTAATTATGTGGTGTGTTTTGTCTTGGGGTTTTTGTAGGTATTGGGATTGTGGTATAGTGGGATTGTCTAGAAAAGTCTATGGTTGCCTGAAGTGGTTCTCAGAGGCAGGTGTTTATCGTTGTCTCTGATTGGGAACCATATTTAGGCAGCCATATTCTTTGAGTGTTTCGTGGGTGATTGTTCCTGTCTCTGTTTGCACCAGATAAGGCTGTTTAGGTTCTCACGTTAATTGTTTGTATTGTTCGTGGTTATCTTTTTATTAAACATTAATCGAAATAACCACGCTGCATTTTAGTCCTCCACTCCTTCGACGGAAGAAAACTGTAACAGACACTTGCTACGTTTAGCATAGTTCTATAGATGATAGCCTACCTTTTAGGGGGACAATTTGCAGGCAGAGACAAATGAATGGGTAATCCATACTTATTGAAGATGAAAAGGCGCAGCACTCACCATGGTAGCCTAAACGACAGTGCATTCGGAAAGTATTTAAACTTTTTGTTTTAACTAGGCAGTTAAGAACAAATCTTATTCACAATGACCGCCTACCTAGGACAACGTTGGGCCAATTGTGCGCCGCCCTATGGTACTCACAATCACGGCCGGTTGTGATGCAGCCTGGAAACAAACCAGGGTCTGTAGTGGGTTCTGTAGTGACGCCTCTAGCGCTGAGATGCAGTGCCTTATACCCCTACGCCACTCGGGAGCCCCTTGATTTTTTTCCACATTTTGTTACGTTACAGCCTTATTCTAAAATGGATTAAATTCTATTTTCCCCTCATTAATCTACACACTACCCCATAATGACAAAGCAAAAACACATTTTACCTTACTCTTCACTCAGTACTTTGTTGAAGCACTTTTGGCAGCGATTACAGGTATGACACTACAAGCTTGGCACACATGTATTTAGGGAGTTTCTCCCATTTTTCTCTGCAGATCCTCCAGGCTCTGTCAGGTTGGATGGGGAGCTGCACATCGATTTTCTCTCCATAGATGTTCGTTCGGGTTCAATTACGGGCTCTGGAGGGGCCACTCAAGGACATTCAGAGACGTGTCCAGAAGTCACTCCTGTGTTGTCTTGGCTGTGTGCTTAGGGCCATTGTCCTGTTAGAAGGTGAACCTTCGCCCCAGTCTGAGGTCCTGAGTGCTCTAGAGTAGGTTTTCATCAAGGATCTCTCTGTACTTTGCTCCCTTCATCTTTCCCTCGATCCTGACTAGTCTCCCAGTCCCTGCCGCTGACAAAATTCCCACATCATGATTCTGCCATCACCATGCTTCACCGTAGGGATGGTGCCAGGTATCCTCCGGACGTAACGCTTGGCATTCAGGCCAAAGAGTTCAACTAAAATGCTGCAGACATTTCTTGGTACCCTTCCCCAGATCTGTGCCTCGATACAATCCTGTCTCGGAGCTCTATGGACAATTCCTTCGACCTCATGGCTTGGTTTTTGCTCTGACATGCACTGTCAACTTTGGGGCCTTATATAGACAGGTGTATGCCTCATGTCCAATCATTTGATTTTACCACAGGTGGTCTCCAATCAAGTTGTCAAAACGTCTCAAGAATCATTAATCGAAACAGGATGCACCTGAGCTCAACTTCGAGTCTCATAGCAAAGGGTCTGAATACTTCTCGGTATTTCTGTTTTTTATTTTAAATACATTTGTCAACATTTCCACAAACCTGTTTTTGCTTTGTCATTATGCGGTATTTTGTGTAGATTGATGAGTAAAAAAAATAATTTAATCAATTTTAGAATAAGGCTGTAACGTGACAAAATGTGGAAAATTACTTTCCGAATTCACTGTATGTGCGCGTTGCGCCTTTTCCTTTTCAATAGTGATTTTAAAAAATTGATTCCACTTTGACTCACGTTGGTTGAGCCCCCTCCACTTCCTTTCATGATCTATATTTATTTACAGACTCTGGTAAACTACAGTTTAATCATATTTAAGTCAATTTAATATTCAAGTTAATTAACTGCCACGTGATTATCTGCATCGTGTAGGCAGGCTACTCTATTTCAATGAGACCACACATACAGTATTAGGCGCACTCTCATGCCCAACTAGAGTTAGGCTACTGAAGTTGAAGCAGTGAATTCTGAGTGTGTGAATAATGCAAAAAATATGTATTTTTAATACGCATAACGCATACAAAGCAGAAAAAGGACAGTTTCAAAATAATCTGTGGGACAACAAAAAATATTTTAATTGTCAGTCTGACCGCCCGCTCCCACCTGTAGCGTGAAGAATGAAGACCGAATGATCTCTGTCGAGACCTGCTTGTCTCGCAGGCATCCTGTGGGAAAGCAGCCATCTAATGCAGTCAGTCAGTACACAACACTATGCTCATTGTGTTTTAGAAGGATCAGATGGTGACAGGGGTCCCAGCAGGGTCAGACAGCCAGGGAAGACTAGTCTACGTAGCTCAGGTGAATTTTGCAGTATGTTCAGTGAATGACACAAAGTTCCATCTTGAATTGATGGGTAGACCTACAGTAGCTACATGATAGCAGCTTAAGCTTAAAGCTTCAGTCTGGGATCTGAGAAAAATTGTAATTTCAATTATTTAACCATTGATTCTATTCTTGGATAATATAATGTATAATAGTACACCAAGGTAATTCTTTGTCATGCCTCCATTATAGAAGGATCAGATGGTGACAGGGATCTCAGCAGGGTCAGGCAGCCAGGGAAAACCAGTCTGTGACTGAGGTGAATTATTGCAGATGCAACACTTTATTCTCTCTGTTCACCAAACAATGGACAAACCAGATGCTATTTTAAGGCCGTCTGACAAACCTCCAATGTTTATTTCCAAACTGTATCAAGGGTTGATAGAGGCTTTTCCCAATGACACAAAACATGTAAAACAAAAATGTGAGGAAGACCCGAGAGACGGTATTGATGATGATGATGAATGGATACACATATTATTGAAATGCCCAGTCATGTTCATATAATCTCAGGCATGAATTAATGCAGTTTAAGACCATCATAGAATGTACTATATGCCAGTGAAACTGAATATCGTGCACTCAGAATTTGTATTATTCTGCTGGGGGTGTAAAGCACAAAATAGGACATATTTACATGTGTTGTGGTCTTGTGAAGGTTGGCTGAACTCTGACAAAGTGTATATTCTTTTATCTCAACATGTCTATAGATTCTCCTTTTTCCCCAGTTTTTGTTTGCTTGGAAATGTTGATACTGGAGACTGTTATAAGAAGAATGTGTAACCTAGCATTTATAGTGGCTAATAAATGCATTGCCATTAATTGGAAGGTTGGTCATCCTCCCACAATGTTTTAAAGAAATGTCAAGTTATGTACAGTATCACTAGTATCACTTTTTTTAGATTAAGGGTGATGCTATGCAACTTTCATAAGGTCTAGCTGAATACCTTATATGGAATACAGTACGACAAAAGGAGTCTGTATTGAAAACATGCCCCTGAGAGATTGAAAACATGCCCCTGAAACATGCCTTGCGAAAGTATTCGGCCCCCTTGAACTTTGCGACCTTTTGCCACATTTCAGGCTTCAAACATGAAGATATAAAACTGTATTTTTTTGTGAAGAATCAACAACAAGTGGGACACAGTCATGAAGTGGAACGACATTTATTGGAAATGTCAAACTTTTTTAACGAATCAAAAACTGAAAAATTGGGCGTGCAAAATTATTCAGCCCCTTTACTTTCAGTGCAGCAAACTCTCTCCAGAAGTTCAGTGAGGATCTCTGAATGATCCAATGTTGACCTAAATGACTAATAATGATAAATACAATCCACCTGTGTGTAATCAAGTCTCCGTATAAATGCACCTGCACTGTGATAGTCTCAGAGGTCCGTTAAAAGCTCAGAGAGCATCATGAAGAACAAGGAACACACCAGGCAGGTCCGAGATACTGTTGTGAAGAAGTTTAAAGCCGGATTTGGATACAAAAAGATTTCCCAAGCTTTAAACATCCCAAGGAGCACTGTGCAAGCGATAATATTGAAATGGAAGGAGTATCAGACCACTGCAAATATACCAAGACCTGGCCGTCCCTCTAAACTTTCAGCTCATACAAGGAGAAGACTGATCAGAGATGCAGCCAAGAGGCCCATGATCACTCTGGATGAACTGCAGAGATCTACAGCTGAGGTGGGAGACTCTGTCCATAGGACAACAATCAGTCGTATATTGCACAAATCTGGCCTTTATGGAAGAGTGGCAAGAAGAAAGCCATTTCTTAAAGATATCCATAAAAAGTGTTGTTTAAAGTTTGCCACAAGCCACCTGGGAGACACACCAAACATGTGGAAGAAGGTGCTCTGGTCAGATGAAACCAAAATTGAACTTTTGGGCAACAATGCAAAACGTTATGTTTGGCGTAAAAGCAACACAGCTGAACACACCATCCCCACTGTCAAACATGGTGGTGGCAGCATCATGGTTTGGGCCTGCTTTTCTTCAGCAGGGACAGGGAAGATGGTTAAAATTGATGGGAAGATGGATGGAGCCAAATACAGGACCATTCTGGAAGAAAACCTGATGGAGTCTGCAAAAGACCTGAGACTGGGACGGAGATTTGTCTTCCAACAAGACAATGATCCAAAACATAAAGCAAAATCTACAATGGAATGGTTCAAAAATAAACATATCCAGGTGTTAGAATGGCCAAGTCAAAGTCCAGACCTGAATCCAATCGAGAATCTGTGGAAAGAACTGAAAACTGCTGTTCACAAATGCTCTCCATCCAACCTCACTGAGCTCGAGCTGTTTTGCAAGGAGGAATGGGAAAAAATGTCAGTCTCTCGATGTGCAAAACTGATAGAGACATACCCCAAGCGACTTACAGCTGTAATCGCAGCAAAAAGTGGCGCTACAAAGTATTAACTTAAGGGGGCTGAATAATTTTGCACGCCCAATTTTTCAGTTTTTGATTTGTTAAAAAAGTTTGAAATATCCAATAAATGTCGTTCCACTTCATGATTGTGTCCCACTTGTTGTTGATTCTTCACAAAAAAATACAGTTTTATATCTTTATGTTTGAAGCCTGAAATGTGGCAAAAGGTTGCAAAGTTCAAGGGGGCCGAATACTTTCGCAAGGCACTGTACCTATTTAGGCAATCCCTAGTTGCTGGGCTGCAAAATCTGCAAGGCGGTCTGGCCCCCGAAAAAAAATGAAATTTGTAAACTAATTTCCTACCATTCTAAAACATTTCAAAATTCACTCACACATGGTATGAACCTTTTATTTATTTTTAGTTTTTTACAATAATGCCTAATTGTGTATTGAATTACATTGCTCTGTTTTTGGCAGAGATTGGCAGAGATTAGGGATTAATAAAGTACAACTATAACCATAATCATATAAACAGAAATCTACACATTGTTATATGAAGACAAGTCCAGATATTTTGGCCAAGGTTTAGCAAATTGTTGTTTATATTTACATATTTACAAGTAAACTTGGGTGGACAGCAGGGGCGTTTGCTCTGCTCTGCTCTCCTCTCCTCTTGTCCTATCTTCTCCTCTCTTCTCTCCTGCTCTCCAGTCATCTCTTCTCTTTTCCTCTGCTCTCTTATCCTCTCATCTCCTCTCCAGGCAACGACATGTTTTGACTTGCCATTCTTCAAGCTAAGGATCCAAAGGCCTTTTTGCACTTATCGTTGACACCGATAAAAGACTGGCATATTCCTTCAAGGTCCAGTCTGTCCAGTTTCTCCTGGTCCCTGTTACACATGGCCACATTGTTCAGCCTTGTTTGACTCGTCGAAGATCTAAGCCATGTCTTAAGCCTCCTCGGGGCACTACAACTCCTCTCAGTCTGTACTGAAGAGACCTTTCACCTCTGGCACCATTTCCCAAATAATGCTAGCAACATCTGAGCTTGTTTGATATGTGTACTTAGCCCCAAACATGGCCAACTGCACCTGCAGTAGTTTTGAATTCAATTCAGGATAGTCGTCTACCGCCTTGTCCATGTCTCTGCGTAGCAGCACATTTTCAAGCTGCTGTAGTTTGTGGAATCCAGCTTAATCAAACCTCTCTATGAATTGAGTATTCACTGTGTCCAAGGCATTGTAAAATTGGGCTCTGTACAAAGACTGGGAAATCCGGATGGATATCGGCTGCTGCCTGACCGGTGTAACGCCTTGTAGGTTTGAGGATATGAGGCATCTGAATAGGTTGTAGGTCCAACTTTGTTGCCATAGCAGTTGCTTTTGTGAACAAGACATCAAAGTGCTCCTCCGTTCTCTTGTCCTGTATGCTTGTTTTGACATGGTCCACAGCCTCCAACATGCCTGAAACGGTCTGTTTCCTAAGCTGCAGGGAGGTGTTAAATCCCCCATCACGTCTTCAGCCATTACAAGGCTGAGCACAGTGTTCCCTTTTAGAAATGTTCCATGAAGACCAATAGACTTAGTTCTTCAAGGACTGTCAGCACTGATTCATACTGGCTGAGAACTGAGCGGATGGCAAAGGTGCGAACAGTCCACCTGGTGTGACAGAGAGGTTTCAACGAGATGAAATCATACTTTGATTTTGCGATTTCTTGGAAAAACAACTTGAACTTGCCAGATTGATTAAAGAAGCCCCCCAATTCATGAACCAGACCCATTGAATCTCTTACTATTGGAGAGGCTACACAGTACACTAAGTTCACACAGTCTGGACCACAGTGACAATACATAGCCAGCGGTCGTTCTTTCCTTAAAATGGCTTGCACCCCCTGCAATCGTCCTGCCATGTTTGCGGCACATTCATAGGTTTGTCCTAGAGGAAGAGGAAGCCCTAGACGCATCATCACATCACATGCCATCTTGGCTATATTTTGCCCTGTCGTTTAAGACACTTCGTAGTCCCATGAATTCTTCCATTGTTTGTAGATCTGCATCTACAAATTACAAACATATTGAATCCTGCTCAACTCCTGATATATCGTGGGTGCCATCAATAATAAGTGCAAACCGGACCACTGGCATTGATGGTATTTCTGTTACAATTTCTTTGACGATTGTATTTCCCTGGCTGAAGTTCCCACTCTCCTTATCAACGCTTCGAAAAGCCTGACCTTGCTGTGCCAACTACTTCACACCCCCAACAATCTTCATAAGATTTCTCCTCGCTTGTTGCTGCTGTCTTTCAAGCTCAAGTGAAAGTTGCACATTAACAGGCTTTGGCTCCTGAATCTGAGTCAACACAGCTAATTTGTGACACTGGCTGTCTTTATGCGCTCTAAATTTCTCCAGTGTCGCCTTCCAATTTTGAAAGCCAGTCTTGACTGAAAGCTGAATCTTCTTTTGACACAAGCTTAGACTTTTGTGTTGCAAAGTATTTAGCATAATAGAAACAGAGAACCCCCTTTAACTTCTTATGGGAAGGTGGGATGGTAGCGTCCCACCTGGCCAACATTCGGTGAAATTGGAGAGCGCAAAATTCTAACTACAGAATAATAAATATTTAACTTGCATAAAATCACAAGTGTAATACATCAAAATAAAGCTTAACTTGTTGTTAATTCAGCCGCTGTGTCAGATTTCAAAAAGGCTTTACAGCGAAATCACACCATGCGATTATTTGAGGACAGCGCCCAGCATACAAAAGCATGAAAAACATATTTCAACCAGGCAGATGCGCCACGAAAGTCAGCAATAGCGATATAATAAATGCCTTACCTTTGATCTTCTTCTGTTGGCACTCGAAAAGGTCCAAGTTACATCACAAATGGTCCTTTTGTTTGATAATGTCCTTCTTTATGTCCATAAAAACTCAGTTTAGCTGGCGTGCTTCAGTCAATAATCCACCCAGTTTCCCTCCATCAAAATGCATACAAAATGAATCCCAAACGTTACTAATAAACTTTCCAAACAAGTCAAACAATGTTTATAATCAAACCTTAGGTACCCTAATACGTAAATAAAATATAACATTTAAGACGGAGAATTGTTATTGTCTTTACCGGAGAAAAATAGCAAAGAACACGTTCTCTTCCACGCACTATGTAACACTACAGCCAAAATGGGAACCACCTAGAAAAACTACAATTTCTGGCTCATTTTTCCAAAAACTAGCATGAAACTCTTTCTAAAGACTGGTGACATCTAGTGGAAGCCCTAGGAACTGCAAGCTGGGAGGATTTCGCCTTATAATAAAAGTGACAGCCATTGAAAACAGTGGTAGGCTGAAAGATTTTTTGGGGGTATGGTTTGTCCTCTGGGTTTTGCCTCCCGTATCAGTTCTGTTATACTCACAGACAATTTGAACAGTTTTAGAAACTGTAGAGTGTTCTATTGTATGCATATCCTAGCTTCTGGGCCTGAGTAACAGGCAGTTTACTTTGGGCACGCTTTTCATCCGCATGTGAAAATACTGCCCCCTACCCAAGAGAGGTTAAGGGGAGGCTGTAATGGAGCGAAGTATAATCTTTAAACCATTTCTCCTGAAAGTAGAGTGTCTTATTTGATAGGGAATCCCACCATACCTTCTCTGCTGTGCAATCTGGTTTCCAAGCTGGTCACGGGTGCACCTCAGCCACGCTCAAGGTACTAAATGATATCATAACCGCCATCGATAAAAGATTGTACTGTGCAGCCGTCTTCATCGACCTGGCCAAGGCTTTCGACTCTGTCAATAATCATATTCTTATCAGCAGACTCAACAGCCTTGGTTTCTCAAATGACTGCCTCCCTGGTTCACCAACAACTTCTCAGACAGAGTTCAGTGTGTCAAATCGGAGGGCCTGTTGTCCGAACCTCTGGCTGTCTCTATGGGGGTGCCACAGGGTTCAATTCTCAGGCTGATCAATTCTCGGGCTGACTCTTTTCTTGGTATATATCAATGATGTCGCTCTTGCTGTGGGTGATTCCCTGATCCACCTCTACGCAGATGACGCCATTCTGTATACATCTGGCCCTTCTTTGGACACTGTGTTAACAAACCTCCAAACGAGCTTCAATGCCATACAACACTCCTTCCATGGCCTCCAACTGCTCTTAAACGCAAGTAAAACTAAATGCATGCTTTTCAACCGTTCGCTGCCCGCACTGGCCCGCCCGACTAGCATCACTACTCTGGACAGTTCTGACTTAGAATACGTGGACAACTACAAATACCTAGGTGTCTGGCTAGCCTGTAAACTATCCTTCCAGACTCATATTAAACATCTCCAATCCAAAATTAAATCTAGAATCGGCTTTCTATCCCGCAACAAAGCCTCCTTCACTCGCACCGCCAAACATAAATCCTGTTTGGGATAGAGTAAACTGCCTCTTTCTCAGTCCCAGATGCTAATATATGCATATTATTAGTATTGGTATTGGATAGAAAACACTCTGAAGTTTCTAAAACTGTTTGAATGATGTCTGTGAGTATAACAGAACTCACATGGCAGGCGAAAACCTGAGAAAAATCCAACCAGGAAGTGGGAAATCTGAGGTTTGTAGTTTTTCAAAGCTTGGCCTACTGAATACACAGTGCATATGGGGTCAAGTTGCACTTCCCAAGGCTTCCACTAGATGTCAACCGTCTTTAGAAACTTGTTTCAGGCTTCTGCTATAAAGGAGGGGGGAATGGGAGCTGAATGAGTCGGTGGTCTGGCAGAGTGTCTCATGCTCGTGACGTGCGGTCCCGACAGAGTTAGCTCTTGTTCCAGTGCTTTTCAACAGACAATGGAATTCTCCGGTTGGAACAACTAGTTTTATGTTAACCTGTTAGATCTCTAGGGGCGCCATTTCATTTTTGGATAAAAAACGTTCCCGTTTTAAGCGCGATATTTTGTCACGAAAAGATGCTCGACTATGCATATTCTTAACAGTTTTGGAAAGAAAACACTCTGAAGTTTCAGAATCTGCAAAGATTTTGTCTGTAAGTGCCCCAGAACTCATTCTACAGGCTAAACCAAGATAATGCATCAACCAGGAATTAGCAGAATTTCTGAAGCTCTGTTTTCCATTGTCTCCTTATATGGCTGTGATTGCGCAAGGAATGAGCCTACACTTTCTGTCGTTCGCCCAAGGTCTTAGCAGCATTGTGACGTATTTGTAGGCATATCATTGGAAGATTGACCTTAAGAGACTACATTTTCCAAGTGTCCGCCTGGTGTCCTGCGTGGAATTCGGTGCGCAATTGCCAGCTGCTAGTACTTTTCCATTTGATATAGGGGAGAAACCATGTGTCCAAGAACGATGTATCAATGAAGAGATATGTGAAAAACACCTTGATGATTGATTCTAAACAACGTTTGCCGTGTTTTCAGTCGATATTATGGAGTTAATTTGGAAAAAAGTTCTATTTCTAATACACAAAGAACACAAAGAATCTTTTTGGAAAAACTGAGCATCTGCTATCTAACTGAGAGTATCCTCATTGAAAACATCAGAAGTTCTTCAAAGGTAAATGATTTTATTTGAAGGCTTTTATGTTTTTGTTAATGTTGCGTGCTGGATGCTAACGCTAATGCTAACGCTAAATGCTAACGCTAAATGCTAACGCTAGCTAGCTACTTTTACACAAATTATTGTTTTCCTATGGTTGAGAAGCATATTTTGAAAATCTGAGATGACAGTGTTGTTTACAAAAGGCTAAGCTTGAGAGATGGCATATTTATTTCATTTCATTTGCGATTTTCATGAATAGTTAACGTTGTGTTATGCTAATGAGCTTGCTGATAGATTTACACAATCCTGGATACAGGGGTTTTTTCATAGCTAAACGTGACGCAGAAAACGGAGCGATTTGTCCTAAACAAATAATCTTTCAGGAAAAACTGAACATGTGCTATCTGAGAGTCTCCTCATTGAAAACATCTGAAGTTCTTCAAAGGTAAATGATTTTATTTGAATGCTTTTCTGTTTTTTTGTGTAAATGTTGCCAGCTGAATGCTAATGCTAAATGCTACGTTAGCCATCAATACTGTTACACAAATGCTTGTTTTGCAATGGTTGAGAAGCATATTTTGAAAATCTGAGATGACAGTGTTGTTAACAAAAGGCTAAGCTTGAGAGCTAGCATATTTATTTCATTTCATTTGCGATTTTCATGAATAGTTAAAGTTGCGTTATGGTAATGAGCTTGAGTCTGTATTCACGATCCCGGATCCGGGATGGGGAGATCAGAAAGGTTAAAAACATCCTAAAGATTGATTCCATACATCATTTGACATGTTTCTACGACCTGTAACGGAACTTTTCAAGTTTTTGTCTGGACGTAGTGCTCGCGCCTCATGAAGATGGATTACTGGACTCAACACGCTAACAACAAGTGGCTATTTGGACATAAATGATGGACTTTATGGAACAAATCAGTAATTTATTGTCGAACTGGGATTCCTGGGAGTGCATTCTGATGAAGATCATCAAAGGTAAGTTAATATTTATAATGTTATTTCTAACTTCTGTTGACTCCAACATGGCGGATATTTCTTTGGCTGGATTGGGCTCTGAGCGCCATACTCAGATTATGCTTTTTCCATAAAGTTTTTTTGAAATCTGACACAGCGGTTGCATTAAGGAGAAGTCTATCTTTAATTCTGTGAATAACACTTGTATCTTTTATCAATGTTAATTATGAGTATTTCTGGGATTTGATGGCTATCTGCAAAATCACTGGATGTTTTGGAATCAAAACATTACTGCACGTAACACGTCATTGTTAACTGAGATTTTTGGATATAAATATGCACATGTATTGTGTGTATTGTGTAACATGATGTCCTACGAGTGTCATCTGGTGAAGATCATCAAAGGTTAGTGATTCATTTGATCTATATTTCTGCTTTTTGTGACTCCTATCTTTTGCTGGAAAAATGGCTGTGTGTTTTTTTGAGTTGGCTCTGACCTAACATAATCATATGTTGTGCTTTCGCTGTAAAGCCTTTTTGAAATCGGACACGGTGGGTAAATTAACAAGAAGTTTATCTTTCATTTGCTGTACTGGACTTGTTAATGTGTGAAAGTTACATATTTCAAAACAATATTTTTGAATTTCGCACCCTGCCTTTTCAGCGGAATGTTGTCGAGAGGTTCCGCTAGCGCTAGAAAGGATAACCAAGTAAAACTGACTATCCTACCGATCCTCGACTTTGGCGATGTCATTTACAAAATAGCCTCCAACACTTTACTCAGCAAACTGGATGCAGTCTATCACAGTGCCATCCGTTTTGTCACCAAAGCCCCATATACACCCACCACTGCGACCTCTATGCTCTAATTTTATCATAGGTATACTTCAACTTTTAGAGTCGGAATCTAAAACAAAAATCCAGAAAATCACATTGTATGATTTTTAAGTAATTAATTTGCATTTTATTGCATGATATAAGTATTTGATACATCAGAAAAGCAGAACTTAATATTTGGTACAGAAACCTTTGTTTGCAATTACAGAGATCATACGTTTCCTGTAGTTCTTGACCAGGTTTGCACACACTGCAGCAGGGATTTTGGCCCACTCCTCCATACAGACCTTCTCCAGATCCTTCAGGTTTCAGGGCTGTCGCTGGGCAATACGGACGTTCAGCTCCCTCCAAAGATTTTATATTGGGTTCAGGTCTGGAGACTGGCTAGGCCACTCCAAGACCTTGAGATGCTTCTTACGGAGCCACTCCTTAGTTGCCCTGGCTGTGTGTTTCGGGTCATTGTCATGCAGGAAGACCAAGCCACGAACCATCTTCAATGCTCTTACTGAGGGAAGGAGGTTGTTGGCCAAGATCTCGAGATACATGGCCCCATCCATCCTACCCTCAATACGGCGCAGTCGTCCTTTCCCCTTTTCAGAAAAGCATCCCCAAAGAATTATGTTTCCACCTCCATGCTTCATGGTTGGGATGGTATTCTTGGGGTTGTACTCATCCTTCTTCTTCCTCCAAACACGGCGAGTGGAGTTTAGACCAAAAAGCTCTATTTTTGTCTCATCAGACTATATGACCTTCTCCCATTCCTCCTCTGGATCATCCAGATGGTCATTGGCATACTTCAGACGGGACTGGACATGCACTGACTTGAGCAGGGGTACCTTGCGTGCGCTGCAGGATTTTAATCCATGACGGCGTAATGTGTTACTAATGGTTTTCTTTGAGACTGTGGTCCCAGTTCTCTTCAGGTCATTGACCAGGTCCTGCCGTGTAGTTCTGGGCTGATCCCTCACCTTCCTCATGATCATTGATGCCCCACGAGGTGAAAACTTGCATGGAGCCCCAGACTGAGGGTGAATGATCGTCATCTTGAACTTCTTCAATTTCTAATAATTGCGCCAAGAGTTGTTGCCTTCTCACCAAGCTGCTTGCCTATTGTCCTGTAGCCCATCCCAGCCTTGTGCAGGTCTACAATTGTATCCCTGATGTCCTTAAACCCTCTCTGGTCTTGGCCATTGTGGAGAGGTTGGAGTCTGTTTGATTGAGTGTGTGGACAGGTGTCTTTTATACAGGTAACGAGTTCAAACAGGTGCAGTTAATACAGGTAATGAGTGGAGAACAGGAGGGCTTCTTAAAGAAAAACTAACAGGTCTGTGAGAGCCAGAATTCTTACTGGTTGGTAGGTGATCAAATACTTATGTCATGCAATAAAATTCAAAAGAATTACTTAAAAATCATACAATGTGATTTTCTGGATTTTTGTTTTAGATTCCGTCTATCACAGTTGAAGTGTACCTATAATAAGAAATGACAGACCTCTACATGCTTTGTAAGTAGGAAAACCTGAAAAATTGGCAGTGTATCAAATACTTGTTCTCCCCACTGTATAAGTCTTTGCTAGGTAAAGCTTCGCCTTATCTCCGCTCACTGGTCAACGATAACAACACCCACACGTAGCACGTGCTCCAGCAGGTATATCTCACTGGTCATTCCCAAAGCCACTATTTTTTATATCAATATATTGGGGAGTTGCATTTTGAGCATATTTGATGGTGATGTCCCCCCCCTAATATATATTATAATTACTGCCCTGCTTGAGACAAAAATAAAAAGATGGAAGGAAGTTGTGTTGGGGAGAGAGTTTAGTTATAGACTATACTGTTACGGGACGGGGGGATAGGGGATGTCTTAAAGACAATCAAAAGTTGTCTTTGTACTTTATTTGTAAGAGTTGTTCATTTGTTAGGCTATTGGTTATAGGTGTATAGTCAATTGATCGATAATGTAATAACACTCTTAACTAAAAAGTTTATTTGTTAAATTTACACCATGTAAAATCTATGAGAATAGAAAGGTTCAGAACTTTTGTGAAACTTAACAGCACAGTTGGGGAATATATGGCAAATCGAAATCAAAACTGAATGGTGTTCAGAGATAGATGGGAAGGGTTGAAGGAGCTTAAGGATGGGACTAAAAAACAAACAAAAGATAACAATTGTAAAATATACTGTGTCCCCCCACTTCTAAAACCAAAGTTGAGCCCCTGGACACACACGCACACGGAAATTAGAAACATGGACAGCCACATCATATTTAGCTTACCTTGCTTGCACTAAATAGTTTTTGGTATCTTTAGTTGTCACTGTATTAGACTTGGCCGGGGTTATTTCATGAAGTTGAAATGCTGAAGTTGAAATGGTGCTGGAATAGTGGAGGCGGCTCCAGTTTTCTTTGTGACTTGCAGTAACTCTCTGTTGTTCTAAATCAATAGTTGTTTAGTGGTCTGAAAATGTCGGAAACGTTAACTTGCTTGACTATGCTCTAGGTCATGTAATTGTTTGTTACTGTACATGCAATATGCTTTGTGAACTTCACTGGACAGAGTTTGCTATCCGGTTTTGTGATAAAACAAGGTGTGGATGAATTTATTCTGCCACTGTGTCTTCTTATTATCTCGGCATTTAGATAACGGTCGCAAGGCATATGAATTAACAGGTTATAGATCAAACAAGCAATTATCACAACACATAGGTTGTGTGTGTGTGTGCGTGGGCTGGGGAGGGGGGGGGGGGGGGGGGGAGTAATTTTACCCACGAACCGGGGTTTACATTTTAGTTAGGTGGGGGTTAAGTGCCTTGCTCAAAGGCACATTGACATATTTTTCACAAAGTAATCTCGGGGGGCTCGAACAAACCACCTTCCGGTTACTGGCCCAACGCTTTTTTGCTAGGCTACCTGGTTGAATTTCCCCCAGTCCCTTGTGATACGTTGTGTTCCTTGCTGTTCATTTTACCTTAGCAGGCTTGAAACACCCATGTCAATCAGCAATCAGAGGAACGTTAACCAATTGTTGCCTATGGGGTGACGCTTCCACTGGCACAGTAGGCTATTTAAAAGCCAGTTTGCGGTCAGAGCGCACGGACCATCATTACATGAGAAGATGGAGACTTTCAGGTATCTGTTTTGAACGTATGAAAAGTTTATGCTACCATACCATGTTTGCAACTATGTATCTTTAATTTTTTTGGAACATATTTTACGTCTGGAACGAAATAGTGGATATGCAAACGGCACTGGGGGACACTTGGAACCATAACATCAGCTCTTATAACCGGTCCTCTACGGACCCAGACCGCTTCAGCAGCCTGGAGGACATAGATATGACCGCGGACGGCAGTCCAGCGCTTCGAATCATGATATCAATCGTGTATTCCGTGGTTTGCGCAGCGGGTTTGGTGGGGAATTTGTTAGTCGTTTTCTTAATGAAAGTGAGACAAGGAAGAAAAAGGTCCACCATACACTTTTTTGTTCTTAATCTGGCCATGACGGACTTCCAGTTTGTCCTGACCCTGCCTTTCTGGGCTGTGGACACTGCTCTGGACTTCAGCTGGCCGTTTGGGAACGCGATGTGCAAGATCATTCTCTCCGTTACTGTTATGAACATGTACGCGAGTGTGTTCTTCCTCACTGCTATGAGTGTTACGCGCTACTGGTCCGTTGCATCGGCTCTAAAGGACCGCACTAGACACAGATATTGTTCGGTGAGATGGGTAAGCGCAGTGCTCTGGGTCTTTGCTACTGTGGCCACCGCTCCAACGGCTATTTTCTCCAATATGACAAACATCGCTGGGGAAAAGCTTTGCCTTTTGCGGTTCCCGGAGGGCCAGCACTGGCTGGCTTTATATCATTTACAAAAAATCATAATTGCCTTTGTTTTCCCCATGCTCATAGTAACAATTTGCTATTTGATGCTCCTACGATTCGTTCGCCTGAGGAGTATGAACAACAACCACCCTAAACGGAGTAACAGAGTCACTAAATCCGTTACCATTGTGGTTCTTTCATTCTTTTTGTGTTGGATGCCAAATCACGCCATCACTTTCTGGGGCGTCCTGGTCAAATTTAATGTGGTGAACTGGGACAGGTCTTATTATATGGTTCACACCTATGTTTTCCCTGTGACCGTGTGCCTGGCACATGCCAATAGTTGCTTGAACCCAGTTTTATATTGTCTCATGCGAAGAGAGTTCAGGAAAATGCTGAAGGATTTATTCTGGCGGGTTTCCTCACCTGCGAACAGCTGCCAAATACGGCCCTTTTCTGCAACTCGAAAAGCCTCTGTCCACGGTGACACACAAATACCTTTGAATGTCATAGACACCGACCTCTGTCAACTATCCATTGTAAATGGGCAATGTGACGCATTAGCGGAGGACAGCCAACCATAAAGGTAACTTAATGCGTAAAACCACACCTCTAAGCCGCTTCGTAAAACAATTCGTTTTTTTACTATCAAAATATTACGAAATGTATTATCCTCGACTCAATGCATAGGACTAAGATGAGAACATTAACTTTTCTTAATTAACAGTATTTAAGTTTATAAATGATGATATTCTATCATGTAGCCTACCAAATTGCGCATAAGATGCCAGCTGCGCCAAGCAAATATTTGTCTCCGTGACTGGCCTCAGCACCTATGGGACTTCAAAATGATTTCTCCTATGTACATAGCGTACTACCTAACATAATTTAAGTTGAGGCCTACTTGGGGATCTATTGAATCTGTATCGCGGAAGTTCAGCGTTACAGGTTGATTGAAATTGATGAAGGCAATATTCCCGCATTAACAGACTGCATTCATAGTAAACGCAATATATGTCGGCTCAATCGGGAATTACCTTTACATTTCTGTCGCAGAATGTGTAAAGCTTCAACAATACAGGTGATTGAAAAGCCCTTGATTGACCTTGCTAAATCAATAGTATATTGTCGTTACATTGCGCTTTTGGGCTGTTTTTAAATCGAACAAAAATGTTGGCTACTGCCTGAACGCCTGGTGTGATTTCCATGGCTATTGGTTGTCGTAAGTGTGTAAGTGTGGTATAGTAAGTGTGGTATAGGTGTATTTTGAGAAAAATATTGTTATTTCCATTTTGCAAAGTAAAATACAAGTGTCAGTAATTTTCGGTAATTCACAGTATTTCATTAACAGATCCTTTGCAACTTTGTGACTAGTGATTCATATTTTCCCGGAAACGTTCCAACTTTCAGTACCGGGGATACTTCATAATTATCCCTTGAGTCCCAGAAAGTACGGCGAAAATCGGAAGTGCCCAATTCAAAGCGTTTAAAACCAAGATATGGCCACTATGCCAGGGTTCTGCCCAAATAATAAGGGCGCTGTGCCACCTTGTCGACTGGGCTGCACCACTATGTAAAGATTTCAGAGCAAATTAAACTGATATTTAGTAATGAACTATCTTTGATCTCCAATGACACTGTTGTGAATTAAATTCCATAAATTCCGAGCATTATCATGTTCCTCAATTAATGTAGTGCATATCTCGATACAGAGGGCGCTCAGGACGCACAGAACGCACCCCGAGTATAGCGTTGTCGGATCATGCAAACTTGCTACGCTTGCTAGATAACCTCCTTCAACTAATGACATAATATATTATATATTTGGCAAAATCGAGTTGATGATTATACAGATAGTATATCAGGAAATTAACGACAGGGAGATTTAAGAGTATAAATAGTAAAAAATGTCAAGGTATCTTAACAGGAACCAACTCTAAAAATATCCATATCTACTTTCATACGGTCTGTTGATCACGCGTACCGAAGCTCTCTTCTGGGCAGCAACTATACAGTAAATTGTTAACAGACTGTGACAGAGATGCCTATATGAGGAATTGTGCACAGGCCTATCAAATTTGTGACTGTCTGGAGAGCCACAATGACAGCTCAAATAGGCACACGTTATTTTACAGGCTCTATTGTAGGGGTTTCCTGTATGACAGAGCTCTCCTTCCTGGAGAGCCACCATCCTGTATGTTTTCACTTCTAGCGCACCTGATTCTAATAATTATCTAGTTGATAAGAATCAGATTAGTTACAACTGGAGTTGGAGTGAAAACCTAAAGGAGGGTAGCGGTGTCAGTTATGTGTGTGCTTTGAATTTATGGCAACATTGTGTGAAGTAAATACCTAGGGTAAATGTGACAACCTGTTTGGATAATGTGTTTTTAATTTTTTCACTAATCTGCATGTGTATTTTGTGGAATTTCATTAGTGCGACATTGGCTATTTTCCCGGGTCTTGTCATTTTTTTTTTTCTGGAAATATAAAGAGGGTACCTGGGACAGTCCCAGGAAACAGGTTAAACATGTTACTTCTTAGTTGTGACTGTAGCCTATGCCCATTCCAATAATTTATATAGTCTATACACTAGATTACTAATTTGGTGGCACTGTGTTGATGCCACTGTGCCTCCATCTTGAAAGTCCCCCACCGTTGTAAAAAAATATATTTTGTAAGCTATAGCAATGCATTTATTAATGTCTACATTTGTTTTTGCCACATTTATTCTATTACAGACAACTTGATGCATACAAAATGAAAAAAAAAAAAATTCCCCCCCTTAAGGTATACATTTTTTGAGATTGCTAATGTTGCTGTCCCCACTACAACAACAAAATAATATGATCCCGAAGACACCGATCTTTGAGCTAGCGTAGGCTAATGCGATTAGCATGAGGTTGTAAGTAACAAGAACATTTCCCAGGACATAGACATATCTGATATTGGCAGAAAGCTTCAATTCATGTTAATCTAACTGCACTGTCCAATTTACAGTAAGTATTACAGTGAAATAATACCATGCTATTGTTTGAGAAGAGTGCACCATTTTGAACATGAGACGTTATTAATAAACAAATTAGGCACATTTGGGCAGTTTTAATAACATTTTTGAACAGAAATGCAATGGTTCATTGGATCAGTCTAAAGCGTTGCACATACACTGCTCCATCTAGTGGCCAAAATCTAAATTCCACCTGGGCTGGAATAATACGTTATGGCCATTCTCTTGCATTTCAAAGATGATGGTACAAACATTTTTTCAAAATAACGTTTTTTTCTTTCTTTGTATTATCTTTTATCAGATCTATTGTGATATATTCTCTTACATTCCTTTCACATTTCCACTAACTTAAAAGTGTTTCCTATCAAATGGTATCAAGACTATGCAAATCCATGCTTCAGGGCCTGTAATTGTGTCCTGGAAACATTTAATTGAAATACTGCATAATTCCATTAATTCCTGTGGAGGACTGCTCCTACTAGGGAGTGCCAATATGGCCAATCGGTGGCTTCAAAGCCTCTCAATGGCCAGGGTTTATTTACATCATTGACTTGTTTTATTATGAACTACAAGTAGACCTTTGGAAACGAGTGCTGTAAATATTATAAAAGTTTCTGTGACTGATGCCTGTGAAATACATGTACTCTTCGCTAAACAAATGTAACGACTGATATGTCAACCAATACATTTGCATAATACAATTATTTCTCATGGCCATTTTTTGTCTTATTTAGAAGTGATGTTAACAAGTTTGGCACTAAACAAAAATAAGTGGAAAATCATCAACAGAATATAAACTACACATTTTGGAAAACCGTCAGTGCCAAGGGTAAGACAGAACTGGCAGGAGCTAATATACGATAAGTGAATTTGTCCAAATACTTATGACTTCTTCAAAAGGATGGACTAGATACATAAGGTGCTTTCATTTCTGAATGGTAAAAGCAGTGGTGTAAAGTACTTAAGTAAAAATAGTTTAAAGTACTACTTAAGTAATTTTTATGGGGATATGTACTTTACTATTTATATTTTTGACAACTTTTACTTTTACTTCACTACATTCCCAAAGAACATTATGCACTGTTTACTCCATATATTTTCCCTAACACCCAAAAGTACTCGTTACATTTTGAATGCTTAGTAGGACAGAAAATGGTTCAATTCGCACACTAATCAAGAAAACTTCCCTGGTCATCCCTACTGCCTCTGATCTGGCGGACTCCCTTTACACAAATGCTTTGTTTTTAAATGATGTCTGAGTGTTGGAGTGTGACCCTGGCTATCCGTAATTCAAATAAAAGTGTCTGGTTTGCTTAAAAAATAATTTTACATTATTCATATTTTTACTTTTACTTTTCTATACGGCGCCGACAGAGATGGCCGCCTCGCTTCGCGTTCCTAGGAAACTATGCAGTTTTTTTTTTTTTTTTACGTGTTATTTCTTACATTGGTACCACAGGTCATCTTAGGTTTCATTACATACAGTCGAGAAGAACTACTGAATATAAGAGCAGCGTCAACTCCCCATCAGTACAAGAATATGACTTTCGCGAAGCGGATCCTGTGTTCTGCCTTTCACCCAGGACAACGGAATGGATCCCAGCCGGCGACACGATCCCAGTGCCACTGACACGGCCCGCAACCAAAACATGCGGACTCTCCTTCACTGCAGCCGACGTGAGGAAAACATTTCAACGTGTTAACCCTCGCAAGGCTGCAGGCCCAGACGGAATCCCCAGCAGCGCCCTCAGAGCATGCGCAGACCAGCTGGCTGGTGTGTTTACGGACATATTCAATCAATCCCTATCCCAGTCTGTTGTTCCCACATGCTTCAAGAGGGCCACCATTGTTCCTGTTCCCAAGAAAGCTAAGGTAACTGAGCTAAACGACTACCGCCCCGTAGCACTCACTTCCGTCATCATGAAGTGCTTTGAGAGACTAGTCAAGGACCATATCACCTCCACCCTACCTGACACCCTAGACCCACTCCAATTTGCTTACCACCCAAATAGGTCCACAGACGATGCAATCTCAACCACACTGCACACTGCCCTAACCCATCTGGACAAGAGGAATACCTATGTGAGAATGCTGTTCATCGACTACAGCTCGGCATTTAACACCATAGTGCCCTCCAAGCTCGTCATCAAGCTCGAGACCCTGGGTCTCGACCCCGCCCTGTGCAACTGGGTACTGGACTTCCTGACGGGCCGCCCCCAGGTGGTGAGGGTAGGCAACAACATCTCCACCCCGCTGATCCTCAACACTGGGGCCCCACAAGGGTGCGTTCTGAGCCCTCTCCTGTACTCCCTGTTCACCCACGACTGCGTGGCCACGCACGCCTCCAACTCAATCATCAAGTTTGCGGATGACACAACAGTGGTAGGCTTGATTACCAACAATGATGAGACGGCCTACAGGGAGGAGGTGAGGGCCCTCGGAGTGTGGTGTCAGGAAAATAACCTCACACTCAACGTCAACAAAACTAAGGAGATGATTGTGGACTTCAGGAAACAGCAGAGGGAACACCCCCCTATCCACATCGATGGAACAGTAGTGGAGAGGGTAGTAAGTTTTAAGTTCCTCGGCGTACACATCACAGACAAACTGAATTGGTCCACCCACACAGACAGCATCGTGAAGAAGGCGCAGCAGCGCCTCTTTAACCTCAGGAGGCTGAAGAAATTCGGCTTGTCACCAAAAGCACTTACAAACTTCTACTGTACAGATGCACAATCGAGAGCATCCTGTCGGGCTGTATCACCGCCTGGTACGGCAACTGCTCCGCCCACAACCGTAAGGCTCTCCAGAGGGTAATGAGGTCTGCAAAACGCATCACCGGGGGCAAACTACCTGCCCTCCAGGACACCTACACCACCCAATGTCACAAGAAGGCCATAAAGATCATCAAGGACAACAACCACCCGATCCACTGCCTGTTCACCCCGCTATCATCCAGAAGGCGAGGTCAGTACAGGTGCATCAAAGCTGGGACCGAGAGACTGAAAAATAGCTTCTATCTCAAGGCCATCAGACTGTTAAACAGCCACCACTAACATTGAGTGGCTGCTGCCAACACAATGACTCAACTCCAGCCACTTTAATAATGGGAATTGATGGGAAATGATGTAAAATATATCACTAGCCACTTTAAACAATGCTACCTAATATAATGTTTACATACCCTACATTATTCATCTCATATGTATACGTATATACTGTACTCTATATCATCTACTGCATCTTTATGTAATACATGTATCACTAGCCACTTTATTAACTATCCCACTTTGTTTACATACTCATCTCATATGTATATACTGTACTCAATACCATCTACTGTATCTTGCCTATGTCGCTCTGTACCATCACTCATTCATATATCTTTATGTACATATTCTTCATCCCCTTACACTTGTGTGTATAAGGTAGTAGTTTTGGAATTGTTAGCTAGATTACTTGTTGGTTATTACTGCATTGTCGGAACTAGAAGCACAAGCATTTCGCTACACTCGCATTAACATCTGCTAACCATGTGTATGTGACAAATAAAATTTGATTTGATTTGATACTTAAGTATATTTTAGCAATTACATTTACTTTTGACACTTAAGTATATTTAAAACCAAATACTTTTAGACTTTAACTCAAGTAATATTTTACTGGGTGACGTTCACTTTTACTTGAGTCATTTTCTATTAAGTCGTCTTTACTTTTACTCAAGTATGAGAATTGAGTAAATTTTCCACCACTAGGTAAAAATAGATATGTATTAAAATACCCTCAAATAAAAGGTGACATACTGTATTGTCGCCTAATATGAAATATTTTATCTCAAATCCAAAATGCTGGAGTGTAGTCAAATTAAGTGTAGCTCTTAACCCAGTATGTCCACTGAGGGGCCACTATAGGCAATAAATAATTCATTGAATCTCAACGTGTACTTGACAAGACAACAAAACCGTCTAAATATTTAGGAGAAAACCAAGGGAATTATTGGGCCATACATGATGTGTTTAAAGTATATTTTATGAATATTCTAAAATAAACTAAAAAGCAAGTCATCACAGGTTATTTCCAGTTTCAACCCACATGGGTGTTGTTTTCCAAGTTAATGTTATCCTGATCTCTAACAAATGACTTCACATTTTATAACCCTTTTATAACCTGTCAATCTCTACAAAGTCAAACGCCATAACCTTAATAATCTACCACACACCAGTTTACCTGCCTCTATCGATTCACTTTAGACATAATCACCGAAAGGGTCTACATGGCTGAGGGGCTATAATGTATATGCTATAGAAATCCCTATGGTATTTGTGAAATGGAGTAATGGGGAAGATCATGAAACTATTGACAACCTTTTATGAGATTACTAAGGGCCATAGAGATCCTCAGGGCTACGCACACACACTATTGTACTGCTCAAGGCACATTACTGTAACATAACTGTGTACACTGTCAGTGTACCAAGTCCGCTGAAATTTCTCTATAGGTTTCAATGTCATAGCTCATTTACTGCCATCTCCAAGTCTGAATATGCTAGTTTGCATTGCCTAGGAGTAAGCAATACTCAGTGGAAAGGCAAATGCAAGATGGTAGCCAATCAGTCTGTCCGTTTGTGTGTGATCCTTGAGATCAGAGTTTAAGACCTAAATCTATCCTATAGGCCTATATCTATCCTACCCTGCCTTTCTAAGGTCTTCGAAAGCCAAGTCAACAAACAGATTACCGACCATTTCGAATCTCACCATACCTTCTCTGCTATGCAATCTGGTTTCAGAGCTGGTCATGGGTGCACCTCAGCCACGCTCAAGGTCCTAAACGATATCTTAACCGCCATCGATAAGAAACATTATTGTGCAGCCGTATTCATTGATCTGGCCAAGGCTTTCGACTCTGTCAATCACCACATCCTCATTGGCAGACTCGACAGCCTTGGTTTCTCAAATGATTGCCTCGCCTGGTTCACCAACTACTTCTCTGATAGAGTTCAGTGTGTCAAACCGGAGGGTCTGCTGTCTGGACCTCTGGCAGTCCCTATGGGGGTGCCACAGGGTTCAATTCTTGGACCGACTCTCTTCTCTGTATACATCAATGATGTCGCTCTTGCTGCTGGTGAGTCTCTGATCCACCTCTACGCAGACGACACCATTCTGTATACTTCTGGCCCTTCTTTGGACACTGTGTTAACAACCCGCCAGGCAAGCTTCAATACCATACAACTCTCCTTCCGTGGCCTCCAATTGCTCTTAAATACAAGTAAAACTAAATGCATGCTCTTCAACCGATCGCTACCCGCACCTGCCCGCCTGTCCAACATCACTACTCTGGACCGCTCTGACTTAGAATACGTGGACAACTACAAATACCTAGGTGTCTGGTTAGACTGTAAACTCCCCTTCCAGACCCACATCAAACATCTCCAATCCAAAGTTAAATCTAGAATTGGCTTCCTATTTCACAACAAAGCATCCTTCACTCATGCTGCCAAACATACCCTTGTAAAACTGACCATCCTACCAATCCTCGACTTCGGCGATGTCATTTACAAAATAGCCTCCAGTACCCTACTCAACAAATTGGATGCAGTCTATCACAGTGCAATCCGTTTTGTCACCAAAGCCCCATATACTACCCACCATTGCGACCTGTACGCTCTCGTTGGCTGGCCCTCGCTTCATACTCGTCGCCAAACCCACTGGCTCCATGTCATCTACAAGATCCTGCTAGGTAAAGTCCCCCCTTATCTCAGATCGCTGGTCACCATAGCATCACCCACCTGTAGCATGCGCTCCAGTAGGTACAGTATATCTCTCTGGTCACCCCCAAAACCAGTTCTTTCTTTGGCCGCCTCTCCTTCCAGTTCTCTGCTGCCAATGACTGGAACGAACTACAAAAATCTCTGAAACTGGAAACACTTATCTCCCTCACTAGCTTTAAGCACCGACTGTCAGAGCAGCTCACAGATTACTGCACCTGTACATAGCCCACCTATAATTTAGCCCAAACAACTACCTCTTTCCCTACTGTATTTATTTTATTTATTTATTTTGTTCTTTTGCACCCCGTTATTTTTATTTCTACTTTGCACATTCTTCCACTGCAAATCTACCATTCCAGTGTTTTACTTGCTATATTGTATTTACTTTGCCACCATGGCCTTTTTTGCCTTTACCTCCCTTATCTCACCTCATTTGCTCACATCACATCATCACTTGTTTATACTGTATTACTGACTGTATGTTTGTTTTACACCATTTGTAACTCTGTGTCGTTGTATGTGTCGAACTGCTTTGCTTTATCTTGGCCAGGTCGCAATTGTAAATGAGAACTTGTTCTCAACTTGCCTACCTGGTTAAATAAAGGTGAAATAAAATAATAAAAAAATAAAGAGTTTTTATGTTTTAATGACCCTGATCCTGTTTACAGAAGCAAATACTTTCTTTATGTGAAGGTGGATGCTGTATATAACAACTATTATTTTTAGATCTCAGTCTCTATTTTACATTTCGGATTGAGAAGGCATTTATTTTTTTATATACCTTTCTGGAGTTGGTTGCTCACGGAGTCAGGAGCGTCTGTCTGCGCGCAAGGCCTGCTACGCGAGCGCAGGTGCGCACTGAAGGCTAGGAGCGGGAGAAGCGCTTAATTAGATTGGAAAACCTGATGCACCGTGGGCGGTGGGAAAATATAGGTTGTTCTACACAACGTCTACTGATCGTTGGACACCTGTACTGAAATACCTATTAAAAGCGGCATTATGTATCTGTCACTGTGCCTGCTCTTTACTCAATGCCATCCTGGATTAAATAGGCTGAATGATCAATGGTTGAGTGAGTTATCTTCGCTTTATGCCCTACAATTTGCAAACACTCCGACGAGACCATCATGTCTATACCACCAGGAACTTGGTCTCTCTGCAATTACATTTCTACTATTCTCAAACGCAACTGGACCTACACTTGATGGCATACTTCTAAAATCTCAAACTATTGAATTACTTTTTTTCTGTGTCGAAAGACCTCACGCATTGGGCAACAGATATATTGTTATGCTTTTATTGTTGGTCTCTGGTAAAGTGCAACCAAACCCTGGTCCGGTAGATACTATCCAATCTCTACCGAATCCCTATGATTTTAAAAACAGAGCAGGTTTTGGCCTCTTGTATGTTAATGTCAGGAGTCTATTTCCAAAAATAGACATGATTAGAATATGGGCCAAAACGATAAATGCAGACATAATGGTTTTATCAGAAACTTGGCTAAATAAATCTATGTCAAATAACTCGATTTCTATTGATGGGTACAAGGAGGGGTTGCAATTTATTTGAAATACGAGTTTAACACCTCTGAAATTCTCTCGATTACCAAAGCCAAACATTTTGGATTGCTTGCGGTTAAAGTGAACATATATAAGGACTCCCACATCACTGTAGTCGGCTGCTACAGACCGCCCTCGGCTTCGGGAGACGCACATCTTGCTGATGTCTTGCACAAGTTAAATGACTCTGAATTCATTATTTTAGGAGATTTGAACTGGGACATGCTTACATCTGTATGGGATTATTTTGAAGAACTGTGTGACTCTCCGAATCTCGCTCAATTAATTCATGCGCACACAAGACCGAATCCCCGACCACCTAACAAATCAGCGCTAGTGGACATTATTTTAACGAATACCCCTTACAAATACACATCGACTGGGATATTCTGTAATGATGTCAGTGATCACTGTGCAATTTCTTGTGTTAGAAATACAAAAATGACCAAATACAAACCCCATTATATTTTTAAAATACATTTTAGACAGTTTGACGAGCAAGCGTTCTTACATGATCTGTACCATATTATTGATAGAGTAAGTCTGATTCTTGATGTTGACACTGCTTGGGACTATTATTATATGAAATTTGTGTCGATTTGTGATAAGCGTGCCTCTGTGAAGAAATGTAGAATCAGTGGAAGGGACAATCCCTGGTTTTCAGAAAACTTGGCAGAATTAAATAGAAAGATATATCTACATCAAGCTAGACGCACAAACGCTCCTGTTGACTGGGCCTCCTTCAGAGCACTAAGAAACAAATGCACAGGATTGATCAGGAAGTCCAAATCAGATGACTATTTAAATGCAGTCACAGAGAACCTAAACAACCCTAACAAGTTCTGGAAGGTAATCAAATCAGTGTCAGGTTCTAATGTATCCTCTGGCCTTCCTGACCATTTAATGATGGATTCTAATGAAGTGAAGGATAACGCCAATATTGTAAGGGTTTTTTAACAAGCACTTCATATCTGCTTGTTCAGTTTTTGATAATGGTGGGGCCCAAGGCCTCTAATGTAAGCTCGGTTATACTCAACTATGATATAGGCCCTCATGTGAACCATTTTAACCTTGAGCCTGTTTCTTATACTGAGGTCTATAAAGCACTAAAGGCTATAGACACTAAAAAAACTGCAGGTCCAGAGCCCTACCTCTTAAAGATAGCAGATGATATTAGTACTGAACCTGTGACTTCACAGTTTCTTGACCAATTCCATACCCAGCATTTGGAAATCAGCTTATGTCCTCCCACTGCTAAAGGGTGGTGATCCCTCAGATGCTAATAACTATTGTCCTATCTCTAAACCCCCTATCCTGGCAAAAGTCTATGAATCCCTAGTGAACTCACAGTTAAAACACTTCTTCTTAATTGAAAATAACATACTGAGCGGGGTTCAGTCTGGCTTTAGATCGGGGCACAGCACCATAACTGCAGCTATGGCAGTGGAAAAAGACATCATTAATGCACTAGATAAAAAGCAATGTTGTGCTGCTCTGTTTTGTGGATGTTGACCATGAATTGTTGCAAGCTAGACTCTGTTTGTGGAAGTTGACCATGAGTTGTTGCTAGCTAGACTCTGTTTGTGGAAGTTGACCATGAATTGTTGCTAGCTAGACTCAGAAACATTGGTCTCAGTGAAGGGGAAGTAAATTGGTTTAGGACCTATCTTTCTGAAAGAACAAAATGTGTATATACTGACAATCACAAGTCTAGCTATCTTGAGATTAATAAAGGTTCCATTTTAGCTCCTGTGTTCTCAATTTTTATGAATGATTTGGGAAATGGGATGCAACCGGCAAAATTACATCTATATGCAGATGATACAGTCATATATTCATGTGCTCCTTCTCTGGTTCAGGCTGTTGAAGAGCTCCAGACTGCTTTTCAGTCACTGCAGGCCTCCCTTTATGGTCTCAAACTGGTCTTGAATGTACAAAAAACAAAATTCATGACCTTTACCAGAGCTAGAACTTTTAGCATTGTCACATCTGGTGGCTTAGGTACCTAGGTATACCTAGGTATTTGGTTGGATGACAAGTTGTCCTTTACAGTTCATGTGGATAATCTTGTGACAAGCTTAAATTGAAATTGGGTTTTTATTTTCGTAATAAGACTTGCTTCCTGCTTATGGCTAGAAAGAAGCTTGTTCAGGCCACCTTTCTCTCTGTAATTGATTATGATGACTTGTTATATATGCATGCAACCTCCTCCATCTTACAAAGACTGGACTCTGTTT
Organism: Oncorhynchus mykiss; assembly: GCF_013265735.2. Classification (NCBI taxonomy): domain Eukaryota; kingdom Metazoa; phylum Chordata; class Actinopteri; order Salmoniformes; family Salmonidae; genus Oncorhynchus; species Oncorhynchus mykiss. The sequence continues at coordinate 54,511,726 of NC_048566.1, read as the reverse complement.
GTCATGCATCCTTGCGCATTATTACAAATACCAAGTCACTCAACCACCATTGCACATTGTACAAATGATAGGTTGGACCTCACTTTATATGCGCAGAAAGATACATTTGTATGCGTTCATCTTACAAAGCCATTTTGGGTAAACTCCCTATTTACCTCTGTAGTCTGTTCACCACCAGTAGTTACCATACCCAGTCTGCTAGGTACTTAAAGTTCCCAGGACATTCACAGTATTAGGCAACACTGCCTTCTCTTCTTGTGCACCAGATGCATGGAATAGTCTACAATCCATTCTTCATCTAGATATGTTAGTGCCACTGAATGAATTTAAAATATTGATGGGAGACTCTGTTACAGAGGAGTGTAAATGTTTTTTTTTAGGCTGGATCATGTTGCTGTATTGTTGTATGTGTCACACCCTGATCTGTTTCACCTGTCCTCATTATTGTCTCCACCCCCTCCAGGTGTCGCTTGTCTTCCCCAGTGTATTAATCCCTGTGTTTCCTGTCTCTCTGTGCCAGTTTGTCTTGTATGTTCCAAGTCAACCAGCAGTTTTCCTGTACTCCTCTTTGCTATTCTCTTTTTTCTAGTCCTCCCGGTTTTGACCCTTGCCTGTTCTGGACTCTGTACCCGTCTGCCTGACCATTCTGCCTGCCCTGACCACGAGAATTTCTGCTACTCTGTACCTCCTGAACTCTGATCTGGTTTTGACCTTTTTCCTGTTCATGACTATTCTCCTGCCTACATTGTTCTCTTGCCTACATTGTAAGACTCCAACCACCTGCTTCCTGTGTCTGCATCTGGATCTCGCCTTGTGTCATGATAGTATGTTTTAATTATGTAATGTATTGATTGTTGCTGCCTTCTTGGCCAGGTCTCCCTTGAAAAATAGACTCTGGGTCCCAATGGCTTTTCCTGGTTAAATAAAGGTGAAATAAAAAATATATATGTTGTAAGGCAAATTATATTGGCAATAAAAAATGTTTACCATTTACTCAGCTGTATTCACAATTGCAAAAGGAAAATCTAAGTAAGGAATGGCTATAGTTGTACAATAATAGTAACTGAAGCCATTTCTTATCTGCCTTTATTTTCATCAATTTGTGAAAGTTAACTTTACAGACATATTACCTAATAAGATTAGGTAAACAGTTGCAATACTGACCTCTTTCTGCCTCAAGTTAATGTATCTGTTTGGGTGGTTATGAAATCCAAATACACCTAAATTCAGCAAAAAAAAACACCCCTTTTTCAGGACCCGACCTTTCAAAGATAATTCGTAAAAATCCAAATAACTTCACAGATCTTCATTGTAAAGGGTCTAAATACTGTTTCCTATGCTTGTTCAATGAACCATAAACAATTAATGAACATGCACATGTGGAACGGTCGTTAAGACACTAACAGCTTACAGACGGTAGGCAATTAAGGTCACAGTTATGAAAACTTAGGACACTAAAGAGGCCTGCCTTTCTACTGACTCTGAAAAACACCAAAAGAAAGATGCCCTGGGTCCCTGCTCACCTGCGTGAACGTACCTTAGGCATGCTGCAAGGCGGCATGAGGATTGCAGATGTGGCTAGGGCAATAAATTACAATGTCCGTACTGTGAGACGCCTAAGACAGCGCTACAAGTTGACAGGGTGGACAGCTGATCGTCCTCGCAGTGGCAGACCACGTGTAACAACACCTGCACAGGATCGGTATATTCAAACATCACAACTGCGGGACAGGTACAGGAAGCTGGACTGAGGGCTTGTAGACCTGTTGTAAGGCAGGTCCTCACCAGACATAACCGGCAACAATGTCGCCTACGGGCACAAACCCCCCATCGCTGGAACAGACAGGACTGGCAAAAAGTGCTCTTCTCTGACAAGTCGCGGTTTTGTCTCACCAGGGGTGGTGGTCGGATTCGCGTTTATCGTCAAAGGAATGAGCGTTACACCGAGACCTGTAATCTGGAGCGGGATCGATTTGGAGGGGGAGGGTCCGTCATGGTCTGGGGCAGTGTGTCACAGCATCATCGAACTGAGCTTGTTGTCATTGCAGGCAATCTCAACGCTGTGCGTTACAGGGAAGACATTCCTCCTCCCTCATGTGGTACCCTTCCTGCAGGCTCATCCTGACATGACTCTCCAGCACGACAATGCCACCAGCCATACTGATCATTCTGTGCATGATTTCCTGCAAGACAGGAATATCAGTGTTCTGCCATGGCCAGCGAAGAGCCCGGATCGCAATCCCATTGAGCACTTCTGTGACCTGTGGGATCGGAGGGTGAGGGCTAGGGCCATTCCCCACAGAAATGTCTGGGAACTTGCAGGTGCCTTGGTGGAAGAGTGGGGTAACATCTCACAGCAAGAACTGTCAAATCTGGTGCAGTCCATGAGGAGATGCACTGCAGTACTTAATGCAGATGGTGCCCACACCAGATACTGACTTTTACTTTTGATTTTGATCCCCCCCTTTGTTCAGGGACACATTATTCAATTTCTGTTAGTCACTCTGTGGAACTGGAACTTATGTCTCAGTTGTTGAATATTATGTTCATAGAAATATTTACACAGTGAGAGGACATTTCTGTTGTGCTGAGTTTATAATATAGTTAGCCACAAGATTTTGTCACAATACAAATCTATGTTTTCTTAATCACAGTTAACCCAGAAATAAAGTATTTTTGATTTGTCCAAAGCACTTGAACTAATGCTGCTCGTAATCTCACACATCACGTTGTGTCAAATGAAATCTACGATACCATTTATTTTTACGTCAGAGCCGCCGGAAAACGTGTGGCGAAACAGCATTTTGCCTGAGTACTTTTCAAAGTCTGGTAAAAGCGTTTTCTAGACATATTCTTAGTTCAAGTCATAGAAATCATAGAAAAATTTTTAGCATCAGAAAAGAAAGCAGGTGTTATTTATTGGACAAGTTGACATAGTACCTTCCCCAATTTCAGCCCATTTGTTTTATGTAGTGAATACAACCCTGTCCACGGGATTTCACACATTAATCCCCATGCTCGATGTAACAGGTGGATTCACTTGTCAGTCACAGGGGTCTCTTAGCTACAGCGCCTTATCAACCACAGCTGTCAACAACTACATTTGCACCAGCTCCTCTCCTGCCTGCCTGGTTGCCTGCCTCATGATAGAGCGAAAACACATTTTCATGGAAAACAAGGTATGTGTTGAAGGGATACTTTGGGGTTTTGGCAAGCAGGCCCTTTATCTACATCCCCAGAGTCAGATGAACTCGTGGATACCATTTTTATGTGTCTTCGTCCAGTATGAAGAAAGTTAGAGGTACATTCGCAAGCCAATGCTAACTAGCGTTAACGCAGTGCCTGGAAGTCTATGGGTATCTGCGAGCATAAAATGGTATCCACAAGTTCACCTGACTCTGGGGAAGTAGATAAAGGGCCACATTGCAAAATCCTGAAGTATCCCTTTATTAAAGCAGTTTAGTCGTCCTCTAAAATTAGCTAGAATGATCCAATCTGTAGCTAACTAACAAAATTACAAATGTCTATCTATATCTAACATTAGCTAGCTAGGTTGATGCAATCATGCCACCAGGAGTTTATAATTTAGACTCTCTAACCAGGTATACATCCAACCTTTTTATGTGGGTAAAGTACATGTTGGTTTAAAAAATGCTATGAAAGGCCTTATGGAAACATCATTTTTCAGTAAACTTGACATTTCTCGAGAAAACAAAATACTTTAAACAAGGTCTGATCTTTTTGTGTTGCTTAAAATTAATAATGTGAGAAATGTCGATGGAAGCGCTTTTATGAGGAAATATTTATTTAATAACCATCATATCGAAGTAAATTTGATTACATGTTGTGTGGTCCTCCCACTACGACGCCCCAGGAAAGCACGCAGTTTATTAGGCTACAGATTAAATAAATTATGATCAACTTCACAGGGTGGTGAAAGTGCAAGGTGATGAGCTTAATGCTCGTTCCAATAATTATCAAGGGTTTTATTCGAGTGACATGACCGTCGATGCTTGGTGGCCGTTTGACAAATAAAAATGATCTTGCTCTTTAGTCCATAATAATCTCATCATGTATCTGCCGCTGCTGGCTCGAGCGCAAGTGCCAATACCAGAGTGAGCACACTCACTACATGTATAGAACACATTTGTTTTGAGAAAACCATCAGCAGAGTTGAAAATGCAATGGAAACCCATTCAACTTTTATTTGTTATTCGATACATTTGGGAATTTATCTGGATAAGGTTTTTTTATGTGCACTATGTCATCACACACAGTCTTTTATCTGCAACAAGTCAATTTGATGGAAACATCTCTGGTGGGAAAAATTTGCATATTGTTTTTAATATGCACATGTCGCCAATTGGATGGAAACCTAGATTCTTAATAAATGTTTTTGGCAGAGGATAAAGAAGATGAAACAATCTGTTGCTGCTACCAAAGGACAAGGGATTCTCAAGTTATTGAAAATGTTAGTCAGCCAGTTTGTTGATCCAGTAATGTTGGCATATTTTTTTTTCCCCCACTGCTGGTGATTATTCACAAATGTTTGTGGTGAAAATGTCACTGTCTTAAAAGTAAAACATCTACAAATTCCACCACAGAGCATTCTAAACAGACAACATGAACACGTTTCTCCAACCATAACAGATAAATGGCTAATGCAGAAATAAACAATTTATGGATTCTCGCACTACCATCTTTTACAAATACAGAGACAGGCAGCCATCATGGCATCAGTCTTTTTCAACTAGCTAGTGCATAGTGTCACCTACTGATATGAAGTGGTAATGCAGGTTTGGTTAGAATATAGTACAACAGAAAAAGTGGCATTCAATAAAATCTACTTCATGAAAAGGGGGATATTATTTTCAATTAAAATGTTGAAAGTAGTTGATTTAATGATTGAATATATGGATTTGACATGCAATCAGTTCCTACAGTGAGTGCCAGAGAACCAACCATCTGGTGGGCCAGATGGAGGCCAGGACATCAACACAAGGTTAATGGTTTTATGATTTACACATTTTAAAAAATTGTTGCAAAGTCACTCGGGCTCCCGAGTGGAGCAGCGGTCTAAGGCACTGTGAAGAGGTGTCACTACAGTCCCTGGTTGAAATCCAGGCTGTATCACATCTGGCTGTGACTGGGAGTCCCATAGGGAGGTGCACAATAGGCCAGGGTAGGCCGTCATTGGAAATAAGAATTTGTTTTTAACTGACTTGCCTAATTAAATAAAAGGTTAAATAAAAAAAAGTGTAACAAAGTCTACTGTGTAAAGCAGGGTTCCCTAATTGGTGGCACTCTGACACATTTTATTTTGACACCCAAGTTTTCTTAGCATTTTTTTTGTTGTTGTTATTTGCTGGACATAATAGACTAAAACCCAAAAAATCAGCTCCAAGTAGTTTTAATTTAAGAAATGTATTCCCAAATATTCCCACGCATAATAAAGAGAAAAATGTGATCGTATACAAATGTAAGCAGTTTGAAATGATTCACATTATATTGATTTTGGCTTCTTGAGGTCAATTTGCTGTCTATAAATTATTTGTAATTATGTTCCGGACCCCCGATCATCTGCTCAAGAAACAATCGTCCCGCAGCTGAATCTAGTTCATGAAATCTGGTGTATAGTGTTAAATGAACCCTTGCAACGAACAACCATATATGTGTGAGAAATTCTGATATTGTCAAATATTTATCTTTTTTATCTGTATATGACATCAAAAGTGTAATTATTGAAAGATCACCATCTTTCAATTATAGTTGCTAGTTTTTGATTTCATACTTACAGCATTTTCCATACTTTTTATGATTCATAAAATCAATTTCTTTCAAAAAGCACTTTTGAAATGGTTCTACGTCTGTAGGTTTCAAATGTAACCCTGCCTTACATAAAGCTCACAGAATTAATTTCAGAAGAGCACTGCAGTCAGATGAACAAATAATCGGTTGTGACAAAATTAAAATTGTTTTCTACAATGAAACCTGTCTTTTTAAAAAAAATTAAAAGTCCACTGCTTAACTTCTTGATCGGTGTACCGTCCACGGGACAGTTGAACTAACGCAGGCTAATGTGATTAGCATGAGGTTGTAAGTAACAAGAAAATGTTAGGACATAGACATCTGATATTGGCAGAAAGATTAACAAGAATTTAAGCTAACTGCACTGTCCAATTTACAGTAGCTATTACAGTGAAAGAATACCATGCTATTGTTTGAGGAGAGTGCACAATTTTTAACATAAAGTTATTAATAAACAAATTAGGCATATTTGGGCAGTCATGATACAACATTTTGAACAGAGATACAATGGTTTATTGGATCAGTCTAAACTTTGCACATATACTGCTGCCATCTAGTGGCCAAAATCTAAATTGCAGCTGGTCTGGAAAAATGCTTTATGGCCTTTCTCTTGCATTTCAAAGATGATGGTACAAAAAATGTAAAAAAGAACGGTTGTTTTTTTTCTTTGTATTATCTTTTACCAGATCTATTGTGTTATATTCTCCTACATTCCTTTCACATTTACACAAACTTCAAAGTGTGTCCTTTCAAATGGTACCAAGAATATGCATATCCTTGCTTCAGGGCCTGAGCTATAGGCAGTTAGATTTGGGTGTAATATCAGGCAAAAAAATTTTTAAGGGAAAAGGTACTTATTAAGAGTTAATGTGTGTGTGTATAGATATTATAATATTTAAAGACATTGTAAGCATAACGCTCAGCCCTGCTATAATAGTTACTAAACTACAGGGTATGTTGTCTATTGACGTTGTTGTCTCTGGCTCTTTTGATATCAGATTCGGAATGAATAACAACAAGGTTTGTGGTAGTTTGAAAGGTCCACCTTAGGTCAGCAGTGTTTCCAATTCACATGACCTGACAGGAAAGAAAACAGCCCTACAGTCATAGCACAGACGAAAAGGTCCTACGAATAGGACCCAGAGTTTTACCTGACCAGGACATGAGATCAGGAAAAACTCCAGGCCCCAGAAAATACATATTCATTTTGCCACACCACTTTTGAACCACACCACGTAAACTACCTCTGGTTTACAAATTTTCTCCATGAGAGATTGTTTGATCCAAACCTACAAAGCTTTTTCACATTTACATAAAAACAATTTTACAGCAAGTTTGGACCCAAAATGATTTGTCCATTTATTATCAAGAAATCAAGTTGCTCTTTATATCAATAAGAACAATGTCATTACTTTGTGAAAATGTCAGTAGGCTTTTTAGTGATTACTTGGTAATAGTGATAAGCTATAACAATGCCAGTTAGTATTAGCTATATATTTAAAGTGCAGACATTTCAACCAGGCACACCATTGCTTCCTTCAACATACAAATCTATATAAGGGATACATAATAGAAATATAAGGAAACCGTAATAACTATAGAAACACATACCTCAGAAAGCTAATAAAGAAAATAAAAAAACTTCTCATCTCAACATGTTGTTAGTGGGCAGCCAGCATGCAGATGCTTTGAATCAGTGCACCTTTGTGGTACAGTATGATCGGATGGCTGCTCAGCAGTTTGTAGAAGGAAGGGTCATTGTTTTGGCAAACTCCTCGTAGTGGACACATCCGTCTGGTCCCACGCCAGTCTCTTTCAGCAGCTCGTCAACTGCAGGGAAGTGAGAAGATGACGCCCACATAACTTAATTATAACTCATCAAATCTAGTAATTTCATCACTGGTCTTTGAATGTTTTAAGACGTTTTATGACTACTGGTCATAAAATCATACAATCATCGGTCATACAATCTCTGCCACACATGAAGTACCAGTCAAAAGTTTGGACACACCAACTCATTCAAGGGTTGGTCTTCATTTGTACTATTTTCTACATTGTAGAATAATAGTAAAGACATCAAAACTATAAAATAACACATAAGGAATCATGTAGTAATCAAAAAAGTGTTAAACAAATCTAAACATATTTTAGATTCTTCAAAGTAGCCACCCTTTGTCTTGATGACAGGTTTGCACACTCTTGGCATTCACTCAACCAGCTTCACCTGGAATGCTTTTCCAACAGTCTTGAAGGAGTTCCCACATATGCTGAGCACTTGTTGGCTGCTTTTCCTTCACTCTGCAGTCCAACTCATCCCAAACCATCTCAATTAGGTTGAAGTTGGGTGATTGGGGAGGCCAGGTCATCTGATGCATCACTCCATCACTCTCCTTCTTGGTTAAATAGCCCTTACCCAGCCTGGAGGTGTGTTGGGTCATTGTCCTGTTGAAAAACAAATTATAGTCCCACTAAGAGGAAACCAGATGGGATGGCGTATCTCAGCAGAATGCTGTGGTAGTCATGCTGGTTAAGTGTGCCTTGAATTCTAAATAAATCACAGACAGTGTAACCAGAAAAGCACCCTCACACCATCACACCTCCTCCTCCATGTTTTACGGTGGGAACCACACATGCAGAGATCCTCCGTTCACATACTCTGCGGTTGGAACCAAAAATCTCAAATTTGGACTCATCAGACCAAAGGACAGATTTCCACCAGTCTCTTCTTCTTATTAGAGTCATATAGTAGTGGTTTCTTTGCAGCAATTCGACCATGAAGGCCTGAGAGGTGTCTGTTACTTGAACAACGTGAAGCATTTATTTGGGCTGCAATTTCTGAGGCTGGTAACTAATGAACTTATCCGCTGCAGCAGAGGTAACTCTGGGTCTTCCTTTCCTGTGGCGATCCTCATGAGAGCCAGTTTCATCATAGAGCTTGATGGTTTTTGCGACTGCACTTGAAGAAAGTTTAAAAGTTCTTACTTTTCCAGATCGACTGACCTTCATGTCTTAAAGTAGTGATGGACTGTAATTTATCTTTGAGCTGTTCTTGCCATAATATGGACTTGGTCTTTTACCAAATAGGGCTATCTTCTGTATATCACCCCTTCCACGTCACAAGACAACTGATTGGCTCAAATGCATTAAGAAGGAAATATATTCCACAAATGAACTTTTAAACAAGGCACACTGTCACGAATATCACCGAAGGTGGCTCCCCTTCCCGTTCAGGTGGAGCTCGGCAGTTGTCGTTGCCGGTATACTAGCTGCCACCGATCCCTTTTTTTCCCCTTTTCGTTTGGTTTTGTCTAATTGGTTTCACCTGTTCCTTGTTGGGGTTATTTAAGTTTGGTTAGCCCGCCTGTGTTTGTGCGGGCTTGTTGCTGTGATGTCAAGAGGTGTTCATTATTATTGTTGGGTTTTTTTGCTGTCCGGTGAGGTACCAGTTTGTACTTGGGTAGAGTGTATTACGCCTGTGTTCGGCGTCACCCGTTGTACGCTATTCTGTTGGACATTAAAGCATTTTTCCCTAATCCTCTGCTCTCTCCGCCTGACTCCACTCCCATCACTTTTCGAGCGTTACACACACCTGTTAATTGAAATGCATTCAAGGTGACTAGCTCATGAAGCTGGTTGAGAGAATGCCAAGAGTGTGCAAAGCTGTCAAGGCAAAGGGTGGCTACTTTGAAGTACCTCAAATATAAAATATATTTTGATTTGTAACTACATGATTCCATGTGTCATTTCATAGTTTGATGTCTCCACTATTATTCTACAATGTAAAAAATAGTACAAATAAAGAAAAACCCTGGAATGAGTAGGTGTGCCCACACTTTTGACTGGTACAGTATGTCAAGTGTTTTTCAAGTGTTCAAACAGAATATACAGTATTGGTGTAATAAAGTAACAAAGTAATTCAATTACATTTACTACCATAGAAATGTTGTTAAGTTAGTACAATAATGCACACCCTTGATTCTGGATGTGCGTGGTTTGAACAAACAAACACAATGCACATACATACACTCTACAACTCTCTCGTATACATGTGGCATGTGTGTTTTATGACCCTTACCTTCTTTATCAGTGAGCTTCTCTCCCAGCCCGGTGAGCTTGGCCCGGAGCTCCGAGGACAGGATGTAGCCCTTCTTCTGCTTGTCTGTCATCCTCATGGCCTCCAGAATCTCTGCTCTGGGGTCCTCCTGCTGGATCTGCTGGTGCATCATAGTTAGGAAGGTGGAGAAGTCCAGCTCTCCACACTTATCTAGTTTTATGGAGGGAGAGTGATTGATTGAATGATCGATCAAATGATTGGTTGATTTAGAAAATTGATTTATTGAAAGGGATAGTTTAACATTGAAAGACATACATGCAGGCGGGCAGACAGACAGGTGGGAGGACGGGCAGACAGACATGCGTACCAATCTTGGAGATTTGCAGGTGTCTGTCCACCTCAATGAAAGTGGGGCTGACCCCCAGGCAGCGCATGACTATAATCAGGTCCTTGGCCTCAATTTTACCCTTGTGCTTCTTGTCATAGAGTGAAAAGCATTCCTTGAATTCTGTGAGAAAGAAGAGGTTGTCACATTTCCTCAGCTCTTCTAGGTATGTCTATGTAAGCTTCTAATGGCTATTCCCTTGAGGTCAAATCATAGAAATAGAATGAATAGAACAGACATCCCCATACAGGTCAATTATGACATAATAGATGGACTGTCAGACATGTTTTGTGTACCCATGAGTTTACCTGTCAAATTTCTATGGTCAGAGGTTTCAAGGGCATTCTAATCCCTCTAATTCAATAGGTTTTGTTTAATTTATTAAGATCACGATTAGCTACTGCTCATTGCTGACGACAACAGTGGTAGGCCTGATCACCAATAACGATGAGACAGCCTATACAGTGGGGTGCCAGGACAACAACCTCTCTCTCAATGTGAGCAAGACAAAGGAGCTGATCGTGGACTATAGGAAAACACACACCAATTAACATCAACGGGACTGAAGTGGAGCAGTTTGAGAGTTTCAAGTTCCTTGGTGTCCACATCACCAACAAACTATCATGGTCCAAACACAACAAGACAGTTGTGAAGAGGGCAAGACGACACATTTTCCACCTCAGGAGACTGAAAAGATTTCATATGGGTCCCTAGATCCTCAAAAAGTTCTACAGCTGCACCATCGAGAGCATCCTGACCGGTTGCATCACTGCCTGGTATGGCAATTGCTCGGCATCTGACCGTAAGGCGCTACAGAGGGTTGTGCGTACGGCCCAGTACATCACTGGGGCCACGCTTCCTGACAACCAGGACCTATATACTAGGCGGTGTCAGAAGAAGGCCCCAAAAAATTGTCAAAGACTCCATTCAACCAAGTCATAGACTGTTCTCTGTTACCGCACGGCAAGCGGTACCGGAGTGCCAGGTCTAAGACCAAAAGGCTTCTCAACAGCTTCTACCCCCAAGCCATAAGACTGCTGAACAACTAACCAAATGGCCACCCAGACTATTTACATTGATCCCCCCCCTTGGTTTTACACTGCTGCTACATGCTGTTTATTATCTATGCATAGTGACTTTACAAATTACTTTGACTAACCTGTACCCCCGCACATTGACTCGGTACCGGTACCCCTTGTATATAGCCTCGTTATTGTTATGTACATTTCTTGTGTAACTTTTTGATTCATTTGATTTTTTTTCACTTTAGTTTATTTAGTAAATATTTTATTAACTCTATTTCTTGAACTGTTGGTTAAGGGCTTGTAAGTAAGCATTTCATGGTAAGGTCTACACCTGTTTTATTCTGCGTATGTGACAAATACAATTTTATTCGATTTTAATATTCCTTCTCATGGTCTGAGAGTCATTTAGCTGCCTTTTGGCAAACTCCAAGTGGGCTGCAATGTGCCCTTTACTGAGGACTGGCTTCCGTCTGGTCACTCTACCATAAAGGCCTGATTTGTGGAGTGCTGCAGAGATGGTTGTCCTTCTAAAAGGTTATCCTATCTCCACAGAGGAACCCTTCAGGTTCTTGATCACCTCCCTGACCAAGGCCCTTCTCCCCCGATTGCTCAGTTAGGCCAGGTGGACAGCTCTAGGAAGAGTTGGTGGTTCCAAACTTCTTCCATTTAATGATGGAGGCCACTGTGTTCTTGGGGACCTTCAATGCTGCAGATTTTTTTTGGTAGCCTTCCATAGATCTGTGCCTCAACACAATCCTGTCTCGGAGCTCTACAAACAATTCCTTCAACCTCATGGCTTGGTTTTTGCTCTGAAATGCAGTCAACTTTGGGGCCTTATATAGGCAGGTGTGTCACTTTCCAAATCATGTTCAATCAATTGAAAATACCACAGGTGGACTCCAATCAAGTTGTAGATACATTTCAAGGAAGATCAATGGAAACAGAATGCACCTGAGCTAATTTTCAAGTCTCATAGCAAAGGGTCTGAAAACTCATTTTAAGTAAGGTATTTCTGGTTTTATTTTTAATAATTAGCAAAAATGTCAAAACTTTTTTCACTTTGTCATTATGGGGTATTGTGTATAGATTAATGAGGAAAACAAATAATTTCATTCATTTTAGAATAAGGATGTAATGTAACAAAATGTGGAAAAATTCAAGGTGTCTGAATACTTTACAAATGCACTGTAAATACAGAACAGTTATAGACAAGAACAAAATAAGATAGTATATTACATTTTAAATAAAAAATAGAAGTTAGACATTAAGAACACCTTTCTAATATTGAGGAATTAATGGTAAATAATATATTGTCTTTTTGGTTGTGTTTCAGATGATTTTGTGCCCAATAGAAATTAATGGTAAATAATGTATTGTGTTATTCTGGAGTCACTTTTATTGTAAATAAGAATAGAATAGGTTTCTAAATACTTTTACACTAATGTGGATGCTACCATGATTACGGATAATCCTTAATGAATCGTGAATAACGATGAGTGAGAAAGTTACAGATGTACAAATATCTACCATGTCTTGGGGGTTTGATATTTGTCTAACTTTCTCATTCATCATTATTCACGATCCATTCAGTATTATTCGTAATCATGGTAGCATAACATCCACATTAATGTAGAAGTTTTTAATTTATTTCATTAAAAAAATGTATATTTCACCTTTATTTAACCAGGTAGGCCAGTTGAGAACAAGTTCTCATTTACAACTGCGACCTGGCCAAGATAAAGCAAAGCAGTGCGACACAGACAACAACACAGAGTTACACATGGAATAAACAAACGTACAGTCAATAATGCAATAGAAAAGTCTATATACAGTGTGTGCAAATGAGGTAAGATTAGGGAGGTAAGGCAATAAATAGGCCGTAGTGGCGAAGTAATTACAATTTAGCAATTAAACACTGGAGTGATAGATGTGCAGAAGATGAATGTGCAAGTAGAGATACTGGGGTGCAAAGAAGCAAAAAAAATAATAATATGGGGATGAGGTAGTTGGACAGCCTATTTGCAGATGGGCTATGTATAGGTGCAGTAATCTGTGAGCTGCTCTGACAGCTAGTGCTTAAAGTTAGTTGGGGAGATATGAGACTCCAGCTTCAGTGATTTTTGCAATACGTTCCAGTCATTGGCAGCAGAGAACTGGAAGGAAAGGAGGCCAAAGGAGAAATTGGCTTTGGGGGTGACCAGTGAAATATATCTGCTGGAGCGCGCGCTATGGGTGGGTGCTGCTATGGTGACCAGTGAGCTGAGATAAGGCGGGGCTTTACCTAGCAAAGACTTATAGATGACCTGGAGCCGGTGCGTTTGGTGACGAATATGAAGCGAAGAGCATACAGGTCGCAGTGGTGGGTAGTATATGGGCTTTGGTGACAAAACGGGTGGCACTGTGATAGACTGCATCCAATTTGCTGAGTAGAGTGTTGGAGGCTATTTTGTAAATGACATCGCCAAAGTCAAGGATCGGTAGGATGGTCAGTTTTATTAGGGTATGTTTGGCAGCATGAGTGAAGGATGCTTTGTTTGCGAAATAGGTAGCCGATTCTAGATTAATTTTGGATTGGAGATGTTTAATGAGAGTCTGGAAGGAGAGTTTACATTCTAACCAGACACCTGGGTATTTGTAGTTGTCCACATATTCTAAGTCAGAACCGTCCAGAGTAGTGATGGGCTGGCAGGTGCGGGCAGCGATCGGTTGAAGAGCAAGAATTTAGTTTTACTTGCATTTAAGAGCAGTTGGAGGCCACGGAAGGAGAGTTGTATGGCATTGAAACTCGTCTGACGGTTAGTTAACACAGTGTCCAAAGAAGGGCCAGAAGTATACAGAATGGTGTCGTCTGCGTAGAGGTGGATCAGAGAATCACCAGCAGCAAGAGCGACATCATTGATGTATACAGAGAAAAGAGTCGGGCCGAGAATTGAACCATGTGGCACCCCCATAGAGACTGCCAGAGGTCCGGACAACAGGCCCTCCGATTTGACACACTGAACTCTGTCTGAGAAGTAGTTGGTGAACCAGGCGAGGCAGTCATTTGAGAAACCAAGGCTATTGTGTCAGACGATAAGAATGTAGTGATTGACAGTGTTGAAAGCCTTGGCCAGGTCGATGAATACGGCTGCACATTATTGTCTTTTATCGATGGCGGTTATGATATTGTTTAGGACCTTGAGCGTGGCTGAGGTGCACCCATGACCAGCTTGGAAACCAGATTGCATTGTCACAAGGAATGACACTGGAGAGACAAAGCAGGTACGGGGAGTAAAACATTTAATTATAACGGACAGAGACTAGACAGGAACAGCGTCAGAAACAAATTCAAAAGACAAAAACAATACAATGCAGCAGCAGGGAACAGAGCAAGGGAACAGACAAGTATAGGGGAGGAAAAGAACATGTGATAAGTGAGTCCAGGTGAGTCCAATAATGCTGATGCGAGTGACGAGGGACGGCAGGTGTGCATGATGGATGGCAGGAGTGCGTGATGCAGGGTAATCTGGCGCCCTCAAGTGCCAGGAGAAGGGAAGAGTGGGAGCAGACGTGACATGCATAGCGGAGAAGGTACGGTGACATTCAAAATGGTCGATGATCTGTTTGTTAACTTGGCTTTTGAAGACTTTAGAAAGGCACGGTAGGATAGTTATAGGTCTGTAAGAGTTTGGGTCTAGAGTGTCTCCCCCTTTGAATAGGGGGATGACCATGGCAGCTTTTCAATCTTTAGGGATCTCAGACGATAAGAAAGAGATGTTGCATAGGGGTTGCAACAATTGTGGCGGATAATTTTAGAAAGAGAGGGTCCTGATTGTCTAGCCCAGCTGATTTGTTGGGGTCCAGATTTTGCAGCTCTTTCAGAACATCAGCTGTCTGGATTTGGGTGAAGGAGAAATGGGGAGGCTTGAGCAAGTTAATGTGGGGGGTGCAGGGCTGTTGACCGGGGTAGGGGTAGCCAGGTGGAAAGCATGGCCAGACGTAGAAAAATGCTTATTGAAATTCTCAATTTTCATGGATTTATCGGGGGTGACAGTGTTTCCTAGCCTTAGTGCAGTGGGCAGCTGGGAGGAGGTGCTCTTATTCTCCATTGGCTTTACAGTGTCCCAGAACGTTTTGGAGTTTGTGCTACAGGATGCAAATTTCTGTTTGAAAAAGCTATCCTTTGATTTCCTAACTGCCTGTGTATATTGGTTACTAACTTCCATGGAAAGTTGCATATCGCAGGATGTTTTTGTGCTGGTCAAGGGCAGTCAGGTCTGGAGTGAACCAAGGGCTATATCTGTTCCTGGTCCTACATTTTTTGAATGGGGCATGCTTATTTAAGATGGTGAGGAAGGCACTTTTAAAGAATAACCAGGCATCCTCTACTGATGGAATGAGGTCAATATCCTTCCGGGATACCCGGGCCAGGTCGATAAGAAAGGCTTGCTCGCTGAAGTGTTTTAGGGAGCGTTTGACAGTGATGAGAGGTGGTCGTTTGACTGCAGACCCATTACGGACACAGGCAATGAGGCAGTGATCACTGAGATCGTGGTTGAAAACAGCAGAGGTGTATTTGGAGGGCAGGTTGGTCAGGATGACATCTATGAGGGTGCCGGTGTTTAAGGATTTGGGGTTGTACCTGGCAGGTTCATTGATCATTTTGTGTGAGATTGAGGGCATCTAGCTTAGATTGTAGGACGGCCGGGGTGTTAAGCATGTCCCAGTTTAGGTCACCTAACAGTGCGAATTCTGAAGATAGGTGGGAGGCAATCAATTCATATATGGTGTCCAGGGCACAGCTGGGGGCTGAAGGTGGTCGATAGCTTGCGGCAACGGTGAGAGACTTGTTCTGGAAAGTAGAAGCTCGAATTGTTTGGGCACAGACCTGGATAGTATGACAGAACTATGCAGTAGATTGCAACTCTGCCCCCTTTGGCAGTTCTATCTTGTCAGAAAATGTTATTGTTAGGGATGGAAATTTCTGGATTTTTGGTGGCCTTCTTAAAGCCAGGATTCAGACATGGCTAGGACATCCGGGTTGGCAGAGTGTGCTAAAGCAGTGAATAAAACAGTGGGAAGCGGCTTCTAATGTTAACTTGCATGAAACGGAAACCAAGGCTTTTACGGTTACAGAAGTCAACAAATGAGAGAGCCTAGAGAATGGGAGTGGAGCTAGGTGTTGCAGGGCCTGGATAAACCTCTACATCACCAGAGGAACAGAGGAGCAGTAGGATAAGGGTACGGCTAAAGGCTATAAGAACTATTGTTTAGTTCTTTAGAAACATATTCTATTCTTATTTACAATAAAAGTGACTCCAAAATGACACAATACATTATTTACCATTAATTTCTATTGGGCACAAAATCATCTGAAACGCGACCAAAACAAACAGCAAATGCATCAAACAAATGTGTAAAGTCACAGGCTTGGTGTAGTTATTGCGGTGCTTGTCACGCCCTGACCATAGAGAACTTGTATTCTCTATGTTGGTTAGGTTGGGTGTGATTTAAGGGTGGGTCATCTAGGTGAATTATATTTCTATGTTGGCCTAGTATGGCTCCCAATCAGAGGCAGCTGTTTATTGTCTCTGATTCGGGATCATATTTAGATAGCAATTTTCCTATTGTCCTTTGTGAGATCTTGTCTATGTATCATAGTCTATGATCATTAGATTAGCGTCACGTTTCGTTTGTTCGTTTTGTTCTTTTGTTCTTTAAAGTGTTCTATTCCAAAAATAAAGGATGGAAACATACCAGGCTGCATCTTGGTCCACTCCTTCTAACGATCGTGACAGTGCTTTGAATAAGGGATCAAATACTTAACTTTTTACTACTTTAACTCACATATAAGTGAGTTTGTCCCAATACTTTTGGTCACCTAAAATGAAGGGACTATGTACAAAAAGTGCTGTAATTTGGAAACGGTTCAACCTATACGGATGAAAATACCCTCAAATTGCACTTGACAGTCCAAACCCATAGTCATTGTACATTTCAAATGCGAGCCAAAACAACAACAAATATGTCACTGTCCCAATACTTTTGGAGGTCACTGTACAGATTCATATTCTTATGTACAGATAAATTAAATATTTAGAAAGATAGAATATGTTTATCTGGGTTTAAAAAAAAAGTTAAATCTGTTTTTGGTTTGGGTACCGTGATGAAACCCATAGTGGCGTGTCTGGTGGGGTATGTATGTCTGTTTGAAGTGTATGCAAATAGATTACACAAGTGGTTAGGCATTTCCAACACACAAATGCTTCTTAAAAAGACTGGAAGGGAAGTTGTCTTTCATGGTTGAGGGTTAAAGAGAAATTGACTATCATGCATGTTGTTGATGTTTGTTGTGCGTGCAGTTAAGGGCAAGGCATGCTGTTAAACTCACTGTGTTAAGAATAAGGCCCATTCATCTCAGACTGAACTAGCCAACAGATCCCCAAGCTTCCTGTGTAGATTAAGACACCACGAAGCCAGCGTGAGACAAGGCTCGAAAAACGGACCTCAACCCAGGTATGAGAAATGTGTTGTACTCCGAATTGTCCCATTATCCAAACTGTTACACTGAGAAAATGATCATGCTAGCTAGCAGATAACAGTTGTTCAATCGTCTCTGTGTAACAGTTGTGATAATGGGACAATTCAGAGTACAACGCAGTTCTCATCCCTGGAATGAGGTACGTATTCCGAGCCATAGTTTGTCTTAATCTACACAGGAAGCCTGTCCAACCTTAGCGCAGTTGTAAGCAAGCAAATTGGATCTGCTGGCTTAAACTGAACTAGAGCATTATACTCTTCAATGGGAGATACAGGTCAGTCTTAATCGAGGCAGTATCTGCAGTCACCGCTCATTAATCTTTGATGAGGGATTACAGCCGTCAGGATCTGCTTCAATCACACAGAGGAGAGCACAGGCTGCCTACTGAAAGGCAAAGAGAAGGGCCATAGAAATATATATGGGTTTCATGGTGCACTGTATACTAGCCCTTGATCATGACTCTCAGTTCCATTACATTATACATTATACATGGATGAAGGCGTCTTCTGTACAGGGGAGTTTTGTTAAGAGCCCCAAGCCTGGGTCTGAACATTAACACGAATCGCTTGCGGTATGGTTTTGGAAGCATAAGGATCTGATCTTTCATATCAGCAAAACATTATTTATTTTTTTTATAAAGTGAAATTGATACACACCTTTATAAATAAGGTTAGGGTTAATGTTCCCACACGGCCATAAATTCATGTTACAGGGCATGTTTATGGAAGACAGAGGGACCACCTGTGCTAACTAGCTATCTAGCATGCTTGGAACACCTGTGTGTAACGGAAGTAGGCCGCCAGAAACGTGTCACTGAAAAATACTGTTGGCTGCAACTGTGATGAAGCTGGTTAAAACACTAAGTGTATATTTTGCATTTGTGAAATTATTTTAATGTGAGATGTTTCTAGAACCGTATTGCAAACAAGTATCAATTCACATTTAGTTGGAGTATTTGGCTGTTTTGTGTGCCAGAGTCAGTCTACCTCTGAAAATAACATGTCCTTGGACCTAAAGATAACATTAGGAACCTTAAGAGTTCATCTTGGGCTAGGTGCATATATGATTCATGATAGCACCAATCTGACATAGTGTTGTATATTAGTAGGCTATATATTGGTATACATAAACTAGTCTTCCACAGTCTGTAATATCCTATTCAAAATATTGTTGAGCAGTTTTATGATCTACATTTGCCAACAACAGAAGAAACTATCAAAAGACTGGTGATATAAGTGATGCATTGTGTGTGTCTTCTCAACAGGAACGTTGACACAAATGGGGTGCATTGTGTTGTGGCAGGCACACGGAAAATTTCGTGGAATAAAAGTCTGTTCATATCAACATCCAGCAATAAGAAGTAGTCCTGGAATGTAGGCTCTGTGAACTTGTAGTAGTTTTCATTTTATTCGCCAATTTCTTGAGTATAGATCAGAGACTATCCAAACTGCAATCATCAAGATAGTGGACATTCTCAGACAGTAACGCAAAACAAAACGATTAATAAACAGGTTGTGCATACGAGGAATTAAATTAAACGAATACCCACGATTATTTTGACATGTGATAAACAATCCTGCCTTGTGCCGTACTCGCCTAAAATGATCACCTTTATCAAATTCAACATAGCGTGCGCAATATGTGCACACAGTCTAACGCGTCTTACCATTTATTTGGTCTTGAGTCAGGAACTTTGCCTGTAACAAAACAAGATAAGCACGTCACTTTTATATTCAACTAAGTATTTATAGTGGATGCTACATCTAACTATGTGCCAACTATTGTACATAACAACGATTTCACTGGAATAACTTGCTTACCATCGTGGTTACGCTCAGTCAGTGCTCCTAGACACACTCGACGTGTCAGGTCCGCTTGTTAAACCTGCGTGAGTAACCTTTATTTTGAAGTTTGCATTATTGATACAGTGTTGCCATGAGCACATGGTGAACTAGACCCCACACCAAATTATAGGTTACTATGTTATTTATCTCCGATCACCATGAAACGGTCTGTCACAATAAAGGCACAATCCTTAATTTATGTATTCGCCGAAAGACCCACCACTTGGTTTGCTGTAGGGCTGGATAAATGTAGCCCAGCCTACTAACGTTACTCTCAAATTCGTAACTGGAAGAAGCTATGGATGCAGAATAGCATCACGTTTTTATATAGTTTTAAACTTTTACCGTTTATATTGTTTGGTTACAAAGACAACGGATTCATAAGTAGTTTATGGACTATAGATTGTTTATAAATCAGTAATAATAGTAGCCCAAACAGCAGCAAGATGGCAGTATTAGGCTATTCGTTTTACATCGTTTTTCATTTTACGTCCGACTTCTATGTGCACAGCCGGAAATCCACTGGTGTCCGCCGTGGACCGGCTCGTAAATAAAACATCCTGCATTCAGGCTGAAAATGCGTCAGTTTCATCCATAACTCGACAAGGCCATTTTATTGCCTGCCAAAATTCTCTCCCTCCCTCTATTTTGGGATTGTAATGCCTGGCACACTTCAGAATCGTTTTGGTAGCTCATGTTGACCACAGAAAGTAGTGTGTGTGCCACAGAAAGTATTTGACTCTAAGTACAAAATTAAGGAAATTAGAAGGGGGGGGGGGGGGGGGGGGGGGGGGGGGGGGGGGGGGGGTTGGCAAGGCCATTTTCTTGCATATATCCATAATTACAGTAAACTGTTATAATAATTTTTTGAAAAGTAAAATATAAATAAATGTATAATATTATAATAAACAAAACTATGACTGAATGTGCCTCCACGAAGAATCTCCTCCCCAATAGGTCCCTTCGCCCTAAATAGGAACCCCCCAGCACCTCCACTATCCCCATCAACCTCCCCCCACCCCTCATCCACAAAACACAATAATGATAATAATAATTGAAAATAAAATGTAAAAAAATATACCAAGATATATATATATATATATATATAAATATATAAATGTGTTCCCCCTTTGGCTTTTTCCCTATTTTGTTGCATTGCAACCTGTTATTTAAATTGATTTTTATTTGGATTTCATGTAATGAACATATACAAAATAGTCCAAACTGGTGAAGTGAAATGAAAAAAAGAAAAAAAAGAAAGTCGTGCGTGCATATGTATTCACCCCTTTTGCTATGAAGCCCCTAAATAATATCTGGTGCAGACAATTACCTTCAGAAGTCACATAATTAGTTAAATAAAGTCCACCCGTTTGCAATCTAAGTGTCACATGATCTGTCACATGATCTCAGTGTATATATACACCTGTTCTGAAAGGCCCCAGAGTCTGCAACACCACCAAGCAAGCGGCACCACCAAGCAAGCGGCACTATGATGACCAAGGAGCTCTCCAAACAGGTCAGAGACAAAGTTGTAGAGAGGTACAGATCAGGGTTGGGTTATACAAAAATATCAGAAACTTTGAACATCCCACGGAGCACCATTATTTCAAAATGGAAAGAATATGGCACCACAACAAATCTGCCAAGAGAGGGCCGCCCACCAAAACTCACATACCGGGCAAGGAGGGCATTAATCAGAGAGGCAGCGAAGGGACCAAAAATAAGCTCCACAGCGAAGATTGGAGTATCTGTCCATAGGACTACTTTTGGTCGTACACTCCACAGAGCTGGGCTTAACGGAAGAGTGTCCAGAAAAAAATAAGCAAACATGTTTGGTGTTCGCCAAAAGGCATGTGGGAGACTCTCCAAACATATGGAAGAAGGTACTCTGGTCAGATGAGACTAAAATCGAGATTTTGGGTCATCAAGGAAAACACTATGTCTGGTGCAAACCCAACACCTCTAATCCCCACAGTGAAGCATGGTGGTGGCAGCATCATGCTGAGGGGATGTTTTTCATTGGCAGGGACTGGTCAGAATTTAAGGAATGATGGATGGCACTTAATACAGGGAAATTCTTGAGGGAATCCTGTTTCAGTCTTCCAGAGATTTGAGACTGGGACAGAGGTTCACCTTCCAGCAGGACAATGACAATAAGCATACTGCTAAAGCATCACTCGAGTGGTTTAAGGGGAAACATTTAAATATCGTGGAATGGCCTAGTCAAAGCTCAGATCTCAATCCATTTAAGAATCTGTGGTATGACTTAAATATTGCTTAAAGATTGTGGAACCCATCCAACTTGAAGGAGCTGGAGCAGTTTTGCCTTGAATAATGGGCAAAAATCCCAGTGGCTAGATGTGCCAAGCTTATAGAGACATACCCAAGAGACTTGCAGCTGTAATTGCTGCAAAAAGTGGCTCTACAAAGTATTAACTTTGGGGGGGGGGGGGGGGGGGGGGGGGGGGGGGTGAATAGTTATGCACGCTCAAGTTTTCAGTTTTTTTGTCTTATTTCTTGCTTGTTTCACAACATTTTTTATTTAGCATCTTCAAAGTGGTAGGCATGTTGTTTAAATCAAATGATACGAACCCCAAAAAATATATTTTAATTCCAGGTTGTAAGGCAACAAAATAGGAAAAATGCCCCCCCCCCCCCCCCCCCCCCCCCACACACACACACGTACATATACATATTCACAGGACACTCAACTTATCTCTTTTCCTACATCAGATATACAGGTGACATTTCCACCAGGATGACAGCACATAATCAGCCAGAAGAATATGCTCTTCATTCGAGGGAATGCCTGCCCATTCTCAGATGTTAGATAATCCGAGATGATCACGTCATTTACATTCCTGCCCTAACCTGAATGTTCTGCTTCTTTCTCCACACTACACGCCATCCCCCAATATGCTAAATCAGAGCTTTGTCAGTTCCAGATTTGACTACTTCAACTCACACCCTGCTGGAATCCCTGTATTCTCAGATTCCCCTCTGTTATTAATCTCTATATTGTAATCAAGAAAGTGTTTCAAAATGTTGTACTTTTATTAACATATATGTGCAGATCATTCCTACGAGAGAAGTGGTGTAATATCTCCAGATGGGTGTGTGGTACCTTGCCAACAAGATGTTACTTCTTGTGGGGTCTTTGCCTTGAAAGTAAGTATGAGAGTAAAAGTAATGTACAATTAACCTAGTGAAAGTATACTGACTAAAAGGCAAAACATACTGTAACTGTCAAATTATATTTTATCTGTGTCGTTGTATACTTGCGAATTTGAATCTTAAGTGTAACAATTTTGTTGGGGAAACCTGAAATGCCCATCAATTTTTTTTCCCCAGTTTGCTGAATGTGTTCTGAAGGAGGACTTGATTGTCTTTTCAAATACGGACAAAGATGTTAAAATCACGAAAGATGAAATAGCAGTCACTCTCCTCCAAAACACTGCTATGTTCAATTTCTAATTTAAAATAATTGTAGATAAAAAACATTTTAATGGAACTTTCAAGGTTATCTTTGATCCAACTTCTGACTAGTAAGCACCACCTTTATTTTTAAACAGACCAGGGGTGAAAACAGACTGATGCAACACCATTGGCTGAATGTGGTAAGCAACATCCCTGTGTAGCATTAGCCACTCTATCATAGTGGTGGAAAATTGTGTTTTATTAAGACAGTATACATATTTTCTGGTTCTTTCCATAGATGAGCCATTAAATTGATTTAAGGAGGATACTGATGCCATTGTAGCCTGAATGGTGGATGCTTTATTTACGAGCCGGTCCATGGGGGAAATGAGTGTCTTGCCGGCTGTGCACATTCAATTCGGTGATAAGATGACAAACAACGTAAAAGGAATAATACAGTACCGCCATCTTGCGGCCATTGGGCTATAATTAACCAATAAGGCCAGAGGGGGTGTGGTATATGGTCAATATACTGCGGCTAAGGGCTGTTCTTAGGCACAACGCAACGCAGAGTGCCTGGATACAGCCCTTAGCTGTGGTATATTGGCCATGTACCACAAACCCCAGAGTTGCCTTGTTGCTATTATAAACTGGTTACCAATAAATGTTTTGTCATACCCGTGGTATACGTTCTGATATACCACAGCTGTCAGCCAATCAGCATTCAGGGCTCAAACCACCCAGGTTATAATAACAGCTATGTCTAACAGTTTGAGTTTGCCACATTTCAGACCTTACAATCTGTACTTGTGTGAGTGAGCATACAACACAAACGAAACATAATTCATTATTTATGGCTTTATATAGGCTACAACAATAGTTTGGACAAGGACAGTATAGAATATATACATTGGAATATAGGAAAATAATTAGGCAATATTTTCCTCTCTTAACGGTAGACTTAGCGATATGATGTAGATGCAGAAATTAAACAGCATAGTGGGTCAATTTCTGCAAACAACTAAAAGCGATGAGGCTCAACTTTGGCTGTTTTGGTGCCCAGGTTACCACACTGTGAACAGTGTGAACTGAATCCGTGCACATGCGCAGATACTGTGTGTGACTGTGTGAGAGCAAAGTGTTGCATCTCGCTCATCTCTGGTGCTGTCATTTAGCTGAGTGTACCTTTACATTCTACAAAAACACAGTATGAAACAAGGTGGAAAAGATAAAGGTAAACATTGAAAAAATATTTTAAATGAGTCGAGCCATAATAAAACATTGTCAGCTAAAATGTCCTCACAGTGTTGGTGGTGCACATCATAATAAAAGCTAAGATGACTTCATATCATCCAAGGAACTACATCAAATCTGCTTCTGAACATTGATAAAACTATAATGATCTTTTCAACCCTGATAAAGGGTATAGAGTGAGTGACAGAGTTTGGGTCAATTCTATTCTGTAGCTTTTCAACAAGGAAAATCAGTGTACTTCCTGAATTGACTGGAAATGGCATTGACCCCAAAATGGAATTGACCCCAACCCTGGTGAGTGTGTGTGATCGAAAAGCATCTCTGCAGGAATCCCAGGAGAATCATACATTCAGTTTCTCCAGTTTCTCCAGTCTCAGTTTCTCCAGTCTCCATTCAGTGTTGCCAGATGGTGCTGGCTCATATGACACAATCAACAGGGCTTGCATTGATTACACCACATCACTTCTCTGTAAAAATAAGCAATGGAGGAATTTCATATCTGTATCTGCATACGCAATCAAGTTAATTTATCTTAGGTAACTTAAACCTTAATAACAAAAAAAAAGTTACTTCACTTCGGAGATAATTCAAGTTCTTGACACAGTCCCAAGAGTACAGTACCCCTCAACATCTCTTACTTTTGTAGTTTTGTTGCATAGTAGGTAAACTCGTGCTCTATCCCTCTTTCTTTTCCTCCCAGCACACATGACTAGAGTGAGTCATTTGAGCAGCTAGTGATTGTGCGTGTTGGAGATCGACTGCATTGCAGTCGGAATGGGAAAAATCTACAAATCACCTCGCATCCCAGATAGCTACTCATTATATTATGGGTGATCAAGATAAGTGATTCTGTGCCTCGCTTGCTCAAACTGATTCCATCCAACACGCTGATTGTCTCTTCTGTGCACCTGCATCCAAAGTAGCTACTCATTATGTGATCAAGATTACCGATTCTGCAATTCGCCTTGCTCAAGCTGATGCCCCCTTGTCTCTGATGTGCAGAGTGTAGAAGGCCCAAGGCTCCGGTATGTAGATGACCCCGCGGTATTTCTTGCGGAGGACCTGGTCGCTCCAGAGACAAGCCACCCAGATGCTGACCAGACCCAGGGCGATGGAGAAACTGTCAAGTCAAGTTTATTTTAAAATGCATTTTGCTCAGGTCTCAATTCACTTTAAATAAAGGGGTGGTTTCTCAGACACGGATTAATCCTAGTCCTAGTCCATGGTTTTTAGCCTAGGACTAGGCTTAATCTGTGTCCGGGAAATCGCCCCAAATATTCTTAAAGAAAAACAAGGAACAAACAATATAGGAAACAGTATCATTATTATACCTGTAGAGCAGGAAGAGCCCATTGCTATCAGGGACAAAGCCTTTACGTTTCTGGTGCATCACTGTGGCAGTCATGGCAAAGAAGGTGAAGATGAAGAGGATGAAGATCTGGCCCTCTGTGATCAGGTACCTGTACAGAGTAGAGCTGTGTTCAATTTAGCGCATGTGATGGACGACAAAAATTGGGTTACTTAAGTCCCCTCCCTGTTACACAGTTTTCTTCCGCTTGGCACCTTGAACATGACGCAGTCAAGGTACCTGGATGGAGGTGGAGGTCTTATGCTGCTGCCTTTTTGGTATCTGTCTCAATTGACACCGATACCCTAAGATCAATGCACTTGTAGAGATCTGAGAGTATTTAATTGATGTAAGCATGGGGACATTTCCACCTATCCTATCAGAGTGCACGGTGGATCTATTATTATACTGCTTACACCAGTCAAATCCTCTCAGATCTCCACAAGTCTACAGGTCGATTTGTGATTGGGCCATACTCTCTCTTTGCCTCGTTCATTGAAATGGACCCACAGTATCAAACTACTTCGGAAACAATGGATGAAATCCTTTCCTGTCAACTCCTACATTTCATATTCGCACATAGGGGAGGTTTCCTCAACACATTAAGCCTAGCACTAAAAAGTACTTTCAATAGAGATTCTCCACTGAGCTTGCTTTTTAGTCGAGGACTAGGCGTAATCTGTGACCTTGACTGCGGAACCATCCCATACAGTTGACATAAAGGATAAAAGTCATTCAAAATGTTGCCGAAAAACATTCGGTGCCTTTTATTTGACCTGATAACTCTTCCATCATGTTACATTTTAGTAGCATTAAGGAGACCTCTGAAGGGAAATACTGTAACTCTGCACCACCTGTGTGACCTTGTGAACGCAGCCCATAAAGAACTCTACAGATAGAGGGCAAGTCTCAGGAAGTCAGTTTTGCTGTGGTGAATAATGGACAAGAGCCCATTGGAATCAGAACGTACGGTGCATCCTTCGTTCCTTCGCTCCCTCCCTCCCTCCCTCCCTCCCTCCCTCCCTCCCTCCCTCCCTCCCTCCCTCCCTCCCTCCCTCCCTCCCTCACAAACACACACAATACACTGACGTGTCCTGCCCTTTGCTCAGGGCTAAGTCATTGCGTTCAATCACAGTGGATTCGGACAGAAACAAAACAAATATTCTAGCATTACAGGCTGTGATAGTATGATGTGTCACTAAAGAGGCTGACCAATAGTAGACGGCGCTGGGAGCGAGAAGAAACCAAGCAGCGAGCGGCATCCTCTTCTCCTCCTTGATGTGTGTGAAGCAACCAGTGAAGTAGAGGAAGAGGATGAGGAAGAAGGGAACATACCTGTGGAAGAGAAGAAAAAAGGCACATTTTCAATCATGTTCAATTGTGTTTTTCCCAGGGAAGATTAAATAATTGAAAGTGATTAAAATGCTGGTAAGCTGCAAACACTGCACATCATGTCAATGTATCTATGACAGTCTTCACGTAGATGTAATCTCATATGACATTCACAGTTTGAATGGTATAAATTCATGTATAGCTATGAGCAAGGTGAAATGACCTTTTTCATCTGATTCAGTCATTCAGTACAGTAAAGTAAAGATACACTACTGTTCAAAAGTTTGGGGTCACTTAGAAATGTCCTTGTTTTTGAAAGAAAATCACATTTTTTGTCCATTAAAATAACATCAAATTGATCAGAAATACAGTGTAGACATTGTTAAGGTTGTAAATGACTATTGTAGCTGGAAACGGCTGAATTCTTAAGGAATAAGGCCAGCATCCCAGAGTCACCTCTTCACTGTTGATGTTGAGACTGGTGTTTTGCGGGTACTATTTAATGAAGCTGCCAGTTGAGGACTTGTGAGGTGTCTGTTTCTTAAACTCGACACTCTAATGTACTTGTCCTCTTGCTCAGTTGTGCACCGGGGCCTCTCACTCCTTTTTCTATTAGAGCCAGTTTGCGCTGTTCTGTAAAGGGAGTAGTACACAGCGTTGTACAAGATCTTCCATTTCTTGGCAATTCCTCGCATGGAATAGAACAAGAATAGACTGATGAGTTTCAGAAGAAAGTTTTGTTTCTGGCCATTTTGAGCCTGTAATCGAACCCACAAAAGCTGATGCTCCAGATACTCAACTAGTCTAAAGAAGGCCAGTTTTATTGCTTCTTTAATCAGAACAACAGTTTTCAGCTGTGCTAACATAATTACAAAAGGGTTTTCTAATGATCAATTAGCCTTTTAAAATGATCAACTTGGATTAGCTAACACACCGTGCCATTGGAACACCGGAGTGATAGTTGCTGATAATGGGCCTCTGTACGCCTATGAAGATATTCCATAAAAAGTTTCAAGCTACAATAGCCATTTACAACATTAACAATGTCTACACTGTATTTTTGATCAATTTGATGTTATTTTAATGGGCAATGAATGTGCTCTTCTTTCAAAAACAAGGACATATCTAAGTGACCCCAAACTTTTGAATGGTAGTGTAGTTTCGAGCAAACATGCTCCTTACCACATAGAATGGCCAAGCTTTTCATCATAATAGTAAAGTAGCTCAAAGGAATCTATCTGTGGGAAGAAGAGGACAGTAAAGGTATAGCATTTCTGCTATTACCAAAATAGAATCCAATCAAATCATGCTAATGAGTACTACAATTTCATGTTTGGTCTTTATACAAAAAGAAGCCTATCCAATAAGCAAAAACAATGTAAAAAGTTACACAGTATAAGTATAGCAGTTACACACAGTTTTCAGCAGAGTATGGCAGTCCTTGACTTTCACAGCTTTTACATTCAGCTTTCACAGTGTTATTGACTATGCACAATGTAGTAGGCAGATATTGGTTTGTTATTGTGTGGGGTAAGGGTGGGGAGGACACTCATTTTCTCCACCCAGCGGTTTACGGCTGAACTGGATTAAATTACTTTGTTACAACCTTGTAATAACATCCTGGAAAAACTGATTGAAATTACATAATTCCACATAAGCCTTAAACTGGTTGTAAAGGTGTAATTAAAACCAGCTTGCGCGCTGGTCAAGACAAGTGCTCCTGAATATGAGAGAGGTATAGAGGGGGTCATGGTGGAGTACCAGAGAGGCAGGCTGGAGGTTCTTGATGATGGGGTTCTCTCTGACAGACAAGTGGAGCTGGTAACCACTCAACAGGAGGCGATGGTTAATGGAGTCACCCACCAGGTGGATGCTGGCGCCCATCACAAAGGTGATGATGCACAGGTACACAGCGGCGTGGGGCAGGGTCTTGGGGCTACGCTCGATCAGCTAGAGAGGAATGGGAGATAATTAGGCAGTGAAATTCCTTCTGGAGACAATTTCAACAGGGGGGTTAGTGGGAGATGGCAGGCCAGCAGGGACATAAAGGTTATGTTCTCTGTTCAACTTGACAGCGATGCACAATGATCTTTCAGCTTCCTCAGTCCAACGTGTGAATGGGTTTTATCTGAGACAGGACAAATCAAGTTGTATTTGTCTCATGCGCTGAATACAACAGGTCTAGCTAGACCTTACAGTGAAATCCTTACTTACAAGCCCTTAACCATCAATACAGAGTAAGAAAATATTTGCTATATAAACTAAAGCTACAAAAAAAGTAACACAGTAAAATAACAATAACGAGGCTATGTACAGGCGGTACCGGTACCAAGTCAATGTGCGGGAGTACAGGTTAGTCGAGGTAACTGAGGTCATATGTAGGTACGGGTAAAGTGACTATGCATAGATAATAAACAGCGAGTAGCAGCAGCGTTACAAAAAAGGGGGTCAATAAAAATAGAGTAGCCATTTGATTAAGTGTTCAGCAGTTTTATGGCTTGAGGGTTGAAGCTATTCAGGTGCTTTTTGGTCCCAGACTTGTCACTCCAGTACCGCTTGCCGTGTGGTAGTAGAGAGAACAGTCTATGACTGGGGTGGCTGGAGTCTGACAATTTTTAGGTCCTTCCTCTGACACCGCCAGGTATAGAGATCCTGGATGGCAGGAAGCTTGGCCCCAGTGATGAACTGGGCCGTTCGCACTACCCTTTGTAGCGCCTTGCGGTCGGATGCCGCTGCTGAATAACTTTTTGAGGATCTGAGGACCCATGCCAAATCTTCTGAAGGGGAATAGTTGTCTTGCCCTCCTGAGGGGGAATAGGTGTTGTCTTGCCTTCTTCAGGACTGTCTTGGTGTGTTTGGACCATAATAGTTTGTTGGTAATGTGAACACCAGCTCTTGACCCGGTCCACTACAGCCCTGTTGACGTGAATGGGGATGTGCTCGGCCCTTCTTTTCCTGTAATCCACGAATCAGCTCCTTTGTCTTGATCACGCTGAGGGAGAGGTTGTTGATCTGGCACTACACTGCCAGGTTTCTGACCTCCTCCCTATAGGCTGTCTCATCGTTGTCGGCGATCAGGCCTACCACTGTTGTGTCGTCGGCTAACTTAATGATGGTGTTGGAGTCGTTCTTGGCCACGCAGTCATGGGTAAACAGGGAGTGCAGGACTGAGCATGCATCCCTCTGGGGTGCCCCCTTGTTGAGGATCAGCGTGGCAGATGTGTTGTTGCCTACCCTTACCACCTGGGTGTGGCCCGTCAGGAAGTCCAGGATCCAGTTGTAGAGGGAGGTGTTTAGTCCCAGAGTCCTTAGCATAGTGATGAGATTTGAGGGCACTATGGTGTTGAATGCTGAACTGTAGTCAATGAACAGCATTCTCACGTAGGTGTTCCTTTTGATTAGGTGGGAAAGGGCCATGTGGAGTGCAAAAGAGATTGTGTCATGTGTGGATCTGTTGGGGTGGTATGCAACTTTGGGTGGGTCTAGGGTTTCTCAGATGAGGGTGTTGATGTGAGCCATGACCAGCCTTTCAAAGCACTTCATGTCTCAGACATGAGTGCTACGGGTCGGTAGTCATTTAGGACAATTACCTTGGCGTTCTTGGGCACAGGGAATATGGTGCTTGAAACATGTAGCTATTACAGACTCAGTCAGGGAGAGTTTGAAAATGTCAGTGAAGACACTTACCTTACCAGTTGGTCAGCGCATGCGCTGAGTGCACATCCTGGTAATCCGTCTGGCCCTGCGGCCTTGTGAATGTTGACCTGTTTAAAGGTCTTACTCACATTGGCTACAGAGAGCGTGGTGTTCCATTAAACGAGTAAATGACCGTCTGACCTTCCCGTTACTGGCCTGGCTGAGTGGAGCTGGCATCTGCTTTAGCAAGTTAATGTCAATGCCTTCAAAGTGTCCCTTATAAACTGCCAGAGTGCCTGCAGAGAAGCCAATGTTGGAGGGACAGCAGCGTGCCCTCATCATGTAGCATTCAACTGGGTTGTCGTGCCTTGTGTTCATTAGGCACCAAGAGGAAGAAAACTAACTAGAACAGGAATGTACTACCCGGACTTGTCCAACAAGAAACACTTGTTTTCGTATCAGTTTTGAAACGTATCGCTATGGTGTGTCTAATGAACACCACCCTGTCTCTGTGTGCCATGATTGGTTACCTTGAGAAGCAGGAAGGGTGTGATGATGTTGTAAGCCATGTGGAAGTAGTCCCCAGCACTGGGTCTGTTCAGGGGGAACCACTCTAGAGGGAGGATGATCTGAAGAGATACAGTTTATCAGTTAGAGGAGGGGAAAACAATATACCATAGGGACATGTAATAAGCATTGAATATACTCAGAAATGACATGGTAGTATGGTAATTGTTACAATGACCTAATAATTACTGTGGTTTCTGGGGTGTTGTTGAACATTTGAACATTACTTGACATTTGATACTAGGTACCTGTAGTTATTTTTTTGTGTGTCAAAGTTACCATAAACCACTCATTGTGACCAGATACTGTTTTAGAACCAGTCTGGACGTTTAAGATGGAATAGGCCATATTATGAAAGTGCTACTGCACAACCTCCGACAACCAATTGAGTTGTGGTCATATAAATAGAATTACTAGACCGGACATTGCCATTCAAGTCAATAATACTTTTTATTTTTATTTCACTCACCATGACAATGGGCCTCCCGAAGTCCAGCAGCCAGTTCTGGATGGTGAAACTGACCCACAGGTCCAGGTGGAATTTGGGCTTCAGCAGAGATGAGTCCATGTCTTTGGACCCATGCCTATTGTGTATAAGGATGACAAAATAAGATCCATATGGACCCATGCCTGTTGTATGTTAGGAGGACAAGTAAGCTCATTAAAGTTAAAAGGATTATGTGCTCTGACTTTAAATTTGAACTCTTGCATTGACATCAATAATGACCATGAAGCTAGGTGCACAGCTTTACTCTCTGCAGGGTGCATTAGGTCTCAAATATTTTTTTGTTGGTTAAACAAAGTATGTATAGTTCAGAAACAGCGTTGAAAGAGTAGGAACCTCAACAGGCAGAGTCAGGTTGTTGGAAAGGAGAGATGTGTGTTCAAAGACAGAGAGTCCCGAGGGAGGGAGGGTGGATACACAGTATATACACAGGGTTGGGTGGCATGCCTCCTCTACAGTCTTAAGTAGTAGGTCTGCACAGGCTTTCTCTGCTGTAAGATATTAGGCTTTACACATCAGACCATCTTCTGGCATTTTTGAATCCCAGCTGTTCCTCCTGGCCCCAACATTAACAAGGCCAACAAAAGAACAAAACAACAACGCTGCTGTCATCTCTCTCTATCAAGTTTATTGTCTTTATTTGGTCATTAAACAAGACACATGCAGTTGAGAGAGAGATCCACTGCTGGCTCCACACATTCCCTAGCAGAACCCGTTTGGCCTTAGCTTCCATTCAGCTGTCTGTGTTGGAAGTCGGATTATGGGAGCCTCTGTGCACACTATGTGGAGCATCAGCAGTGGTTGGGGTGACAAATGAGTGCCTGTCCTGATCCTGTGGCAGAGAGGACCTCTTCCCTTTCCCAATCCTGGCACGGCCTGGAGAATCAACTCTAATCTCATCCGATTTGTCTCTTTCAAATCCCGACAGAACAAGCTCCTCCTGCACACTGGTTTCATAAGGTCAGTACTCCTGAGTGGCGCTAAGACAGGAGAGGCAGCAGCTGCACTAGGCAGGCCATAGTATCACCTTTCTGTGGGCTATATTTCAGACTAATGTGACACATTCACTCATGGGGACTGACCCTGTTAATCCCACAGAAGGAAAGGAAACGCCTGGTAATGGACATTTGAGCACTTACTTGCAGCATGCACAATAGGGGAACTATACCTTGGTTAGATAATGTATGATAATACACATACAAAAAGAAAGGTTCTTAAATGGTTATTCCTCAGCTCTTAAGGTTCCTTGGAGAACTCTTGCCCCAAAAAACAACATTTGTGAAGTGTGGGGTTCTTGACATGGCATCTACGATTCTTCATAATTCTAAAAGGTTCATGAAATGTATGGAAGCCTGCAGATGTGTCCCTTTCATATCACCCAGAAAATTGGCCAGTGTCAACTTGTGTTGATTTTTCAGTGTAACATTTCTAGTGTTGATTCAGGAGTTAAATTAACACTCAGTGTAAAATAACCCCAGGGAAATATGATAATGATGGGTGTGGTTTTGGTTAAACTCTGGTTATTGACACAAAACCAGACCCATCATTAACTATATTTCCCAGCATGCTCTATTGCAGGTTGATTCTAAGAATAGTTTGTTTCAATATCTTGTTTCATACATTTTTCTAAACTATTCCAATCTCCTACTTGGTCGTATTGCACCCGTTCCTGAAATGGTTATTCCAGTTAGATGTTTAAGGTAGTCTCATATCTTAGTTTTTCCAACCTGGCAAACATTCTGAATGCAGGTTGTGGGTGAATAAAAATTTAAAAATGTTGGATATCCCCACTCTGGCTGGATGCCAATACGAATTACAATTACAATCACTTTGCAAGCCAGCATAACGTAACTTGCAGGCCCGATGTGGCCTGTAAACTATGAGTTTTAGGCCATTGTATTAGGGTAAAACTATGTCCTCAAAATAAATATGAAATATACATTTTATTGTCTTAGGACCCGATTCCAGCTTTCTTACACACGCCTTTCCTTTGCACGTCACAGTGTTTGGTATTCAACCTTACCTTATTCAGTCGCGTAATGCCCTCTGAAGGTCCGGGTACCTTGCGCACTCTGAATACATTTAATTCAACCACAGAAAACCCTCCCACTTGCCGACCAACAGATTATCTCGTGGAGATTTTATTCAGTAAGGTTTTCAGTACATTTATCTTAAGCCATCCCTTTAAATACGGTGTACCTTTAAGTTTGAATTTCATCGACAGACTTGAATATATCGAGAGAACGGGTTCAGAATATTAGGCATCAATGAAAGAAAGCCAAGTATGCATATTCGTCTCTGATTCATCACCAATTGTTAGATTTTTTTTTTTTTAACTCAAAACTCTGATTATTTAGGTTTAGGGAAGCATTTAAGCACGAAAGAATGGAAAGGGTGGTTTTATTCATTCATAAATTTGCCACATTCAGTTCTTCAACCCATGGTAATGTTGGAAGATTAGTTTTCATAGAATTATTGTAGGGCGAATAGGTTACAAAAGTAGGCCTCCATTGCCTCCACTAACCATGGAACTGCTTGATGACACGGTCAAATATTGCGCCATGCGTCAGGTTAAAACTTAAGGCTTGGATCTCCGCTCCATAACGATTTAATTAGCCTCCCTGTCTTTTTAAAATATTATCAACTGTTAATAATGATCCTCAGCAACAACCACGCGGCCGTGACAGCGTTTACAAAGGAAGCAAATGAAGGTAAACTAAACAATGTAATTATATTAAATGATAATGTAGGCTATACCAACTGATGGAGACTAACAGTACATTGGCCGTTGAATATGCGTGGTTATTAGGCCTACTGATGGCTGATACTGATAGTGGCTAATATCTAACGTGATATAAGTAGGAAACAGAGAATGTCGGGGTAGCCTATCATTAATACATTAAGACAGTCAAGTTCTAAATTACAGTGCATGGAGAATTGTGTTATTTCTATTGTAAAAAATACAGTAGATGCTTTTTCCACTTGGAACCGGTAGATTCGCTGGACCTTATTCATGGTTTCCTTGCGCTTAAAGGTGGTGGAATTATTAGTGAATTAAGTCCAGGTCAGAATATGGTGTATCTGTAGACAAACCTCCACCCGACATGAATTTATTTGATTTCCACCCCAAACGAATAGCGGGTGAATAGCATGCTATCCTCATGCTTAGGTTCAAGGTCAGAATACCCATAGAGAAAAGTGCATAAAAAGGGAATTGTTTTTAATTTACGTGTGCTTATCGCTGATCAGAATCAGACCCTTAAAGAATAAAATGAATAACAACATATTCAGTTAGGCTCTCATCTGGTGAAGGCCACAGGACTGAAAATGAATGAATGCAACAACCATATCTCTGTCACTAGCAAACAGTCATGGGTGGTACTGGTAACTAACATTCACTCAAAAGGCACCCTGGGAAATATGCAAATAAGGCTTAAAACCCTACAGCAGGGCTATTCAAATCTGGTACTGGAAGGCCAAAACATTTCTGGTTTGGGATTTTTGTATGATTCTTTAACGAACCATCACATGTATGGTTCTTCAGAGACCCTAAAATGGTTCCAATATGGCATCGCTCTCAAGAACCTTATTTGGTTCTAACTTTTTAAGAGTGCACTGTATGGCATTATTTACAGATGCATGGTGATGATTAGGCTTTAATATGTCTACTTATGGAATTGTTATTAATCGTAATGTTGACATTAACATTTAAGGTGTGAGGGGGTCATGCATATGAAAGGTAGGGAAGGCCAGTAAAGGGCAGACAGTTCAATTGGATATGAGTTGGTTAGGTATGGCTAGTTAAATTACGTTTTTCGAATGCTATATTAAAAAGTTGTTTTTCAAACCTAGAGAGAAAAGTTGACGACTGCATAGCATAGCTCTGCCGTTTCCGCATTGACGCGTGCATCCCCCTTCCAACAGAACCATGAAGATTCTCCTCGATATCACTTCTTTCAGACCCGACTTGGCAGCCACCGGTCCCTTTAAACTTGGTTAAAGAACTAGAACTACTAATAATCCGAATAACAATGCCGACCTCAAAACCTCTTCTTTCGCTCACCGCTACTCTCCTTGCAAAGTGGCGCAACAATAGAGATTGACAGGCTCGGTGACAATCTGTAACATAATAGCCTTTGACGAGATGGGAGTCCCACACTCTCCAATAGTTTACACGATATTCCTCTCCTCAGCATTAGTTGACACAGGCTGTGATTGCCCTCAAAGTCTAACCCGTGTCTTGGAGAGAGTTCTGAAATATTATCACACAGTTCAGGCTGAGTGAATCTATTTTGAAATTGCGTGTTTCAGTTCTATGAGTCTGTGTGACTCTAAAGGGATATTGAAATGAAATGGTTCAGTAGCCTGCAGATTAACCGTTAATCTGTTTTCCCCATCCCCTTTTTATCAGGGGCATAATCTCTGATTTTGGCAGAGTAGAGCAGATAGGATGCAATTTAGGCCGGCCCGGTACACATATATAGCCGGCTCCCATCAAACCAAGGTGCCCTCATGTACAAGAATGATCAGTAAAATTCTCTCTATTAAACCTCTTATCTCTGCATTATTATAATATCTATATCATCTCTATTATACTGATTATACTATAAAGGGGAGTAGTGGAATCCAGGCTGTGAATGGGACATGTAGCGAGATACTCACAAAATTGTGCAAACATGATATTAAGGTCAAATTGTGGGTGCTCATAGTTGTTCTGTTTCACACATTTACAACTGGAAATGTTTTTTTTTTTTTTTTTTGCATATCCCACTCCTGAGACACCCTCTGAGAGTGGGGTCATGGATCAGCCATTATTGATAGCAACACTGGAGCAATAAAGGTGCCTTGTTCAAGGGCAGATGGATAGACGGTTCCTTGTCAGCTCGGGGATTTGAACTAGCAAACATGCTAACCGCTGGGCTACATCAATAAGAAAGACAGTGCCAAACCTCTGCCAATAACAGCTAGCATTCAGTTGTCCCCTCCCCACTCAGACCACTCCCAGACAGTCCTAGAAAATGTATTGCTTGAGAAATTGCTATTTGCTAAGAAGTTTTTTTAAACCATTTCCAGTGAAGGACAGGTTTGTGGTCCGTCCACACGACGAAGGGGAGAATAGAACCCTCCAGCCAGTGACGCCATTCCTCAAGAGCTAGCTTCGCTGCCAGGGGTTCCCAGTTACTAATGTCATAATTTCTCTGCAGATGAGAGCTTACGGGAAAGGAATGCACATGGGTGGAGCTTCTGATCACAGGGGGGAACGTGGAGACAGAACAGCACCTACCCCGGTGTCGGAGGCATCCACCTCCACGGTGAACTGGAGTTCTGGGTCTGGCTTGGTGAGGATCGGAGCAGAAGTGAAGCGGCATTTTAGTTCCAGGAAAGCTGCCTCTGCCTCAGGGGTCCAGTGGAACGGAGTGGAGGTGGCGGTGAGAGGTGCTGCCAGACGGCTGGGGTTGCGGATGAATCATCTATAAAAATGTGCAAACCCCAGGAAATGCTGAAGCTGCTTCAGGTTTAAGGGTGCAGGCTACTCTGACATCCCTGACCTTGGCGGGATCCATACGTAACCATCCCTGTGCAATAATATAACCCAGGAAAGACAGGAAGCATGGAATTCACATGTTTCATCTTTAACAAAAAGATTATTCTCCAACAGCCGTTAGAAAACGTGTTGCTGGTGAGCCTCAGAGTCCTTAGAAAGAAAATCAAAATGTCATCCACACAAAAAAACAAAGCATCAAATCACATCCCTCAGTACATCACTGACTAGGTTCTGGAAAACAGCAGGGGCGTTAGTGAGGCCAAAAGGCATGACCAAATACTCAGTGGTGTGTTGAACGCCGGTTTCCACTCGCGGACAAGGTGGTAGGCATTCCGGAGGGCGAGTTTGGTGAACACCGTGGCACCATGGAGAGGGGCAAAAGCAGAGCTGATGAGTGGCAAGGGATACTTGTTCTTCACAGCGATGTTATTCAGCCCACAGAAGTCTATGCACGACCTCAGCATCCCATCCTTTTTTCTTTACAAAGACAAATCCAGCACCTACCGAAGAGGAAGAAGGCCTGATACTGTATGTCCTACAGCCAGGGAATCCTGGATGTACACCTCCATAGCCTCCTGCTCGGGGCGAGAGAGGTTATACAACAGGCTACAGGGGAGAGGAACTCCAGGCTGGAGGTCAATTGCGCAGTTGTACGGCCGATGAGGCGGCAGCGACAGGGCGTGGTGCTTGCTGAACACATAAGCTAGATCGTGATACTAGAGAGGAACTCATGACAGGTCCGGAGGTTGTGGAAAGGACTGGGGCACAGACAAGGCAGGGGCAAGTGCAGAACAAAGGCAATTTGAGTGACAAAATGAACTCCAAGTGGTTACCTTTCTGGTGGTCCAGTCAATTTGTGGATTGTGCAGCTTTATCCAAGGATGGCCAAGATCCAGGTAAGAGAGGGCAGTCGATTATGTGGAGACTGATCCTTTCCTGGTGATTCCCAGAGAGACGCAGGATGACAGGGACAGTTCTCTCAGACACGGGCGAGGAGCTGTCCGTTGAGAGCATTGGCATCAAGGGGTGAATCGAGTGGAACAGTGTCCAGGCCCAACTGGATAACGACACCTCGGTCCAGGAAACTCTCGTCGGTGCCCGAGTCGATAAGCGCAGGCAGAGGAAAAGCCTGGTTCTGCCACACAAGGGTGCCGTCTAGCAAGGGGAGATGGGCTGGCGATTTGGTTACAATATACCTTTTGCTGGCCGCAGGGAACGAGTGGAGACAAAGTGACCAATCTGACCACAGTATAGGCAGCTCCTAGTGATGATTCGCCGCTGCCTTTCCTCAGGTGAGAGACGGGCCCGGCCAAGTGGCATGGGTTCAGGTTCTGGAAGAGACTTGGGAAGGGAGGGAGTCAGAGGAGAACCAAGCAATGAAGCAGATGTTGTGATGGGGCATGCAACCCTACCTGCCCTCACCCTCCGACGCTCATGGAGACAGCTGTCGATGCAGATGGCGAGAGAGATGAGCTCCTCGAGTCCATCTAGCTCATCCCTGGACACCAACTCGTCCTTGATGTCTCAGTGAGAGCTTACTGAAATGCTCCCTGAAGGGCCTCCTCATTCCAGCCGCTCTCAGTGGCGAGGGTGCAAAACTCGATTGCCATCTCAACGACACTATGGGAGCCTTGACGGACGGACAGGAGTCGCTTAGCGGCATCCTTACCGCAGACACGGTGGTCAAAGACTCTCCTCTCATCTCCTTTGTGAAGCTGAAGTAGGAGGAGCAGATGGGGGACTGTCTCTCCCACACCGCGTGGCCCAGGAAAGCGCTGCTCCACAGAGGCTGCCGATCAGGAAGGAAATCTTGGCAGGCTCGCTAGCGTAAGCGAAGGGCTGTTGCTCGTATACTAGTGAACATTGTACCAAAAAGGCTTTGCAAGCTCCGAGGTTGACATCGTCAACCAGACGGGACCGGAACTGTAGCAGAGAAGAATACAGCGTCAGGCAAGGGAAAACAGGCACAACACGAAAACAGTATCTATGCAGGAACAAACGTCTAAAACCGCAGACTGACTGAGCAGAGGTTACGATCTGGCAGAGTGGAAGTGGCAGGGCTGAGTATTTGTAGAGGTCTTGATTATGGAACAGGTTGCAACTGGTGGGGATCTGCTCTACCTCCAGCACACCTGTCTCGACCCACACAATCACACAGGAAGAGAGCACTGGGGGAGGGGCGACAGGTTAGGGAGACAGAATGAGCAGTAGAGGGCGTGGCAGGTGCAGATGTAACACTTTGGATGTACACAGAGATATAAAAATGATTATGTCAATCTCTCCTGGCTCAAAGTGGAGGAGAGATTGACTTCATCACTACTTGTATTTGTAAGAGGTGACATGTTGAATGCACCGAGGTGTCTGTTTGAACTACTGGCACACAGCTCTGACACCCATGCATACCCCATAAGAAATGCCACCAGAGGTCGCTTCAAGTCCCAAGTCCAGAACAGACTATTTAAAAAAATATATATATATTTCACCTTTATTTAACCAGGTAGGCAAGTTGAGAACAAGTTCTAATTTACAATTGCGACCTGGCCAAGATAAAGCAAAGCAGTTCGACACATACAACGACACAGAGTTACACATGGAGTAAAACAAACATACAGTCAATAATACAGTATAAACAAGTCTATATACGATGTGAGCAAATGAGGTGAGATAAGGGAGGTAAAGGCAAAAAGGCCATGGTGGCAAAGTAAATACAATATAGCAAGTAAAACACTGGAATGGTAGATTTGCAATGGGAGAATGTGCAAAGTAGAAATAAAAATAATGGGGTGCAAAGGAGCAAAATAAATTAATTAATTAAATACAGTAGGGAAAGAGGTAGTTGTTTGGGCTAAATTATAGGTGGACTATGTACAGGTGCAGTAATCTGTGAGCTGCTCTGACAGTTGGTGCTTAAAGCTAGTGAGGGAGATAAGTGTTTCCAGTTTCAGAGATTTTTGTAGTTCGTTCCAGTCATTGGCAGCAGAGAACTGGAAGGAGAGGCGGCCAAAGAAAGAATTGGTTTTTGGGGTGACTAGAGAGATATACCTGCTGGAGCGTGTGCTGCAGGTGGGAGATGCAATGCTGACCAGCGAGCTGAGATAAGGGGGGACTTTACCTAGCAGGGTCTTGTAGATGACATAGAGCCAGTGGGTTTGGCGACGAGTATGAAGCGAGGGCCAGCCAACGAGAGCGTACAGGTCGCAATGGTGGGTAGTATATGGGGCTTTGGTGACAAAACGGATTGCACTGTGATAGACTGCATCCAATTTGTTGAGTAGGGTATTGGAGGCTATTTTGTAAATGGCATCGCCAAAGTCGAGGATTGGTAGGATGGTCAGTTTTACAAGGGTATGTTTGGCAGCATGAGTGAAGGATGCTTTGTTGCGAAATAGGAAGCCAATTCTAGATTTAACTTTGGATTGGAGATGTTTGATATGGGTCTGGAAGGAGAGTTTACAGTCTAACCAGACATCTAAGTATTTGTAGTTGTCCATGTATTCTAAGTCAGAGCCGCCCAGAGTAGTAATGTTGGACAGGCGGGTAGGTACAGGTAGCGATCGGTTGAAGAGCATGCATTTAGTTTTACTTGTATTTAAGAGCAATTGGAGGCCACGGAAGGAGAGTTGTATGGCATTGAAGCTTGCCTGGAGGGTTGTTAACACAGTGTCCAAAGAAGGGCCAGAAGTATACAGAATGGTGTCGTCTGCGTAGAGGTGGATCAGAGACTCACCAGCAGCAAGAGCGACCTCATTGATGTATACAGAGAAGAGAGTCGGTCCAAGAATTGAACCCTGTGGCACCCCCATAGAGACTGCCAGAGGTCCGGACAGCAGACCCTCCGATTTGACACACTGAACTCTATCAGAGAAGTAGTTGGTGAACCAGGTGAGGCAATCATTGGAGAAACCAAGGCTGTCGAGTCTGCCGATGAGGATGTGGTGATTGACAGAGTCGAAAGCCTTGGCCAGATCAATGAATACGGCTGCACAGTAATGTTTCTTATCGATGGCGGTTAAGATTGCATTTAGGACCTTGAGCGTGGCTGAGGTGCACCCATGACCAGCTCTGAAACCAGATTGCATAGCAGAGAAGGTATGGTGAGATTCGAAATGGTCGGTAATCTGTTTGTTGACTTGGCTTTCGAAGACCTTAGAAAGGCATGGTAGGATAGATATAGGTCTGTAGCAGTTTGGGTCAAGAGTGTCACCCCCTTTGAAGAGGGGGATGACCGCAGCTGCTTTCCAATCTTTGGGAATCTCAGACGACACGAAAGAGAGGTTGAACAGGCTAGTAATAGGGGTGGCAACAATTTTGGCAGATAATTTTAGAAAGAAAGGGTCCAGATTGTCTAGCCCGGCTGATTTGTAGGGGTCCAGATTTTGCAGCTCATTCAGAACATCAGCTGAGCAGATTTGGGAGAAGGAGAAATGGGGGAGGCTTGGACGAGTTGTTGTGGGGGGTGCAGTGCTGTTGACCGGGGTAGGAGTAGCCAGGTGGAAAGCATGGCCAGCCGTAGAAAAATGCTTATTGAAATTCTCAATTATGGTGGATTTATCAGTGGTGACAGTGTTTCCTATCTTCAGTGCAGTGGGCAGCTGGGAGGAGGTGTTCTTATTCTCCATGGACTTTACAGTGTCCCAGAACTTTTTTGAGTTAGTGTTGCAGGAAGCAAATTTCTGCTTGAAAAAGTTAGCCTTGGCTTTTCTAACTGCCTGTGTATAATGGTTTCTAGCTTCCCTGAACAGCTGCATATCACAGGGGCTGTTCGATGCTAATGCAGAACGCCATAGGATGTTTTTGTGTTGGTTAAGGGCAGTCAGGTCTGGGAGAACCAAGGACTATATCTGTTCCTGGTTCTAAATTTCTTGAATGGGGCATGTTTATTTAAGATGGTTAGGAAGGAATTTTTTAAAAATATCCAGGCATCCTCTACTGACGGGATGAGATCAATATCCTTCCAGGATACCCCGGCCAGGTCGATTAGAAAGGCCTGCTCGCTGAAGTGTTTCAGGGAGCGTTTTACAGTGATGAGTGGAGGTCATTTGACCGCTGACCCATTACGGATGCAGGCAATGAGGCAGTGATCGCTGAGATCTTGGTTGAAAACAGCAGAGGTGTATTTAGAGGGCAAGTTGGTTAGGATGATATCTATGAGGGTGCCCGTGTTTAAGGCTTTGGGGAGGTACCTGGTAGGTTCATTGATAATTTGTGTGAGGTTGAGGGCATCAAGTTTAGATTGTAGGATGCCTGGGGTGTTAAGCATGTTCCAGTTTAGGTCGCCTAGCAGCACAAGCTCTGAAGAAAGATGGGGGGCAATCAGTTCACATATGGTGTCCAGAGCACAGCTGGGGGCAGAGGGTGGTCTATAGCAGGCGGCAACGGTGAGAGACTTGTTTTTAGAGAGGTGGATTTTTAAAAGTAGAAGTTCAAATTGTTTGGGTACAGACCTGGATAGTAGGACAGAACTCTGCAGGCTATCTTTGCAGTAGATTGCAACACCGCCCCCTTTGGCAGTTTTATCTTGTCTGAAAATGTTGTAGTTTGGAATTAAAATGTCTGAATTTTTGGTGGTCTTCCTAAGCCAGGATTCAGACACAGCTAGAACATCCGGGTTGGCAGAGTGTGCTAAAGCAGTGAATAGAACAAACTTAGGGAGGAGGCTTCTGATGTTAACATGCATGAATTACGGTTACAGAAGTCGTCAAAAGAGAGCGCCTGGGGAATAGGAGTGGAGCTAGGCACTGCAGGGCCTGGATTCACCTCTACATCGCCAGATGAACAGAGTAGGAGTAGAATAAGGGTGCGGCTAAGAGCAATAAGAATTGGTCGTTTAGAACGTCTGGAACAGAGAATAAAAAGAGGTTTCTGGGGTCGATAAAATAGCATCAAGGTATAATGTACAGACAAAGGTAAGGTAGGATGTGAATACAGTGGAGGTAAACCTAGGTATTGAGTGATGAAGAGAGAGATATTGTCTCTAGAAACATCATTGAAACCAGGAGATGTCATTGCATGTGTGGGTGGTGGAACTAATAGGTTGGATAAGGTATAATGAGCAGGACTAGAGGCTCTACAGTGAAATAAGCCAATAAACACTAACCAGAACAGCAATGGACAAGGCATATTGACATTAAGGAGAGGCATGCTCAGTCGAGTGATCAAAAGGGTCCAGTGAGTGGAGAGGTTGGTTGGGGGTCACGGCGATTTAGACAGCTAAATCGGTAGCAAGCTAGCATAGGAGCAAGCTAGCATAGGATGGAGGTCTGTTATTAGCCAACTCTTGCGTTCCGTCAGTAGATTAGTGGGTTTCCGTGTGGTAGAGGGGATTAATCCAAATCACACAACAACAACAAAAATAAAAACAATAGATATAGTTATAGAGGCCCAAGAAGAAAAATAAATAAAGAAATAAAAATAAAATACAAATTGTCCGATTGTCTATTCAGATAGCAGCCGATAAGATAGCCAACGGCTAGCAGGCCGCAGATGGGCGCCCAGGCAACGTTGCGCCGGAGGAGTCAGCCGGACAATTCCCTCGGGTAGACAACGTCGGCAGTCCAGCCGTGAAGGCCCGGTGGGGCTCCGCGTAGGCAGCAAAACGGGTCCGGATAGGTGACTGCAGCCCAGGAGTGATTGATGGAACTCTTCAGCTGGCTAGCTCCGGAACAATTGATGTTAGCTCCGGAATCGACGAAAGCCGATAGTCACACGGATAGCAGCTAGCTAGCTGCGAGATCCAGGCATGGACGTCCAGAGCCAGCGGCCGAAATCCAGGGACATGGAGAGAAAAATTGGTCCGATATGTTCCGCTCCGACCCGCGCTGCACCGCGCCGTACAAAACTGGCGATAGATTCTCAAGCCAAAGGACAGCCGATGACCACAAACCGTGGTCAGCTG
Source organism: Oncorhynchus mykiss (assembly GCF_013265735.2). Lineage (NCBI taxonomy): Eukaryota > Metazoa > Chordata > Actinopteri > Salmoniformes > Salmonidae > Oncorhynchus > Oncorhynchus mykiss. The sequence continues at coordinate 54,467,591 of NC_048566.1, read as the reverse complement.
AGTACCAACGATTAGCCAGTAAATAAGCTAACTAGCTTCTGAACTAGCCCCTGAACCAGCTTCAGAGTAGCTTCTGGACCAGCTTCTGGCTAGCTCACGGCTAGCTTCTGGCTAATTTCTGGCTAGCCTCTCGGAGGATCACAGATCTGAGGTAAATAATACTTTTTTATATAAATATAAATTGGTGAAGCGGATTGCAGGAGAGTGTTCTGAAGATGAGTTTTTGGAAAATTAAAAATGTATGTGAAAAAAAAGTTGTAAATATATATATATATACGGGACACGACAGGACGAGGACAAAAATACGTCTGAACTGCTATGCCATCTTGGGGAGATTAGTGGAGGAACACATTGGAGGCACACAGTACTACATAGAGCCATGACTACATGGAACTCTATTCCACATCAAGTAACTCATGCAAGCAGTAAAATTATATTTAAAAAACAGATATAAATAAACCTTATGGTACAGCGGAAACTGTGAAGCAACACAAACACAGGCACAGACACATGCATACACACATGATAACATACACACTATACACACGTACACATGGATTTTGTGTTGTAGATATGTGGTAGTGGAGTAGGGGTCTGAGGGCACACACGTGGTGTGTTGTGAAATCTGTTGTGAATGTGTTGTGAAATGTGTTGTGAATGTGTTGTAATGTTTTTTAAATAGTATAACTGCCTTAATTTTGCTGGACCCGATGAAGAGTAGCTGCTTCCTTGGCAGCAGATAATTGGGATCCATAATTAATTAATTAATTTTAAACAGTTATTTATCAAATTCAGCAGGCTATGGTGTGAAATAGGCTTTTAGAAGTGCCATCTTAATTTGATTACTTATCGTTAATGCTGTATTTGGCGTGCTTTGGTGTGCTTATTAATGCACAAGCATACCCACTCTTACGATACAATTATTTAATAAGTCATCCAAAAGTTTTAAAGTGCGTGAAGTTCCAAATGCAGTTATCACTACATTTGTAATGCGACAGGTATTTTATTTTAAATACACAAAAAACATTAAGAAAATAATGTCTGTCACTGCGGATCTGACTTTTCCGGGATCTTCAGTTTTATGTACTAAATATCACCTGCGCATGTGAATACGTTCAGCACGTGTATATTCTCTACTATGCGTAGAAACAGGCTACTCGGGCAAATTGTGCTCGTTTATTAAAGTTAGATGAAAGCTGAATCAATGTCTGCAAGATCACATAATGATAGTATTCTACATAACAGTACCGAATATGATAGCATTGTATAACGTTACTGTAAGACAAAAAAACTACCGCATTCAATCGTGAATAATAATTCTTGATGTTTTACCAGTGAAAAGTCCGTGCAACATCTGCATGTCAACCATTTGGTCTCAATCAGTTAGAAGGGTTTTTTCCGCTAGCGTCTATATCCACTAAATCAGATTCCACAGTCACAAAGTCAAATTCCACAGTCACAAAGTCAGATTCCACAGTCACAAAGTCAGATTTCACAGTCACAAAGTCAAGATTGGCTACACAATTTAATTGTAGAGCAGGAATAAGGTTAGCAGTGTGTTTAAGGTTAGTAAAACGGTTAGGATTAGGTTTTAAATCAAATTTGAAGAAGTTATCTTTTAGAAATTGGTGGGGTTTATGGCTTTCTGGGTATAGAAGCTGTTGACCTTCTTGAGTTATACAGTGTTGCTTCGAAGTAGCCTACAGCGTTGTTTTGAATGATGTACAGTGAACTCTTTTTTTGAGAAGATTGTGTTAAACTATAGCATAGCCTCTGTGTATTTTACCTGGTGATGTGCGCTGTTGAATTTTGGCCACATGAGAGAAAAATCTGTTGGTGTTTTTGTCTTACAGTAACATTATACCGTGCTATAACATTCTGTTATGTCGAACACTGTGATCATTATGTCGATTAAATATTTTTCCTTTATTTAAATAGGCAAGACAGTTTAGAAGAAATTATTATTTACAATGACAGCCTAGTAACATTGGGTTGACTGTCTTGTTCTGAGGCAGAACAACACATTTTTATCTTGTCAGCTCGGGGATTTGATCCAGCAACCTTGCGGTTACTGGTCCAACGCTCTAACCACTAGGCTACCTGCCTCCCCTAAATTTGAAAACATATGAATTGTTGTATCATTATTAGTGTTTGGACAATACATTTTCATATTAACAATAAATACAGGTTATAGACACTTATTTATTTATATTCTAATAATGTGGGGGACTTTTATTTTTATTTATTTTTTAATTCCATGACCCAGATCCTACTGAGTACTCCCTACCCCACATCGGCACAAATAATTGTTTTTCCTGTACAGTGCTCTAATTGTACAATATAATGTCCAGGGAACTCATTTATAAATGTTGCATATGCACAAAATATGCCCCAAAACATACGTACACAAGTTGCCATTTACAAATGAGAATGTGCTTATCCTCCTGCAAACTTTAGACAATGCATATGCACAGTTTCTAGTTGTTGAAGTATTGCATTGCAAGAATGCAAAAGTAGTAGCCTTGTGCAAATGGTGAATATACAGTATATCACGATTATTCATAGCAAAGAAAACATGTAGCCTAACTAAATAACAACAATATGCAAACATTTTCCATTAGTGATGACTGACAGTTTTTTTCTTCTTATCTTTGCATTCTAAAATAAAACATTCCTAATCTTTTCAGACTGTGATGGTTTCATAGGCTACTCGTGTTGCGGAATAGCCTATAGGCCTACAACAAGTGTGTATAGGGTACCATTTCTCCCATCTCTCATTTAATGAGAAGTATTTTGTTCTATTCAATCCGATCCAAAGCGCAGATTAACGGTAGAACAGACAGTTCACCTTTTCCATTGACGTTTGTAGGCTACACCGAATACTGTAATGTCCAATTTCTCGGGAAGACAATATTTAATTTCTAAACATAATACATATATCACAACCATTACTGCATCACACCATGTTCTGTTTTCCCTTTCTTTGAGCTTGTCTTCAGCCCCCTCCAGATGTCGCCCATCTTCCCCATTTAAATTTTATTTAATGTTTATTTAACTAGGCAAGTCAGTTAAGAACAAATTCTTATTTACAGTGATGGCCTACTCCGGCCAAACCCAGACAACGTTGGGCCAATTGTGCGCCGCATTATGGAACTCCCAATCACAACCTGATGTGACACAGCCTGGATTCAAACTAGGTACTATACTGACACATCTTGCACTGAGATGCAGTGCCTTAGACTGCTGCACCACTCGGTAGCCCATTATCCCCTGTGCATTTATACCTGTGTTCTCTGTTTGTCTTTTGCTAATTTGTCTTGTCTCGTCAAGTCTACTAGCATGTTTTTGTACTCCTGTTTTCTTGAGCCCCTGTTTTCTAGTTATGCCTGTTTTGATCATTCTGCCTGCCCTGACCATGAGCCTGCCTACTTTTTTGTACATTTTGCCACTGCCCTGGATTACTGACCTCTGCCTCCCCTTAGCCTGCCTGCCACTCGGTACCTTACGGACTCTGCCCTGGACTACCGGCCTATGCCTGCCCTTGACCTGTCGTTTGCCTGTCCCCTGTTTTATAATAAACATCTGTTATTCGAACTGTCTGCATCTGGGTCTTATCCTGAATCGTGATAAACAGAATAAATTCTTCACCTTTTCTAGCCATGTTGAGACAGTTTAGTTCCTATTCCTGAAGTAGCCATACAAAACAAATTCCCATGTGCATCTCTCATTTAATTGGGCCTAAAATAGATTATTATAATTTAAAGTTCTTGCTCTATGTATCTGACAGGAAGCACGGTTTTCTAACATACATAATTTAACAGGTGAACAGACTGTTGCGCCTATTGAATTGTGTAGGCTACCACTCTAAGTTGGCCTACTTGTAGTTTTCTTCTTTTTATTAGTAGACAATGTTTCAGATTTCAGCATATTTAGGTTTGGGGAAAAGTGAATGCGAGACTATTGCATTCAAAATATCCACAACAATTAGCAATTGTTGTTCTATTTCAGAAATGGACAGATAAAGCAAATGTCACTGCAAAAGAAAACATTCTGAGAACACCTCCAAAGACATTTGATCAAGTTCACAATGCATTGTTATTTCCTTTAGATGCTGTCTTGCCTAATTCCAGTACTTCCAAAGTGTACAGCAAATAAGGGCGTTATAGTCACCATAAAAGGTGAATGATTGGCGTTTTTTAGGTGGAGTTATATAATGTTTGAACACACACACATAGTTTTACGGAAGATCTGATTTATCATTCATAAGGGGAAACATGCGTATGCCATGTGCCAAGTTTATAAATCTCAACATTTTGGTGGGTGCGCAGTCTTTTCAGAAATCGTGTACACATCTATTTAGTGTTACATTTACCCAACGGTTATAAATGAGGCCCCAGGCACCCCATTTTAAGCGGTTTTGCCACAGTAAAAGGCCAGCAACACTCCATATTATTCAGAGCCCCATTAAATGACACCATATAGGCTATATATTCTACAGACCCTACTGAGTTCTCCCCACCCCACCTTTGCATCGCCCTTAAACTATACTTGTCCTTATAAGCCAATATATTGTGTGATTTGCATTAGGAATGTATTTGACATTGTAACATGTTTTAAAAAACGAATAAAATACAAATGTCACTTAAATATGAACAAATATGAATCACTGTTAATGTTTAGACAATTATTTGTCATTCATCATGAATAAATACTGGTTATTTCGTGGGGACTTTTATTTAGAAGATTTCCGAAATTCCGTGACCCGGAAGTACCTTTTTTTTAGTGTTGCTGACGAGACGTTGATAGCCTTGCTCTGTTCTCAAAACATTTACATTTGTTGGCTAATATAGCCGAATGCATTCTTCTTTGACCTTGCCTGCTTTAACGTGTTTAAAGGGGAGTACTGTAATTCAAGAGAAGCGAGATTTAACAGCACGAAGTTCTGATACTTGCACGGTTTTGAATGTGAGCTTGCTAGCTAGCTATCTTCAGATGATGCATTAGCTAGCTAGCTCGGTGCCACCGAAATTGGGGACAACAAAGTTGATAATCGAATCCAGAAGTTAGCCCAAACAAACAATACGAATTAGTTTGGATGCAGCTTGTTTTGTGCTTTGAAATAATGGGTTTCAGTCAAACGAATTACTGTATCAACCAAGCTCAATTGAGTTTTTCATGTGAGCACTGAATAACCTTGTTTCGGTATTTTAATGGGAGGCGGGCTGCGTTGGAGTAGTACATCTAGTGGGCGACACTTGCGAAGAAGGCGAAGGTGCCGGCGACGTGCTGGGCTTGGATGGACTCGCTTGCCGGGTACGTATACAAAGCGGCTGCTGAGGGCCGAGTCCTGACGTTGGCCGCCCTGCTGCTCAACCACTCCGAGGCTGAGACACGATATTTACTCAGTTACGTGACCCACCTCGCTGGCCAACGGTCAACTCCTCTCATCATTGCATCTCGAAACGGACACGACAAAGTTGTGAGGCTGCTGCTGGATCACTACAAGGTGGATACTGAACAGACTGGCACAGTCAGATTTGACGGGTTAGTATTCATTAATTGAATCATTGGTCAGTCAATTGTGTGTGATTGCACTTTATTTCTGCTGGCAATGGTGGGAAAATTAAGCACCGTAATGGTCTTTTATGTCAAATGCATTATTTGCTGGAATTATTTGCTGGGTAATTCATTTGACCCATCTGTTCTCCCTCCTTCAGGTATGTCATTGATGGGGCCACCGCCTTGTGGTGTTCGGCTGGCGCAGGACACTTTGAGGTGGTCCGCCAGTTGGTGTGCCACCAGGCGAATGTCAACCACACCACTGTCACCAACTCCACCCCCCTGAGAGCGGCCTGCTTTGACGGGCGCCTGGACATTGTGAAATACCTGGTGGAACACCAGGCCAACATCGGCATCGCCAACAAGTATGATAACACCTGCCTGATGATCGCCGCCTACAAGGGCCACACGGACGTGGTGGGCTTTCTGCTGGAGCATGGCGCTGACCCCAATGCCAAGGCCCACTGCGGGGCCACAGCCCTGCACTTTGCTGCTGAGGCAGGCCACCTGGACATCGTGAAGGAGCTGGTGCGCTGCCAGGCAGCCATGGTGGTGAACGGCCATGGCATGACACCGCTCAAAGTGGCGGCGGAGAGCTGCAAGGCGGACGTGGTGGAGTTGCTGCTGTTGCACGCCGAGTGTGACCCACACAGCCGCATCGAGGCTCTGGAGCTCCTGGGTGCCTCGTTCGCCAACGACCGGGAGAACTATGACATCCTCAAGACCTACCACTACCTCTACCTGGCCATGCTGGAGCGCCACCGCGATCTCGGCGCGCTCATCGCCAAGGAGCTGCTGCCACCCATCGAGGCCTACGGCGGTAGGGGCGAGTGCCGCACCCCGCAGGAGCTGGAGGCCATCCGGGCGGACCGCAATGCGCTGCACATGGAGGGTCTGATGGTGCGCGAGCGCATCCTGGGCTCGGACAACATCGACGTGTCACACCCTATCATCTACCGGGGTGCCGTGTATGCCGACAACATGGAGTTCGACCAGTGCATCAAGCTGTGGCTGCACGCGCTGCTCCTGCGCCAGAAGGGCAACCGCAACACTCACAAGGACCTGCTGCGCTTCGCCCAGGTCTTTTCGCAGATGGTGCACCTGAAGGAGCCGGTGGGGGCGGAGCCAGTGAAGCAGGTGCTGCACTGCAGCGTGCTGGAGATCCAGAGGAGCATGGCCAGGGTGGAAGCAGCGCCTGAGGCCGAGCTTCACACGGCCATGGACAACTACGAGTCCAACGTGTTCACCTTTCTTTACCTGGTGTGCATCAGCACCAAGACAGTGTGTGGTGAGGAGGAGCGCGCCCGCATCAACAAGCAGATCTACAACCTGATCCAGCTGGACCCGCGCTCGCGGGAGGGCTCGTCCCTCTTGCACCTGGCCATCAGCTCCAGCACTCCAGTGGACGACTTCCACACCAACGATGTGTGCACCTTTCCCAACGCGCAGGTAACCAAGCTGCTGCTGGACTGCGGCGCGCAGGTGAACGCGGTGGACCACGAGGGCAACAGTCCGCTGCACATCATTGTGCAGTACAACCGGCCCATCAGCGACTTCCTGACGCTGCACGCCATCATCATCAGCCTGGTGGAAGCGGGCGCCCACACTGACATGACCAACAAGCAAAAGAAGACGCCACTGGACAAGAGCACCACGGGAGTGTCGGAGATCCTGCTCAAGACCCAGATGAAGATGAGCCTCAAGTGCCTGGCGTCGCGGGCCGTTCGCCAGCACCAAATCACATACCGCAACCAGATCCCTAAGACTCTGGAGGAGTTTGTGGAGTTCCACTGATCCACCTGGCCATGGAGACCTTTTAAACAATTAGAATCTCTTGTTCTTTTTTTGTTTTATAATTTTCTAACAAATCAGAACAGTGCTGGCTGGGGATGATTATGAACAGTTTGACACATTGTGGTTTTTAACAATGGTTCCCTTTTTTTCTATTATAAGTATGAATTGCGAGTACCAGCAGGAGCGCCCATGTTCTCGTTCTCCAGATCTCTTACTGAAGTGTGTTACTGTCTGTGGTTGTCATTCTGACTACTGGGTGTCACCAGCAGAATGAGGAAATTGACAGCCTGCTTTGTGCTTTCACTTTCCCAGAGTGTTCCAAAGAGAATACTTGGCACAGCCAAGCATCCACACAATGGTGACAACAGCAGGACCATTTGACAGCTTGTACTGCATGGATCCAATTGTCCCAGACATCCAGCTGGGTTCGCAACCATGAAAAGTAACATTACACTCTTGATTCTTTTTGCCTTATCATGTTTGCCTGTTGCAGGGATGCTGTGTGCCATGTTGCAATGATTATTGGGGTCAGTGTTTTTTTGGTGTGTGTTTGAGGGAGCGAATGCGTGTCAGTCAGAAAAAGGCTGGGAGGTGAGACGGTAGTAGTTAGTCTTGGCGATAGAGAATAAGCAAGAAATGCACGGCTTTGCCAAGCAGCCAGTCAAACTTGTGTGTTAGACAGTGACGCAGAGATCTTGTGGGACTTTCTTTTATTTCAGTCACCCATTGCTCTTTAAAGTTTTCACGGTTCCACTGATGTCTACATTTTAGACAGTGGTTTGCCTTGTGATTCTCATTTCTAGTTGGATTGTCTGCCTATGTTTGGTTCCAAACTCATGACTGGTGATTGAGTATTGCATTATAATAACAGATCGTTTCAGATTTCTCTAGAAGAACAGCGAGCCAACCCACACAGTACAGAGAGAGAGAGAGAACTGCTGGACAGCACTTTATACTTATAATAGGAGTATTTTATTTTTCTTTCATAACTGATATTTAAAAAAAACTAAAAATCAAAAGAAGTTTTATTTAAGAGGGTATGTTTGAAGATATATTTTTATGGAAAAAACATCTGTGGAAGTAGATGTAAAAGGAGCTTTCTTTTACACAAACACTGACTGGTAAAGATGTGCCTGTGATTCTATTTAGATTTTCTCTATCGGAGTAATTAGGCGTAGATGTCCCCTTTTAACCAAGTCACCAACGCATGTGGGTTGTTGGCCATCCTGATGAGCTTTACTACAGTGTGAGGGAACGAGCTTGGCGGCTGTCTGTGGAGACTCCATGGCTTTGGCTGAGTATGACCACATACGGGCCTTTAAATGGATGCTGCTGGTATTGATGTTTGAGCATGTCTTCCATTCTACGTCTCTTGGATTTGTGTGTGGGTGCGCATGCTGAGATCGAGGGAAGGACTGTGGAATGTTCCTGGCGGGGTTGAATGTAGGCCTATAATCTTTTCCCTCATGCTTGTAACATGTCGTTTGTCCATGATAGCCAACGATTTGTACTGTCCGTCCCTGTTCTGTTTCCCAATCAGATGGTCAGAGATTAAAGCTGAGAATGAAAGGTGATTTCTGCCTATTTTTCTTTGATTTTCATCGAAGTGATACTGTGACCGTAGCGTGCCGTTAAGTGTGCTTTCTACTTTAAAAGGGCGTGCGTGTTAAGACTTTTTAAATGCTCTCGCTATTGATTTGATCTGATTTGGCTTTTACTGCATGACACTGTTTAAAACAAAATCTGGAGTGGAGAATGTATGTACATTACCAGTCAAAAGTTTGGACACACCTACTCATTCAAGGGTTTTTCTTTATTTTTTTACATTTTTCTACATTGTAGAATAATAGTGAAAACACAAACTATGAAATAACACATGGAATCGTGTAGTAACCAAAAAAAAGTATTGTTATTTTATTTAACCTTTAACTAGGCAAGTCAGTTAAGAACAAATTCTTATTTACAATGACGGGCAAACCCTAACCTGGACGACACTGGGCCAATTGTGTGCCGCCCTATGGGACTCCCAATCACGGCCTGTTGTGATACAGCCTGGAATTGAACCCGGGTCTGTGGTGACGCCTCTCACACTGAGATGTACTGCTGCGCCACTCTGGAGCCCTAAACAAATCAAAATATATTTCATATTTGAGATTTTTCAAAGTATCCACCCTTTGACTTGATGACAGCTTTGCACACTCTTGGCATTCTCTCAACCAGCTTCACTGAGAATGCTTTTCCAACAGTCTTGAAGGAGTTCCCACATATGCTGAGCACTTGGCTGCTTTTACTTCACTCTGCGGTCCAACTCATCCCAAACCATCTCAGTTGGGTTGAGGCCGGGTGATTGTGGAGGCCAGGTTATCTGATGCAGCGCTCTTTCACTCTCCTTGGTCAAATAGCCCTTACACAGCCTGGAGGTGTGTTGGGTCATTGTCCTGCAAAAAAACAACTGATAGTTCCACTAAGCTCAAATCAGATGGGATAGTGTATCGCTGCAGAATGCTATGGTAGCCATGCTGGTTAAGTGTGCCTTGAATTCTAAATTAATCACTGACAATGTCACCAGCAAAGCACCCCCAAACTATCACCACCACCTCCTCCATGCTTCACGGTGGGAACCACACATGCAGAGATCATCTGTTCGCCTACTCTGCATCTCACAAAGACACGGAGGTTGGAACCAAAAATCTCAACATTGGACTCGTCAGACCAAAGGACAGATTTCTACTGGTCTAATGTCCATTGCTCATGGTTCTTGGCCCAAGCAAGTCTCTTCTTATTGGTGTCCTTTATTAGTGGTTTCTTTGCAGTAATTCTACCATGAAGGCCTGATTCACGCAGTCTCCTCTGAACAGTTGATGTTGATGTGTCTGTTACTTGAACTATTTCTGAGAAGGGTAACTAATGAACTTATCCTCTGCAGCAGAGGTAACTCTGGGTCTTCCTTTCCTGTGGCGGTCCTCATGAGAGCCAGTTTCATCATAGCGCTTGATGGTTTTTGCGACTACACTTGAAACTTTCAAAGTTCTTGAAATTTTCCAGATTGACTGACCTTCATGTCTTGAAGTGGTGATGGACTGTCTTTTATCTGCATACTTGAGCTGTTCTTGCCATAATATGGACTTGGTCTTTTACCAAATAGGGCTATCTTCTGTATACCCCCCCCCCCACACACACACACACACACACACCACCTTGTAACAACACGACTAATTGGCTCAAATGCATTCAGAAGGAAATAAATTCACTTTGAACAAGGCACACCTGTTAATTGAAATGCATTCCAGGTGTCTACCTCATGAAGCTGGTTGAGAGAATGTGTGAAAAGCTGTTAAGGCAAAGGGTGGCTACTTTATAAAATATATTTTGATTTGTATAGCACTTTACTACATGATTCAATGTGTTATTTCATAGTTTTGTTGTCTTCACTATTATTCTACAATGTAGAAAATAGTACAAATAAAGAAAACCAATGAATGAGTAGGGGTCTGTCCAAACTTTTGACTGGTACTGTATATCAGGTATTTCTATTTTAATATTTTGTATTTGGGGTAATGGTTGCAAATGAACCCAAAGACAGTTTAACCCAGTTTTTTTTTTTCTTCAGCAGTTTACATGTTTTTTGGAAAGACTAATGTGTTGAAGACATGAAAGATATTGCATATGTACAAAGTTGGTGTCATATTAAAGCTCAGTGTTTCCCGTTAGCTCATTGGTTTTGTCATTCCCCTTTCAAGCTAATGCAATTTATTTAATGTATTTAATCAAAGACAGCTATCAAAAGTCGAAGTGAAACTATTTCTGTCAGAAGTTGTGGGACTGGAACGATTTCTATATCACTCCATGTGTAAAGTGATACGTTTTTGCCTTGATATGAATATTTCTTATACTTTCTTTTTCTACCTGTGTGCAATTAATATTTTTTCAGGTATAATTATCAAAGGTGTAGTAAGTATCTCCCTTTCAATAGGACACCAAAACTGCTTATAAGTGAGTACACAACCAAATGTATTGACATTGGTCCTCTCCAGTCTCCGAAAATTTTACGTGGCAATTTTGTCAGAAATCCAAGTGGATAGTGCCAAAAATTTGTCTGATGTCACATGCAATGACCTGCATACCAGATGGCCTCTGGATTGAGTCAGAACAACTCTGGGCTTAAATCTTCTCTAAAACAGATGATTCCACTGATATACCACACATGTTTCATTGCATGTGGAAGCTGACCAATTCACTCCGTGGTTACAGTATACAGATTTAATTACACATAGAAAACTCATGAACTCTTTATAAACCACTTGGCATGCTTTAATGATTTCTACATGGCCATCATTGCATCTTCCTTGAGATCCTTTCTAGGACCCCAGGTCATCTGTGTTCATATATATAAATCCACAGGTTGTACGCCACGGTGCAAAGCAGCCTCGTATTGGTGTACATACATCTGACAACGTTGTTGCACAATAGCCTTAAGTTAATATTATGTAGTTGTATAGTAATGCCACTTTAACAGTCATCGACAACTTAATTCAGTTGCGAAGGCACAGTTGGATATGTACACAATTCAAGTTTATCGTTATACGACAAAAGTGCATCAGCTATAGAATACGGCATTTGCAAATACAATATAATATTTCAGTTGCGTCATGTTCTCTTCCAAAATAAATGAGTAGGTCGTTGCTGTTGCATATTTGAGAAACGCCATAGCAAAAGCCCAAAAAATCATCAGCCATTATAGGTAATCTTGTGTTCTGAACAGGCTGCCTGGTTTTCTTTGGCCTTGTGCTGTATATTAATGATGGGCTTATTCCATTCACTCTATTATATTCAGGCACACTTTCTTAGAAAAATATTCTGTGGTCATTGGTCTGGTGAAAGATTGTCATTTGGCTTTGTGGTGATGATTATGATAGGTCATAAAGGCTGACTTGTCCAGATGGTGTCAGTCTGTTGAAGTTCCTCAGTCATAAGAGAGAGAGACAGGTGGGCCGGGAGCTTCTGTCGGGTTCTAAGACAGCGAGTAAGAAGGCTCGGCAGTGCAAGACGGGTGCTGTTCAGCCAAGGGGAATACGGACACCGAGGTCACGCCCACAGTCTTGTCTGGGGGTGTGCTGGGGGTCCCTGAGTGATGGGGCTGATGCGGGTCTGCACTGTTGCCATGGTTACCGCTCCTCTGGCATCTTCCCGTTGGCTACTTGCTCCTCCTCTTCTTCCCTCTGTTTCTGCCTGTTGAAGAAGCCCAGCTGGGAAGGCAGAAACAGAGAGGGGAAAGAGTGAAACCAAAACCCTTCACCAGGTGTCTACAGGGACCAACATACTGGTAGAAAGGCTGAGTTATCCTTGACTATACACCAGGTCATTGATTATAAACCAGGTAGTTTGGCACCTGGATGCTGATTTGCTGAAAGCCATGGTATGTCAGATCGTATACCACGGGTATGACCCCACAAATATTTTTACTGTTCTACGTTGGTTACCAGTTTATAATAGCAATAAGGCACCTCAGGGGTTTGTGGTATATGACCACTATACATACCACTGTTAAGGGCTGTATCCAGGCACTCTGTGTTATGTTGTGCATAAGAACAGCCTTTAGCCGTGGTTTATTAGTCATATACCACACCCCCTCGTGCCTTATTGCTTTATTATAATGAAGATTTATGCAGGACGACATTGATTCATTCCTACCTTCCATAGAGCCAGGATGAGCAAGGCTAGCAGCAGCAGACCACCCAGCGTGCTCCCTACTATAATCCAGATGGGAATTTTGTAATCTTCCTCCTTTCTCATCTCCAGGATTATCTAGAGGGGAAATTACACTGGACTCAGGCATGGATGGGGGATCTGGTTTGGCTGGACTTTGCGGCAAGTAAACGGTCAACAAACATACATTTAATACGGTCTGAAATGTTTTTCATTCTCTATGACTGGTGGTCTAAAATGTGGATTTACATGAACATATAATGTGTATAGGTCATACCAGCACACTCCATCACCAATCTCTGAAATGACTGTGCCTGTTCAAGTTATCAAGTTGAACCCATGGTTTGAAGTGTAGTGAAATTGTAACAAAACAAATGAAAGGCATCTACAACAGCAAAGTAATCAGTATCACTTTCTGCCAGAAGGTGGAACCATAACCACATATATCTGAGCAACTATCACCACATTCTCCTGGTCCTCCTAGTTCTTAGGCCTCACTGCACTGGCAAACCAAACAAATGTGGGCGTTCAACAGAGGGACTATGTACACTTCATTAAGTACACTCAAACCAGCCCATTCCTTCAGGCTGTTATGAAGTGTTACAAAGTGTTATGAAGCATATGAAGTGTGAGTTGGACGCTGCTGGGTCTTACGTGTCGTGTTGGCCTCTCCTCATGCAGGAACACGGGACTGGACAGACTCAGTTCTATGGAGGCTGCTGTCACCAACTCCAGAGTTTTAAACTTCACCTATCAGGGAAGAGTTTAACGAGAAAATAACTATAATTGCAATGAACAAATAACTCAGTCATCAACAAGTGACATTAAAGAACAATAAGGAATTGAATGTTCTTTACATTAAAGGGGCGATTCAAAACTTTTGCCTCGGGACCAGATCAGGACTTAAAATGGTCCACACACACATGCACTGTTGTGAAGGCTAAACACCCGAATGTTAAGCGGTACTGGAGCAACAGTCGTGACACTTAAAGGCTCCTGAATAGCTTCTATCCCCAAGCCATAAGACTGCTAAATAGCTAACAAAATGGCTACATGGACTATCTGAGTTGACCCTTGTATTTATATATTTTTTTGTACTGTCTCTATGCACACTCACAGGACTCTACACACTCACGCACACTGACACTCCAACACACACATAACATGCACGCACATTTATACTGACTATACACAAGCACACACACTCGCATACATCTTAATTTACACTGTTGCTACTCTGTTTATCATACATCCTGGTGCCTAGTCACCTTACCCCTACACACATTTGAAGCCGGAAGTTTACATACACCTTGGCCAAATACATTTAAAATATTTTTTTTTTCTCTCACATTTAATCCAAGTAAATATTCCCTGTTTTAGGTCAATTAGGATCACCACTTCATTTTAAGAATGAGAAATGTCAGAATAATAGTAGAGATAATGATTTATTTCAGCTTTATTTTTTTTCATCACATTCCCAGTGGGTCAGAAGTTTACATACACTCATTTAGTATTTGGTAGCATTGCCTTTAAATTGTTTAACTTCAATCAAACGTTTCAGGTAGCCTTCCACAAGCTTCCCACAATAAATTGGGTGAATTTTGGCCCATTCCTCCTGACAGAGCTGACACCAACCTGAGTCAGGTTTGTAGGCCTCCTTGCTCGCACATGCTTTTTCAGTTCTGCCCACAAATTCTCTATATGATTGAGGTCAGGGCTTTGTGATGGGCACTCCAATACCTTGACGTTGTTGTCCTTAAGCCATTTTGTTATAACTTTGGAAGTATGCTTGGGGTCAGTGTACATTTGGAAGACCCATGTGCGACCAAGCTTTAACTTCCTGACTGATGTCTTGAGATATTGCTTCAATATATATCCACATATTTTTCCTTCCTCATGACGACATATATTTTGTGAAGTGCACCAGTCTCTCCTGCAGCAAAGCACCCCCACAACATGATGCTGCCACCCCCGTGCTTCACGGTTGGGATGGTGTTCATCGGCTTGCAAGCCTCCCCCTTTTTCCTCCAAACATAACAATGGTCATTATGGCCAAACAGTTCTATTTTTGTTTCATCAGACCAGAGGACATTTCTACAAAAAGTACGATCATTGTCCCCATGTGCAGTTGCAAACCGTAGTCTTGCTTTTTTTATGGCGGTTATGGAGCAGTGGCTTCTTCCTTTTTATTTTATTTTTTTATTTATTTTACCTTTATTTAACCAGGTAGGCAAGTTGAGAACAAGTTCTCATTTACAATTGCGATCTGGCCAAGATAAAGCAAAGCAGTTCGACAGATACAACGACACAGAGTTACACATGGAGTAAAACAAACATACAGTCAATTATACAGTATAAACAAGTCTATATACAATGTCAGCAAATGAGGTGAGAAGGGAGGTAAAGGCAAAAAAGGCCATGGTGGCAAGGTAAATACAATATAGCAAGTAAAACACTGGAATGGTAGTTTTGCAATGGAAGAATGTGCAAAGTAGAAATAAAAATAATAGGGTGCAAAGGAGCAAAATAAATAAATAAATTAAATACAGTTGGGAAAGAGGTAGTTGTTTGGGCTAAATTATAGGTGGGCTATGTACAGGTGCAGTAATCTGTGAGCTGCTCTGACAGTTGGTGCTTAAAGCTAGTGAGGGAGATAAGTGTTTCCAGTTTCAGAGATTTTTGTAGTTCGTTCCAGTCATTGGCAGCAGAGAACTGGAAAGAGAGGCGGCCAAAGAAAGAATTGGTTTTGGGGGTGACTAGAGAGATATACCTGCTGGAGCGTGTGCTACAGGTGGGAGATGCTATGGTGACCAGCGAGCTGAGATAAGGGGGGACTTTACCTAGCAGGGTCTTGTAGATGACATGGAGCCAGTGGGTTTGGCGACGAGTATGAAGCGAGGGCCAGCCAACGAGAGCGTACAGGTCGCAATGGTGGGTAGTAAATGGGGCTTTGGTGACAAAACGGATTGCACTGTGATAGACTGCATCCAATTTGTTGAGTAGGGTATTGGAGGCTATTTTGTAAATGACATTGCCAAAGTCGAGGATTGGTAGGATGGTCAGTTTTACAAGGGTATGTTTGGCAGCATGAGTGAAGGATGCTTTGTTGCGAAATAGGAAGCCAATTCTAGATTTAACTTTGGATTGGAGATGTTTGATATGGGTCTGGAAGGAGAGTTTACAGTCTAACCAGACACCTAAGTATTTGTAGTTGTCCACGTATTCTAAGTCAGAGCCGTCCAGAGTAGTGATGTTGGACAGGCGGGTAGGTGCAGGTAGCGATCGGTTGAAGAGCATGCATTTAGTTTTACTTGTATTTAAGAGCAATTGGAGGCCACGGAAGGAGAGTTGTATGGCATTGAAGCTTGCCTGGAGGGTTGATAACACAGTGTCCAAAGAAGGGCCGGAAGTATTCAGAATGGTGTCGTCTGCGTAGAGGTGGATCAAAGACTCACCAGCAGCAAGAGCGACCTCATTGATGTATACAGAGAAGAGAGTCGGTCCAAGAATTGAACCCTGTGGCACCCCCATAGAGACTGCCAGAGGTCTGGACAACAGACCCTCCGATTTGACACACTGAACTCTATCAGAGAAGTAGTTGATGAACCAGGCGAGGCAATCATTTGAGAAACCAAGGCTGTTGAGTCTGCCGATGAGGATGTGGTGATTGACAGAGTCGAAAGCCTTGGCCAGATCAATGAATACGGCTGCACAGTAATGTTTCTCATCGATGGCGGTTAAGATATCGTTTAGGACCTTGAGCGTGGCTGAGGTGCACCCATGACCAGCTCTGAAACCAGATTGCATAGCAGAGAAGGTATGGTGAGATTCAAAATGGTCGGTAATCTGTTTGTTGACTTAGCTTTCGAAGACCTTAGAAAGGCATGGTAGGATAGATATGTCTGTAGCAGTTTGGGTCAAGAGTGTCCCCCCCCTTTGAAGAGGGGGATGACCGCAGCTGCTTTCCAATCTTTGGGAATCTCAGACGACACGAAAGAGAGGTTGAACAGGCTAGTAATAGGGGTGGCAACAATTTCGGCAGATAATTTTAGAAAGAAAGGGTCCAGATTGTCTAGCCCGGCTGATTTGTAGGGGTCCAGATTTTGCAGCTCTTTCAGAACATCAGCTGAATGGATTTGGGAGAAGGAGAAATGGGGAAGGCTTGGGCGAGTTGCTGTTGGGGGTGCAGTGCTGTTGACAGCCGTAGAAAAATGCTTATTGAAATTCTCAATTATGGTGGATTTATCAGTGGTGACAGTGTTTCCTATCTTCAGTGCAGTGGGCAGCTGGGAGGAGGTGTTCTTATTCTCCATTGACTTTACAGTGTCCCAGAACTTTTTTGAGTTAGTTTTGCAAGAAGCAAATTTCTGCTTGAAAAAGCTAGCCTTGGCTTTTCTAACTGCCTGTATATAATGGTTTCTAGCTTCCCTGAACAGCTGCATATCACGGGGGCTGTTCGATGCTAATGCAGAACGCCATAGGATGTTTTTGTGTTGGTTAAGGGCAGTCAGGTCTGGGGAGAACCAAGGGCTATATCTGTTCCTGGTTCTAAATTTCTTGAATGGGGCATGTTTATTTAAGATGGTTAGGAAGGCATTTTTTAAAAATATCCAGGCATCCTCTACTGACGGGATGAGGTCAATATCCTTCCAGGATACCCCGGCCAGGTCGATTAGAAAGGCCTGCTCGCTGAAGTGTTTCAGGGAGCGTTTTACAGTGATGTGAGGAGGTCGTTTGACCGCTGACCCATTACGGATGCAGGCAATGAGGCAGTGATCGCTGAGATCTTGGTAGAAGACAGCAGAGGTGTATTTAGAGGGGAAGTTGGTTAGGATGATATCTATGAGGGTGCCCGTGTTTAAGGCTTTGGGGAGGTACCTGGTAGGTTCATTGATAATTTGTGTGAGATTGAGGGCATCAAGTTTAGATTGTAGGATGCCTGGGGTGTTAAGCATGTTCCAGTTTAGGTCGCCTAGCAGCACGAGCTCTGAAGATAGATGGGGGGCAATCAGTTCACATATGGTGTCCAGAGCACAGCTGGGGGCAGAGGGTGGTCTATAGCAGGCGGCAACAGTGAGAGACTTGTTTTTAGAGAGGTGGATTTTTAAAAGTAGAAGTTCAAATTGTTTGGGTACAGACCTGGATAGTAGGACAGAACTCTGCAGGCTATCTTTGCAATAGATTGCAACACCGCCCCCTTTGGCAGTTCTATCTTGTCTGAAAATGTTGTAGTTTGGAATTAAAATGTCTGAATTTTTGGTGGTCTTCCTAAGCCAGGATTCAGATACAGCTAGAACATCCAGGTTGGCAGAGTGTGCTAAAGCAGTGAATAGAACAAACTTAGGGAGGAGGCTTCTAATGTTAACATGCATGAAACCAAGGCTATTACGGTTACAGAAGTCGTCAAAAGAGAGCGCCTGGGGAATAGGAGTGGAGCTAGGCACTGCAGGGCCTGGATTCACCTCTACATCGCCAGAGGAACATAGGAGGAGTAGAATAAGGGTGCGGCTAAAAGCAATAAGAATTGGTCGTCTAGAACGTCTGGAACAGAGAGTAAAAGGAGGTTTCTGGGGGCGATAAAATAGCATCAAGGTATAATGTACAGACAAAGGTAAGGTAGGATGTGAATACAGTGGAGGTAAACCTAGGTATTGAGTGATGAAGAGAGAGATATTGTCTCTAGAAACATAATTGAAACCAGGAGATGTCATTGCATGTGTGGGTGGTGGAACTAATAGGTTGGATAAGGTATAGTGAGCAGGACTAGAGGCTCTACAGTGAAATAAGCCAATAAACACTAACCAGAACAGCAATGGACAAGACATATTGACATTAAGGAGAGGCATGCTTAGTCGAGTGATCAAAAGGGTCCAGTGAGTGGAGAGGTTGGTTCAGGGTCACGGTGATTTAGACAGCTAGCCAGGCCATCGGTAGCAAGCTAGCATAGGATGGAGTCTGTTGTTAGCCACCTCTTGCGTTCGGTCAGTAGATTAGTGGGGTTCCGTGTGGTAGAGGGGATTAATCCAAATCACACAACAACAACAAAAATAAGAACAATAGATATATTTATAGAGGCCCGAGAAGAAAACATAATAATAATAAAAATAAAACAAATTGTCCGATTGTCTATTCAGATAGCAGCCGGTAAGACAGCTAACGGTTAGCGGGCCGCAGATGGGCGTTCAGGTAACGTCACGACGGAGGAGCCAGCCGGATCTCCTTCAGGTAGATAACGTCGGCAGTCCAGTTGTGAAGGCCCGGTGGGGCTCCGCGTAGGCAGCAAAACGGGTCCGGATAGGTGACCGCAGCCCAGGAGTGAACAATGGAACTCAGGAGTGATTGACGGAGCTGGCTAGCACCGGAACAACCGATGCTTGCTCCGGAATCGACGAAAGCCGATTGTCACACGGATAGCAGCTAGCTAGCTGTGAGATCCGGGCATGAATGTCCAGAGAGCAGTCGAAATCCAGGGACATGGAGAGAAAAATTGGTCCGGTATGTTCCGTTCCGAGCCGCGCTGCGCCGTACAAAACTGGCGATAGATTTTCGAGCCAATGGATAGCCGATGACCACAAACCGTGGTTAGCTGAATACTAACGATTTGCCAGTAAAGAAGCTAACTAGCTTCTGATTAGCTTCTGGATTAGCTTCTGGGCTAGCTCCTGGCTAGCTTCTGGCTAGTTTCTGGCTAGCTTCTTGAAGTTTCTGGCTAGCTTCTTGGAGGATTACAGATCTGAGGTAAATAATACTTTTTTATAAATATAAATTGGTGAGGCGGGTTGCAGGAGAGTGTTTTGAAGATGAGTTGATGGAAAATAAAAATAAAATGTATGTGAAAAAAGTTGTAAATATTTATATGTACAGGACACGACAAGACGAGGACAAAAGACGTCTGAACTGCTATGCGATCTTGGAGAGAGATCTTCCTTGCTGAGCGGCCTTTCAGATTATGTCGATATAGGACTCATTTTACTGTGGATATAGATACTTTTGTACCTCTTTCCTCCAGCATCTTCACAAGGTCCTTTGCTGTTCTGGGATTGATTTGCACTTTTCGCACCAAAGTACGTTCATCTCTAGGAGACAGAATGGGTCTCCTTCCTGAGCGGTATGAAGGCTGCGTGGTACCATGGTGTTTATACTTGCGTACTGTTGTTTGTACAGATGAAGGTGGTACCTTCAGGCGTTTGGAAATTGCTCCCAAGGATGAACCAGACTTTCTGAGGTCTTGGCTGATTTCTTTTGATTTCCCCATGATGTCAAGCAAAGAGGCACTGAGTTTGAAGGTAGCCCTTGAAATACATCCACAGGTACATCTCCAATTGACTCAAATGATGTCAATTAGCCTATCAAAAGCTTATAAAGCCATGACATAATTTTCTGGAATTTTCCAAGCTGTTTAAAGGCACAGTTAACTTAGTATATGTAAACTTCTGACCCACTGGAATTGTTATACAGTGAATTAATTATAAGTGAAATAATCTGTCTGTAAACAATTGTTGGAAAAATTACTTGTGTCATGCATAAAGTAGATGTCCTAACCGACTTGCCAAACTATAGTTTGTTAACAAGAAATTTGTGGAGTGGTAGAAAAACTAGTTTTAATGACTCCAACCTAAGTGCATGTAAACTTCCGACTTCAACTGTATCTGCCTCTATCACTCCAGTATCTCTGCGCAATGTAAATATGCTATTGGAATTGACCCTGTAAATAGATTCTAACTTCTCGTGTTCTTCTTAGTTCTTATTTCTTGTGTGTTTCTTATGTTATTTTTAGTTGTTGTTTTTGTTCTGCCTCATGTTATTTTTAGTACTACATTGATATAGATTATTATATTGTACATTAGAACGTGCAAGAAAGGCATTTCACTGTACTTGTGCACGTGACATTAAAACTTGAAACGTGGATGCTATTAAGCCAACACATATCCTCTAAAATGGTCAAAGTGGAATAGGCGTACTGAATGTCAGCGGAGTGCAGAAGTAATGTCAAACTCACAGCAAAGAGAGCTTGGAGGTGCAGGCGCCCCCTGACTGTCACTCTGACCTCCCTGTACGCAGGCAGGTTGAGTCTGCACTGCATTGGCAACGTCATGCTGTTGGAGTGATTCTGCACAACACATAACAAGGATTCTCATCAACATGATACTGTCCTAATAGCCCATATGCTGAAAACTCCATAACCAGTTGCAAAACCGGTTGAAATGACAGCACAGTCATTTTATTCCAACCAGTTTCTGGTTGAAATTATATAATATTAATTTTTATTCCAACCAGTTCCTGGTTGAAATGACATCATATTAATTAAATTCCAACCAGTTTCTGGTTGAAATGAGATCACAGTAATGTTATTCCAACCAGTTTTTGGTTGAAATGACATATTAATGTTATTCCAACCAGTTTCTGGTCGGAATTATATCTTAGTAATGTTATTCCAACCAGTTTCTGGTTGAAATGACAGCACCAGTTTTGCCATCTGGGTAGTACTTCAGTACATACACAACCACACTAGACACATAGGCAGATAACCAACACTTACCAGCTGTGGGACGTGTGAGAGATCTTCAGGGAAAACATGGTTTGGAGTCATGTGATGTGGGAGGACACAGTTAGAGCTAACCGCCTGGTGAGGAGAGAGAGTTTTAATCTGTCATCCGGTAGCTACACACAGACACAGGGTACAGTCCGGTATAGTTAGAAGAGGACTGGCCACCCCTCAGAGCCTGATTCCTCTAGGGTTATACCTAGGTTCCTGCTTTCTATGGAGTTTTGGCAACACTTTATTTTATCTGTCGTTCTGCCCCTGAACAGGCAGTTAACCCACTGTTCCTAGGCCGTCATTGAAAATAAGAATTTGTTCTTAAGTGGCCAGCGAAGAGTCCAGATCGGAATCCCATCCAAACCCTATGGCGAGAGCTGAAAACAGCAGTTGGCACGAGGGCACCCATCAAACATTGAAGAATTAGAGCAGTTTGTCTGCAGTTATCTTGGCCAAAGGTTGTGCAACCAAGTGGTGACCACAATTTTGTTTGAAATGTCAACTTATTTGAGAAGAAATAGGGAATATCTACGAAAGGTGCAAGGGTGCCAATATATTTGGTCGCAACTGTATACAGTAGATTAATGTATATTGACAATGCAAGGTTATAACATTGAATAATAACTTATCCTCTCACCTGGTCAGTGTCGATATTGGCAATCTGGAAGAGATGGTTACCACTCTTTGTAACAGCAAACACGTCAACAGCGAACTGCAAGTCTGTCACTGGGAAGAAGCCCAGATTCTGTATCTGTACGTTGAGAAGATAATAAATATAAAGATACTGAAGAGAATGTAAAAAAATGTATAGTCTACAGATTATAGTCAGTATTTAGTATTTATACTTATAATGTAGATCGGCCATATGTATAACTTGGACAAAGGATTGCAGGTCGGGTCTTGTTAAGGTAGCGATTGAGAGAAACTCACGTGATAAGTAAGGTTAAACATTGGACCACTGCTGCCGGGTTTGTTCCGGTAGTGGTCTGAGTTGATCTCAAAACGAGGAGGCTTGGAGTCCCTGAGGTGGAGAGAAAAGGGATGGATGATAGAAAATATCCCCCCCCCCACACACTTTAAATGACTCCTTATGTGTGGAATCATCTAAATTCAGCAGCTCATTGAAACCCACCTTGTGAACAGGAGGTCTGCCTCGTACTTCAGAGGATGAAATATGTTGTTGATGTTATCCTCTGGGCTCATCTCCTCCCCATCGCTGTAGAGCACAAATCAACATGAAATAATTCACCTGCACCCTGTTTGTGTTTGACACCAGGGTTAGGGTCAAGTTCATTTATTTCAGTTTACTTCCTGAATTGACTGGCTTGAAATGGAATTGACCTCAATCCTATTGGGTACAGTACATACATGAATTGTTTAGGAGGAGGTGATTGTGGAAACATAGCAAGTCCGGTTCCATTAGTCCGTAACTGGTTACGGTTACCTGGTGGTAATAGCTACCCAATGGGCAAAAACTGGCTGAATCAACGTTGTTTCCACGACATTCAAAAAAAATCTATGTGATGACATTGAATCAACATGGAAAATTGATTGGATTTGAAAAAATCATCAACGTAAGGGAATTTCATCATTTATTCATCCAACTTTTAAGCTGAATCAAATAACATGGTGACAATTTTTGTTGATTTCACGTTGAATTCACAACTCAACCATCAAAACTAGATGTTGAACTGATGTCTCTGCCTAGTGGGTAGGGGCTGAAATGGAATGTGGTGATAAGACGCTTTATGTTGGTGTTTCCTTCATTTTTGCAGTTACCTGTATGTCTATGAATATATTCATATATGCACTGTATGTCAATCACCTGGCAGCCTGCAGGACAACCCTCACATGGTCCAGGAAGACAGAGTGACTCAACTCAAACTCCAGCCGGAAAGACACCTGGGACACGGGCAGAAAAGACATATACCATTAGTCACATAGCATCCACATGCAAAATATTTTATGTTGGAAACTTAGGAACTGAGAGACTTACAGAGGCTCATATAGGCTAAGAAATGTTAAGGTCTCTGGCAACAAGCTGTGTTTTACATTTTGTTTTTACTTCCAGTCAAATTATACCTGATATGGTACTACTAAGTCTATTATCGCCTGAAGCATCTGCCCTGTGATAGACAACATCTGTCAATGCATTGTCCTTCTCCAAAACATTTCTTCCTTTCATTCCTCATAACTTCTGCGTGTTATTTTTTCCCCCCCTTGTCCTGATTCATCTGACCACCTAAGGGTTTCTATTAAGGGAAGGACAACCCTGCAGTACATAGGGAGTGTGGTTTCTGCTCACAGCCAGAACACAGAATGGACCTGTAACTCACTGACTGACCATGGTATATCAGGAGAATACAACCAGGGACAGACAGAGGAATCTCCAAAACGTGGCTCGGTGGTCTTTAAGGCACTGGGTGACTGCAATTCTCGGACTACAAAACTATGTGACCATGTGTTGAGTGGAGAATGCAAGCTTTCGTACAGCTTCTTTTTGCAGGTTTAGGTTTCTGTTTATTACCCTCACCTGGTAAGCTGTACATACGGAATTTATGTCTTTGGTCATGTTAAAGGGACATTTCACGCAAATGACAAAATTGCATATTGGTTTCCATACACTGCAAGCAGTTTTTGGACAACATATGACAGCAATCCATGCTTGGGTTTAGTTTCCCTGGCACTGTTTCCAAATGCTAACGTTTTAGCATTTGTGGCACATATCCCATAGCCTGACGACTCACACTAAAATATTCCGCTGCTGTTGTTTGCTGCATACTTTAGTCTCAGACTAAAATGGTTTGTGGTGACGAGGGGCACAAGTGGCGTTGTACAAAACAAAGTAATCAGCGTTTGGATCGTCTCTAACCAATCAGAGTATCAAAGCCAATTACAGATTTTCAAACAGACGATTTACCCACGTGTGTTCTGAATCTGGCCCAACCCATCGGTTTCTGGACCAATCAGACAGACGAATGTGTTCACATTCGATGAAGGGTCAGGGAGGTACTCAGATCCAGACTCATTGCGGAGAAGAAACTGACGTCTGTGGGCGTGGCGTAGCATTTGGGTAACGTTTCGTAGCGAGTCTGGCTAGCCAGGCAAAAAATCCCATTCAAGTCATGGGACCGATATTAGCATTTGTCACACATCATGTTCAAATCTTTCAAAAGTATCTAAAACTGATTGTGAAGTTCAACAAAGGCACTTATAGATGATTTGAACATGATGTGCGAAAAATGCTAATATCGGTCCCATGACTTGAATGGGATTCGTGCCACAAATGCTCAAACGTTAGCATTTGGAAACAGTGCCAGTCACTGCCAGGGAAACTAAACCAAAGCATGGATTGCTGTTATACCTTGTACATAGACTGCTTACAGAGTAAGGAAGCTAATGTGTCATTTTGTAATTTGGGTGAACTATCCCTTTAAGGGCCAGGAGTTCTTCCAAACCTTGTGGCCTGACAAGGCAAAAATCTAATAAGTTCCTCAGTTTTCCTGGTCAGATGCTTTGGTAAGCAAAAATGCTGGCCCTAGTAATGTTAATTAAATGTGTCCAAATGAAAACCTCTAGTATTGGCAAGGTGATGTAGTGAGGGAGATGTAGTGAGGGTGATGAACTGACGAGGCAGGAGCCAGCAACAGTGCTGATCAGATACAGTACCTGGGTCAGTGACCTCATAAAGGGTGAGCTGACATTGCAGGTCCTATCGTTCCTCTCCCTGTCCTCAGCACGACATTCAATCTGGATGTCTGAGTGGTCCTGCAGGGTGACAGAGATACGCTGAGTCAAGTGCTGAAAAGACCTAACGTATTACTTTGATCACAAACTGTCATAGGTTACTTATGCTGTAATCTTAACATAATAAGAGATGTCATGATGTGGTCTATCTAACTCATGTCTGAAGAAACATTTAAGGGTTAGTGTATGACCTCTCCCCTCACTGATATGATATGAACTTTACTATGCAGCAACAGTTTGCACAACCATACCATGGTTATCCTCCGTTTTCTCCTACCTTGACTATGAGACTGGAGAAGAGCAGGTTGTGGGAGTGGGAGATGTTGAGCGTGGTGCCATAGGCGTTCTCTCCTTGGTTCTCCAGACGAGCTTCTACCACCAGCCTCCTGCGTGATGCCTCCACCACTCGCTCCGAGGCCACCGAGGCCCCCTGGTGGTGACACAGCGCCCATGCGGCCCGCTCCCTTGGCCTACAGAACTGCCTTTGGCCGTAGACAGACATGAACAGTGGCGTCACGTTCTTACCCCCTTTTCTCCCCAATTTCGTGGTATTCAATTAGTAGTTTCAGTTTTGGGAGAGGCGTACGGACTCAGGAGAGGCGAAGGTCGAGAGCCGTGCGTCCTCCAAATCACAACCCAGTCAAGCCGCACTGCTTCTTGACACATCGCCCACTTAAACCGGAAGCCAGCCACACCAATGTGTCGGAGGAAACACCGTACACCTGGCAACTGTGTTATTGTGCATTGCGCCCGGCCCGCCACAGGAGTTGCTAATGCGTGATGGGACAAGAACATCCCTGCCAGCCAAACCTTCCCCTAACCCAGACGACGCTAGGCCAATTGTGTGCCGGCTGCAATAGGCAATAGAGCCTGGACTTTAACCAGGATCTCTATTGGCATGGCTAGCACTGCGATGCAGTGCCTTAGACCACTACGCCAACCCTTTTTAAGGTGAATTCAATGATTCAATGATTGGTGGGTTCCCAGAGGAACTTTTTCTATTTCCAGATGGGTGGAAACAGTATCGGGGAAACT